>NW_028270184.1:60612688-60935630 GCF_037043375.1 Chiloscyllium plagiosum | reverse complement strand
GGGATTTTAACTTTCTAAACCTAGACTGGGACTGCCATAATGTTCACAGCTTGGATGGGAGGAATTTGTTCAGCGTGTTCAAGAAAACTGTCTCAGTCAGTATGTAACTGTTCTGACTGGAGAAAGGGATGAAACCTGACCTCCCTTCGGGAAACAAGGGAGAGAAAGGGGCTGAAGTGTTTGTGGGGGAGCACTTTGGCAAAGTCACCACAATTATATTAATTTGAAAATAGCAATGGAAAAGGACAGGCCTGGTCCACAAGTTAAAGATCGAAACTGGCCTTGCCCCAGTCCAGAAGGTATTAGGCAAAACTGTCAACAAGTTGAATCGTGGAGGCTATTTGCAAGTAAAGGGAAGTCGGGCAAGTGGGATTCTTTTAAAAGAGAGATTAAGTAAGATTTCAGGGGCAGCATATTCCTGTTACTGTGAAGGACAATGCTGACGCAAGTGGGAAACACCGGATGCTCTCTGCTCTATGCATGTTGAGTGATCTTACCTCACTGCAGGATTTATTGAAGGCTCCAGATCTCCCTGCTCTTTGTCTCTCTCGTTGACTAACCATTTTCAATGTGGTGATGGATGGGACATCCGGCAACTGGGAAATCTATTGAGTCAGGAACTTCCTGAGTACCTACAGGAGACAGAGAAATAGACTGAATGGGAGCTTAGACTGATGCAGTGAGGGTTACGCATGGAGAATAGTACTGTTTCCTACAGAGATCTGGAAAATCCCAGTGTCCATCCCTGGCCTGTGCTGCTGCGTCTCTCTGGAGTGCAGAATTCTGCGGGCTCAGGATCTGGAGTAACTGCAAGAGTGAGAGACGCTGACAGAGGCAGCAATTAGACCCACACAGTAAGAGATAACACATGGAGAGAGACTGAGTGATATCACCAGAGTGCTGGAAGGTATCAGGATCAAACAATCATGAAGGAAAACAGGTTTAGCTTCATGATACACTGGTATCAGTGTTCAGGGATAAATAGCCTGTGAGCAGACAAAGTAACGGCCTAGTGATGTTGTTGCTAGAGCATGTATCCCAAATCTCAGCTAAAGTTCAGGAGAGGCAGGTTTGAACCACATCATCTGAAATGGTGGAATTTGAAATAAATTATTTAAAAAATAGTAATTGAAAATCTTTAAATCCAAACACTGATGTACAATAAATCCAAACACTCGCCATTCAGAGAAGGACATCTGCCCATCCTCACGTGGTCTGCACGACATACCCACAGCAAAGTGTTTGCCTCCGAATTACCCTCTGAAATGGCCTAGCAAGTTACCCAGCGTAAGGGCAGCTAGGGCTGGGCAAGAAAGGCTGGTCAGCCAGAGATACCCACAGCCCGTACCTGGTTTTAAAAAATCAATTAGGATGGTCCCAGTGCAACTCAGCTGGGACCAGTGTCCTGGCCAATCATGTCGGTAGGTTTATGGACAGGGCTTTAAACTGACAGAGGGTTCAGGTGAAGGGAGGTTTCCAAATCCAAATAGAAAAGGTGACGCATGTGAACAGCACGGATTGTAGCTGAAGACAAGCAGAAAGGAACAGGAAGGGACAAATTTTAACTTTACTGTACATTAGTGAATCGATTTGTGACAGGAAATTTTGGGAAAGAGTAAATTATGATTTTTTTGGAATGGACAAAGTCTCTGCAACAAGGTAGACTAATTTGTGACACAGAGATGAAAGAGATTTCGACACCAGGGAGACGTGGTTACCGGGCGAACAAAATTTGGAACATAAATATTCAATGTTTCACAACCATGCGGAAATTCAGTCAAAATGGGCAACACGAACAATAATGGAGAACAAAGCCATTACAGAGAAAGCATTTGGCCGCAGATCATGAAGTAGATCAGTCTGCACGTAAATTCTGGCTACTACTTGCCAAGGACACAAGCGGCAGAACAGTTTTAGCCACCGAACAGCATTTCATTGCTCATCACTGCATTAAAGAGGAACTCATTGGAATTTTCAATAAAGGCATTGTGATAATTTAGTGAAACTTCAATATTCATATAATCTTGATAATCACAATGACAAGAGTGATATTATGAGAGGAGATTATAGATTTTCTTTCAGTGCTTCTTTGAATAACACATTGTGCAACTAGTCCCTCACTGGCTAAGGATATAAATATCTCAGAGCGACCGTGTGTCATGAAACTTAGTGAGTAATGTCACCTGGGGAGATCCCCTGGGAAATTGGGTAAAGTACTGTTTAAAGAAATATGAAGTTTTAAATTGAATCACAGAAAGGGCAAGTTACATCTAGAAACAAAAACAGCCACTGACATGAGTTTGGGAGGAGAACTGACCAAGGTGAACAGGCTAAACAGACTAAAACGTGTGTCTGTAAGTGGATAATGGAAAAATATTTTGAAGGAACAGTGTAAAACACTCAACAAAAGAACGATCCATTGAAACAGACAAAACCTCAGCAAGAAATTCCCACCCATCCCTCACTCAGGACAAAATGGATCATGTCATATTATGAGGCTGAGACGATTACCACAAATTACTTAAAATCCTGAAATGAGAGAGTTTAAGCAGTAAGTGTTAAAGGAATTGCAAAGGGTCTGCTAGCAGGGGGAAGGGCAATGGAAATAGGAATCACTGTCAGGGTTTAATGACGTGATATTAACAGGGAGAGGTGAAGGTGCTGGAGGTGGTGAGAGTGTTACAGAGAGTGGTCCGGGCCTGAACAGTGTTACAAAGCCAGTATGAATTGCTGCAGCTGGAGGGGTTTGCAGGGGTAGGGAAGGACATATGTATTTTTATTTATTCATTCATGGGATGAGGGTGTTACTGATTGGACCGGCATTCTTTGCTCCACTGGTAATTACCCAGAGTGTAGCACAGAGTCAGCCATATTGCTGTGGGTCTGGATTCACATGTTGGCAAGACCATGTCAGAATGTCGGATGTTCTTCCCTAAAGGAACTAAGTGAACCTGATGAGTTCTTCCGACTGATCAACAATGCTTTTATGGAGGCCACACCAACGTCTTGTATGAAGGTAACCATCCAAAACACCAGCTTCACCAGCCTGTCTAACAATGTCGCCACTTTCAAGGAACTGTGTACCTGGATCCCTGGGTCACTGACTGGCAACATTACCCAGGGCCCGAACATTAACTGTACAAGTCCCACCCTGGTTTGTTTCACCAAAATGAAACACTTCACATTTATCTAAATAAACTCCATGTGCTATTCTTCAGCCCACTATCCCAGCAGTATTGTCCATCCTGTTGTTTCATAGATAACCCTCTTCACTGTCCACTCTGCCACCATTTCAGTGTTACCCAAAAAAACTTACTTACCAGGAAACCAATATTCCCATCCAAACCATTTATCCAAATGACAAACAACAGTGGACCCACGACACCACTGGTCACATGCCTCCAGTCAGGAAAACAACATGTCTGCCATCACCCTCTGTCTCCTACCATCAATCCAATTTTGTATCCAGTTCCTTCGCTTCTAATGAATGCCATATCTTTTTACATTGATCTGGGATTTTTACCCAGTTTATCACACGGAACGTAGAACACAGAACAGTACAGTACAACACCCTTCGGCCATGATGCCATGCCAACCTTTTATCAGTCTGTAAGATCGAACTAACCTACATACCCTTCATTTTACTGCCATCCATGTGCCTATCCAAGAGTCTATGAAATGTCCCTCTTGTATCTGACTCTCCTACCACCGGTGGTAGTTCATTCCAACCACGCAACACACTTTGTTTAAAGAACCCATCTCTGAAGATTCTCCTTACCCATCCACTAATTACCTTAAAATTATCTATGCCCACATACAATAGCCATTCATGCCATGGTTTAAAGAGGTCTCTCACTATTCACTCTATCTGTGTCTCACGTCACCTTTTTCACTTCTACAAAGTCGCCCCGCACCCTTCTTCACTTCAATGACAAAAGGCTTACCTCCCTCAACCTTTCTTCATAAGACATGCTCTCCAGCACAGGCAGCATTCTGGTAAATCTCCACTTTACCCTCCCTAAAGCGTCCACTGCATTCCTGTAATGAGGGGACTAGACCTGAACACAATATTCCATGTGGAGTCTAACCATGGCTCTATAGAGCTGCAGCATAACCTCACAGCTTGAAAACCCAATCCCCCAGCAATTGAAAGCCAACACAACATATTCCTCCAAAGAAAGAGCTTGGGTGGCAACTTTGAGAGACCCAAGATCTCTTTGTTACACAACACTACCAAGTATTCTGCCTTTAACCCTGCATTCTGCATTCAAGTTCGACCTTTCAAAATGAATCATTTCACACTTTTCCAGATTGAACTCCATCTGCCACTTCTCAGCCCAGTTCCTCATCCTATCAATATCCTGCTATAATCGGCAACCGACCTCCACACTATCCACCGCTCCAGCAACCTCCATGTCATTGGCAAAATTACAAATCCATTCTTCCACAACCACATCCAAGTCCGTTTATAAATAAATCACAAAGAGCAGAGTTCCTGCAACCGATCCCTGCAGAACACCACTGGTCACCAAGCTCCATGCTGAATGTTTCCCATCTATCATCACCCTCTGTCTTCTATGGGCCAGGAATTCTTTTTCCAGACAGACAGGTTTCCCTATATCCCATGCCTCTGTATTTTTTTTAATGAGCCATAACGGTTTTTTGTCACACTCTCGAATGATTCAATAAGATTTGTGAGGGAGAGACCTGTCCCTTACAAAGCCATGCTGACTATCTCGAATCAAACTATGGTTTTCTACGGAGTCATAAGTCCACTCTTTCAGAGTCCTCTCCAATAATCTGCACACCACAGACATAAGAACGTGAGGTCTGTAATTCCCAGAATTTTCCCTATTCCCTTTCTTGAACAAGGGAGTAACATTTGCCACCCTCAAATCATGTGGTACGACTTCGGTGGACAGTGTGGGTGCAAAGGTAATTTCCAATGGCGCAGCAATCCATTCCCTCGCTTTGTGCAGTAACTTTGGGCACATCCCGTCTGGTCCAATAGACTTATCTATCTTTATATTTTACACAATTCTCAGCATATCCTCCTTCTTAACATCCACCTGTTCACATATATCAGTCCCTTTCACGCTGTCCTCACAAATAACAAGGTCCCTCTCAGTAGCACAGTATGCATTAAAGACCTCCCCTACCTCCTATGACTACAGGCACAAGTTCCCTCAGCTATCCCAGATCGGTCCTACCCTCACTCTGACCATCCTCTTGTTCCTCACATAAGTGGAGAATGCCTTACGGTTTTCCTTTATCCTTCCCAACAAAGCTTTTTCATGTCTAGCTGTCCGAAGTCCATTCTTCAGTTCCTTCCTGGCTACCTTCAGTGAGGAACCAGAGTGTGGAAACAGGCCATTTGGCCCAACAACTCCATCGGTGAGGGAATACGTTTGGGCGGGATGCTCATCAGAGAGTCCATACGGACCCTCTGAATAACATCCCTCCCAAAATTATTCCCCCACCTATTACTGTCCATTTATCCTAACTAACGTGTCAATCCTGCACATCTCTGAACACTATGGGTAATTTACCATTTGCAAGGTTTGTGAAGGTTTGAAGCCCAGGTTAAGATTTAGGATGTAGGTTTGCTCGCTGAGCAGTAGGTTTGATATCCAGACGTTTCGTTACCTGACTAGGTAACATCATCAGTGGCGACCTCCAAGTGAAGCGAAGCTGTTGTCTCCTGCTTTCTGTTTATATCTTTCTCCTGGATGGGGTTCCTGGAGTTTAGATTAGATTAGTTTACATTACAGTGTGGAAACAGGCCCTTCGGCCCAACAAGTCCACACCGACCCGCCGAAGCGTAACCCACCCATACGTTTACCCCTTACCTAACACTACGGGCAATTTAGCACGGCCAATTCACCTGACCTGCACGTCTTTGGACTGTGGGAGGAAACCGGAGCACCCGGAGGAAACCCAAACAGACATGGGGAGAACGTGCAAACTCCACACAGTCAGTCGCCTGAGTCGAGAATTGAACCCGGGTCTCTGGCGCTGTGAGGCAGCAGTGCTAACCACTGTGCCACCGTGCCGCCCATAATGGTGATGTCATTTCCTGTTCGTTTTCTGAGGGGTTGATAGATGGCATCTAGATCTCTGTGTTTGTTTATGGCGTTGTGTTGGAGTGCCAGGCCTCCAGGAATTCTCTGGCATGCCTTTGCTTAGCCTGTCCTAGGATAGATGTGTTTTCCCAGTCGTAATGGTGGCTTTTTTCATCCTTGTGTAGGGCTATGAGGGAGAGAGGGTCGTGTATTTTTGTGGCTATCTGGTGTCAGTGTATCCTGGTGGCTAACGTTCTTCCTGTATGTCCTTTGTAGTGTTTGTCTCAGTGAGGACCAGTACAGCAGAGGGTAAAGCAGGACCCTCACAAGATGGTGGGATTGAAGCTTTGAATGTCTCTGCTCCTTGCCCAGCGTTGTATCTATGTCCTATATCTGTCAGCCATATTTCCGTTATGGCTGAAATATCCCTGTCCCCAGTGCCAAACCATGCTCGGAGCTCATCTGCCTTACCAGCCAGGCCTCATGCGTTGTCAGTCAGCCAATCTACCCCCCCCACCCCCAGCCACCACCAACGAAGGGATACTGATGTCCCTCTGGTTCAAGTCCAACCCGCCCCGCCTTTGACAGGCCACCTCTACCCCAGAGGAGATCCCAAAGAACTGAAAACCCTGCCCCCGACATCCTGCTCCTCAGCCACACATCCATCCGGCCTATCTTTTTATTTCTATCCTCACAGGCACGTGGCACTGGGAGTAGTCTTGAGATCACTACCCTTAAGGTCCTGCCTTTCAAAGTCTTACCTAACGCCTGATATGCATTTCACAGGATCCCATCCCTTTGTCTACCTCTCTCATGTGGACCGATGTGCTGTTCACCCTGCCCTTCAGAATGTTCAGTAACCGCTCAGAGACCTCCTTGACCCTCGCACCCGGAAGGCAGCACACCATCTGGGGTCACTGCTGCAGCCACACAGCCTCCTGTCTGCCCCACTCACAAGTGAGTCTCCTATAATGAGACAGGATATGGCAAACAGAGACAAGGCTGAACTACCTGCAGTTAGGGCTATATTTGGAAAGTGGAGTATGTGAAAGTGATACAGTGAGGATCCATGGCCAGAGTGTTAGTAAAGTGGGAATGACAAAGGCAGCAATCCAGTGAATACTGATCAAGTGATATCGTGATTTTGATAGACAAAATGCTGTTCAATAAAAGCAGGTGAAGCTCTTTACGAGTATAGAAAGGGTAAGGGGTCCTTCAGAATGAGAGGCGAGCAATGGGCATGAAATATACTTGACAGACAGTATTAAGGAAAAGTTACAAGATATTTTATAACTACAGTCAGAGACAGAGGATTCCCAGCTAAAGAGTGCAACCTGTTAGAAACCAAAGGGATAATCTGGGCATGGAGCCAGAGGAAGTAGGTGAAGCCTTAAATGAGTACTTCCCATCTATATTCAGACAGAAGAAAGACATTGTAGACGCGGATTTCTGTTGAGATGGTGAGGTTCGGGAATATGTTAAGATCAATAAGGAGGAGGTATTAAATGTTTTCACAGGCATAAAGTTGGAGAACCTCCCAGTGCCCAATGAAATGTATCCCTGGCTGCTATGGGAGGTAAAAAAAGGAGATTGCTGGGGCCCAGCTGGATATACTTAACACTTTGCTGTCCACAGGTGAAGTGCCAAATGACTGGAGGATCGCAAATATGGTTCCTTTGTTCAAGAAGGGCAGCAGGGATAGGCAAGATAATTACAGAGCAGATAGTCTGACAGCAAGGGGAGGCAAATTATTGGAAACAATTCTGAGGGACAGGATGAGGCAATGATTGGAAAGGCAGGAAATAACTAGGGATACTCAGCACGGATTTGATGCAGGAAGATCCTGTCTGATGAATTCAGCTGAGTTTTCTTTGAAATCACGATGAGGGCTGTGCAGATGATGTGGGTTCCTTGGAGTTCACTATGGCCTTTGACAAGGTCCCACATGGAAGGCTGGTCCAACACATCAATGGAATCCAAGGCAAGTTGGCAAATTGGATCCACAACTGTTGGAGGGTTGTTTTTTATTTCAAATTCTTTCACCAGTGGGTTTACCACAGGGATCTGTGCAGGAAACATTGCTGTTTGTATGTACATTAATACCTTGGATGTGAAAGCAGAAGGAATCATTATTAGAAAGAAGGAGAAAGAAGGAGATATTAGAAAGAAGGAGAAAGAAGGAGCACAAGTTTATCCAGTGGGGTTGTTCATGAGTATTTTAACCAAACACTTCACACAATGATCTGATCAGTATTTCAAACAGTCACTAGGAATTGGAACCGCAGAAAACTTCTCCAATGAAACGAACCTTGCATCCTTCCACAAATTTCAGCTTTGTGTGAATCATACAACGATTCATCATCCAGCGGGATCACTGACTTGCCAACTGTATAAGGTCCACCAACTTTCTTCAGCAATCACAGCTTCTGTACACAGCCACCTGTGCTGTGCTCAGTGTCATTTGTTGCACCCAGGCCACAGCACATTTCTTCTTCCTGAGTTTCGGAGCCTTGTGCCTGATCTGTCTGATCTGCTAATAAACGTTTCCTATCACTTCAGCCCATCTCCTCACAATTCTAAAGTTATGAATAAAATAGGGCGTCAGACCAAATGTTAGACAAAGTGGACGTATGCCACTCAGCCCATCGAGTCTGCCCCACCATTCAAAAAACTCATGGTTGATCTGATAATCTTCAACTCGATTCTGCTCACTTACCTCGACAAGGTTTCATCATCTTTCCGGTTAACTATCTGGCACAGTTTGAAAATACCCAACAACTCAACCTCAGCAGTGTGTGCCGCAAAAATGCCACAGACATTCTGACCCCGAGCAAAGAAATTACTCATCATTTCTGAATTAAATAGGCAATATCTAATTCTGTGTTCATGTCGATTGGTGCTCTCCTCAAACCTGCTTGTATCTACCCTGTCAAGCTCCAATGAATTTTGAACGTTTATAAATGTTATTATGTGATTATAGAGCTCCCCTCCACCTCCTTTGTTTCAAGGATAATAATCCCAGCCGAACCAATCATTCCACGAAGCTCCATTTTATACAGAGTTAGCAACACATTTGTAAATCTCTGCTGTCCCTTACAGCGTCCTTACATATTATTAAGACAGGTGGAGAAATTTTGACGAGGAAACGAGTTGAAATTTCAGGCGCAGATGGGAATTGGAACTTGAAATCAGAAACCGATTGGAATCGGGTTGATCCACAGAAGGACCAAATGCAGCAATGATAACTCTGACAAATGAGAATCTAATCATATTCGATTGAAATTCAATGGCTTCATTGTAACTGAATTCCTCAGTGTGATCGCCCTGGGAGCTAGTATTTCAGAGGAATGGAACCTGACCGCCCATATAAAGAAGTTGACTACAATAACATGTCCGTCGGTCGACTTTGTTTGATTATTAACTCAACTCTTGTCTCCGTGAAGCCTATGTTGTTCGCAACGCACAAATTAGATGTTTAACAGAACTCTCTCCATTTGACTAGGTGGGTGCAGCTTCAATACCACTGAGGGAACTGGACACCCTCCACGACAATGCAGTCACTTAACTGTACATTCTTCAATACCTGAATATTTATTCCCTTAACTGCTAAGGCACAATTGCAGCAGAGTGCACCACCTAGAAGATTCACTGGAGTAACTCATCCAGGTTTTGTTGACAGAACCTTCAATGGTCAAAAACTTTACCGACTATAATACAAGGTTGAGATGCACTGAAACGTCACCGTTTGCAAATTACCCTCCAAGGAACATACCAGCATGACTTGGAGGGAAACCCGTGGTAAATTTATTGAGTGGTGAAGCGGTCTTGATGGGCAAAGAGTTATACTTCAGCCCTCCCTCTTTTATCATACAATTTCTTTTAAAAAATGACTATTGCATTGACCAGACGTGTACACATTCCTTTAGTTGTTTCCTAAACTGGCGCTTGCTAAAGATCGAATATCATCCTCAGCCTGTGGTCAACAATAGAAAATAGCTAAAAACCCTTTCGAACAACTGATCTCCCTGTCCAACAATTACATTCTCCATTTTCCCTTTCTACCTGATTGTTACATCACTGCGGTCCCTGACATTATTCATCATAGTCAACTACACAACTTCTAAAACATGACTCCGACAACTAAGTTTGAATTATTGATCAACATCAGGAAACAGTGGTACTCCACTGGAAACAGGCATCCAAACATGGTTCATTTTTGGATGGGATGAATACCTGAAATAACAGCAGTATCGGACCCTTGCTGTCATTTGTAAACCTGATGGTGACTCTGCAGGTTGGTCTCCTGACTGATTCTTTCTCACATATGGGAGTGGTGAATGACCTGTCCAAATTGTGACTGAGCAAGTGAGTTTACACTTCAGCGGGCAATTGAATCCCTTCCTGCAGACCCCGCCCACATGGACCTGACTTCATTGCGGCGTGGGTAGCATTGTGTCTGTTTAGTTTGGATAAGCAGTTGAATTTGAGTCCACGCTGAGACGACTCCCAATTATCCCCCTCATCCATGTTTTTTTTAATACTTCCTTATTCTCCCACGGAGTGTGACCATCATAGTCTGAACAGCACTTGCTGTTCATCCTTAACTCTCCTTGACCTAAGTCAGAGGGAATTTATGGGTGAACCGTACTATTGTGCGGCTGGAGTCATATATTGGCAGGTCTCGTTAAGGACGGCAGATTTCCCTTTTGAAGGGAAATGAATTAATGTTTTTTCAGCAATCTAAAACTTTTTGTCACTCTTCCTCTGAGCGGGTTTATATGCCAGATTTTATTCATCAAATCTAATTACCTGCAGCTGCCATGCTCCATTCTCCAAGGGTAGCTAGCCCAAATATCGCCATTACATTTGCGGATGACACGAAGATTGGTGGAGTAGCAGAAATCATAGGGGACTCTCAAAGAATGAAGGATAATATAGATAGACAGGAGAGTTGAGCGGAGAATTGGCAAATGGAGTTGAATCCAAGCAAATATGAGGTAATGCATTTTGGGAAGTCTAATTCTCCAGCCAAATATACTGTAAACGGAAGAGCATTGGGTAAGGTTGATGAGCAGAGTTCAAGTCCTTTGTACCCTGAAGGTGGCTACACAAGTGGTTCGAGTGGACAAGACGGCATATAGCATGCTTGCTTTCTCTGGACGGGGTATTGAGTATAATAGCTGGCTGGTCAAGCTAAAATTGTAAAAAATTTTGTTTCAATCGCATTTAGAATGTTGTGTACTGTTCTGGTCGCCAAATTACCAAAACAATGTGCAGGTTAGTGAAAGAGTGCAGGGAAAGTTTATGAGAATGTTGCCTGGTACAGAAGGTGCTAGCTCTGAGGAGAGGTTAAGTAGGTTACGTTTGTTTTCACTAAACAAAATGAGATTGAGTGGGACCTTATTGACGTCTACAAAATCATGAAGGGTATAGCCAGGGAGGATGGAGATAAGCTTTTTCCCAAGGTGAGGCATTCAATAATGAGATGTCACGCGTTCAAGGTGAGAGGTGAAAAGTTTAAGAGAGATCGACGTTGGAAGTATTTTACACAGAAGGTGCTAGGTACCTGGATAGAGTTGCCCGCAGAGGTAGTAGAGGCAAGCTCAGTAGATTCATTTCAGGTGCGTCTGGACAGATGCATGAGTAGGTGGGGTGCAGAAGGATACAGATGGTTTGGAATTTGGAAATAGGTTTAGACAGTGGATCAGCTCAGGCTTCGGCGTCCAAAGGGTCTGTTCTTGGGCTGTAATTTTTCTGTGTTCTCTGTTCTTCTGTGTTCACTACACTACCAACTTCATGCTACATTGCTACATCTCAGAGAATGACATTGTCAATTCCAATTATCACAGAGGGAATGAGAATATGACATGTGGCTGTGTCGGAATGAATATGATATACGCTGAATTGGAGTGTTTACTGGAGCTAGAGGCTGATGTGGAGACGATGTGATCAAAAGCAGTTCTTACTGTCAAAGTAAGAAAACAGCGCATTGTTAAGGAACATTTCAGAGAATGCTTTCAATTCATCGACCTCCCGCTTAAGGCTCCAGCACGCTTCCGCTGAGCCAATCTGCAATGCGGGTTAATGCTGCTGTTGCATCTTAATAATCTAATAAACGGAGACAAATATGCCCTTCCTCCCCGCCTTTGACCAGGACCCCTCCCAGCTTTGGAATGTCATGCGCCTCTGTAACATCATAGAAGAACCACGTCCTCACTTTCAAACCAATCATTTCATTTCGATACCGTGGTTGTGAGATCATTTCTCATGGAGCAGCTTTTACAACATGGACATAGATTATTGGAACATCAGGCTCAGGAAAAGGACACAGGGTAGCAGTGAGGAAAAGAAAATTTATTTAAAGAACATCTTTCTGTGGACTTCTACATCATTTATTTTACTTACTCATTTGGCTCTATCTAGTCTATTGTGTGCAGTTCTGCAATTCGAATGATACCATGGATATGATAGCACTGGAAATGAAGCTGGACAGATTTACCGGGATATTGTCTGGGTAGAAGAGTTTTAGTTATGAAGAAAAATTGGATAGTCTGGAGATGTTTTTCTTACAGCAGAAGAAATTGAGAGGAGACATGTTTGAGATGTACAAAATAATCAGGAATATGGATGGTGTAGACTGAAATAAACGTTTCTCTTTGATGGTGAGGTCGATCACGGGGGGAGGGGAGGGTGGCATAGACTTAAGGATAGAAGAGGAAAGATTTGAGTGAACGCGCAGAGAAATGTTTTGAAACAGCGGTTGGTTGAAATCTGGAAATCAGTGCATGCAAAAGTTGGAGAGGCAGAAATCCTCAAAACTTTCAGAAGTATTCAGATGTGAATTTTGTGATGCCAAGACAGACGAGTTTATAGGCCAAGTGATTTAAAAAAGTGTTCGGATAGTTAAGCGAATGTCAATTTCCAGTAATACTAAATAGGCTTCTTTTTACATAAAAATTCCTGGATAGCACCACCGCCGTTGCTGCGTGAGATCAGGTTCAATTCTCTTCCAGGATGGCTCAGTTGGTAGAACTGCACCTTTCCACGCCAGAAACTCGCCTTCGATTCCAGACTTGTGTGACTGACTGTGTGGAATTTGCACTCTCATGCTCTCTCTCTCCCTTGTGGGTTTCCTCTGGCTTCTCCGATTCCTTCCCACAGTGCAAAGGTGTGCAATTCAGGTCAATGGCAAACAAAATCTGAATGGACTGTAAGTGTTGTAAATCAGAGACAAAAGTCAGAATTGTAGCTCGGGGAGAACAGAATGACCATTTCGGGTCAACAGACCCTTCCTCGGAACTGTTTTTAATTTGCAATGTTAACACTGATTTCTCTCCACTGATGCTGCCTGACTCGCTGAGCTTTTGGAACAATTTCTATTTTTGTAGGTGGATCATAAATGCGGATTTAAAAAGATTGAGTGGGGGAGTGTCAATCTCTTCCACGGCACACTGCAGACTCAACTGGCCAAATGGTTTCTGTATGCACTGTGTCTAATTCCATTAACTCTGTATCTATAAGTCTTTGTCCTTTTTTTAGTCTTTGTTTTTCACATCTCTCCTGTCATGTGAATTGCAGAACAGGACAATCGACGTATCGGGGATAAGCCACCAACAAACCGTTACCACCTGACGCCTGGAAGATGAACGCCTCATATTCTGCCTTGGGACCCTGCAACCACACGGGAAAAATGTGGATTTCAACGGCTCCTCATTTCCCTTCCCCCCACATTATTAGAGTCTGAAGCATCCAACTCTGCATCACCCTCCGGACCCATACATCTCTCCCCCTTTGACATATCACCTCCTCCCATGCCTCGATCCACCATTCGCTTTCCCAGCTACCTTGCACCCAACTCCAACCCCCTCCCATTTATCGCCCAGCCCCCACCCACAAGACTCATTCCTGAAGAAAGACTTATGCCAGAAACGTCGATTCTCCAGCTCCTCGGATACTGCCTGACCTGCTGTTCTCTTCCAGCACGACACTATCGCCATGTCGAAGATAGACGATCTCAGCTCAGACTCGTTACTTGAGAGCGGAGAAAGCTGAATGAGGAAGTGATTAAGGTGAATATTAAGGGGATAGATATGTGTGATGGGAATAAACTTCTAATGGGAAGAATTAACAACCGGGGACCTCTGTCAAACGCAAGTGAGAAGATGTTCAGAGGAGATATAGGAAGAACGTTTTCACTCTGAGAGTGTTGTTTATTTGGAATTCACTGTTTGAACGTGTGGTAAAGCTGTGCGTCAGGAGTATTTAGCCGAATACTTGAGAAGTTAGAGCGCACATGGATAAGGACCAGGTACTGGAAAGTGGGGTGAAGTTAAATACATGTCTGATGAAAGAACCGAACACTGTACAGAAAATACAGAGCATGAAAGCATGGGAAGGGTAAAGACATGGAAACTACTGGCGATCTGTTACAAGAGGATGCAGAATGTTACACTCGTCAAAAAGGTCACTGGGGCAGGATGGGGCCATTGTGGCAGGATAGGAAACGAATAGTGGAATGCTCCTACACCAATTAGCAGAGTCAGACTAGGCTGAAGGTTACAATGTCAGACTGAGATAAAAGTAATTAGTAATGTCACCCTTGCCTACTCAATATCATCATGGCAGTTTGGGACAAGTCGTGACAATACATACTTAGGACATGACTTTAAATAAATAATTGATAGTACAGTCAGACTGCTTGAGACGCTTGTAAATGGAAAGATATGACATTAAATATCTAATCAGTAGTTAGTAGAGTCAGCTTGGGACAGGAAAACATTGTGATAGATGGGGTAGCTAAATATCTAATCATGACAGGTTAGTCTGGGATGGAAGTTCATTGTAGCACAGGTGGCAGTAGAATTCCTAATGGTGACAGTAGAATAATATTAAGTAGAATTATGAAAAACCATAGTGGCAGAAGTAGAACGATAATGGGAACCAACACTATTGGCTTATTGTATAGCTGGAATGAGGTAATTCTGACGAACACAGTTGTCATTCTGATAGGCTAACAAAACATGATTAAAGAAAAGGTATAAAGTGATGGAGTTTCATTCAGATACATGCGACTGCTGCACTTTGGGAAAGCAAATCTTAGCAGGACTTATACACTGAATGGAAAGGTCCGAGGCAGTGTGGCTGAACAAAGAGACCTGGGAGTGCAGGTTCATGTCTCGTTGAAAGTGGACATAGAACATAGAACATAGAACAATACAGCACAGAACAGGCCCTTCGGCCCACGAAGTTGTGCCGAACTTCTAACCTAGATTAAGTACCCATCCATGTACCTATCCAAATGCCGCTTAAAGGTCGCCAATGATTCCGACTCTACCACTCCCACGGGCAGCGCATTCCATGCCCCCACCACTCTCTGGGTAAAGAACCCACCCCTGACATCTCCCCTATACCTTCCACCCTTCACCTTAAAAGTCGCAGGTAGATAAGGTAGTGAAGAAGGCGTTTGGTATGCTTTCCTTTTTTGGCCAGAGTGTTGAGTACAGGAGTTGGGAGGCCATGTTCCGGCTGTACAGGACATTGGTTAGGCTACTATTTGAATATTGCGTGTAATTCTGGTCTCCTTCCTACCAGAACGAGGTTATGAAACTAGGAAGGGTTCAGAAAGGTTTACAAGAATGTTTCTAGTGTTGGAGAATTTGAGCTACAGGGAGAGGCTGAACAGGCTGGGGTTGTTTTCCCTGGAGCGTCGAAGGCTGAGGGGTGACCTTATAGAGGTTTACAAAATTATGAGGAGCATGGATATCATAAATAGACAAAGTCCTCTACCTGGGTCGGGGAGTTCAGAACTAGAGGGCATAGGTTTAGTTTGAGAGGGGAAAGATAAAGAGACCTAAGTGGCAACGTTTTCACACAGAGTTTGGTACGTGAATGGAATGAGTTGCCAGATGATGTGGTGGAGGCTGGTACAATTGCAACATTTAAGAGGCATGTGGATAGGAAAGGTTTGGAGAAATATGGGCCAGGTGCTGGCAGGTGAGACTAGATTGGGTTGGGATATCTGGTCGGCATGGACAGGTTGGACAGTACGTTCTGTTTCCATGCTGCATATCTCAATGACTCTATGACTCTATGCCATGGACCCTGAGGTTCGGGGGGATTCAAGCATTTGTTTTCTGAATGTCACCCTTTTTGTTTGCAAATAAAAGATCTACTCCTTGAAAAACTCTCCGCATCATCTCGTGATTGTTGACATTTTCTCCACGACAACCGCAACTTTGGGTGCAGTAAAATTGTGGCGAGTGCAGCTCTGTGGCGCAATGAAAAGCGTGTTAGATTTCTACAAGTTTTGTAAATTTGCTATTCAAAGTTTGTGAGTTTGCACCGCACCAGAATTGGAGTTGAATCATTGAGTGTTGTGCTGATTCATCGCCAATTCCTGTCGTCTGCAGTTCTCGTCCCTGCTCCTGACCAGAGGAAAATCCTAATCTTCTTGGTTGTGAGTTATTACGGAATCATGATCAGACCAGAATCAGATGCTCACTCGCAAAACCTGCAAATTTCGTGCAGACACCCACTGTCTCTAAACACATTTCCCTCTAAAGGTTGCACAGAAATGTTCGATTGCTTAAATGTCTTTATCCCGTTATGCGCCATGTTGTTGTGGATGAGCTGGGGAAAGACATTGACGTGTTTGGTCAGCCATGATGATCTCAAACAGCGGGTAGGACAGGTGTTTGGAATAGCCTCCTCCTGTTCCTCTTTTTCTGTGCTGTTTCTTACAGAGGATTTCCAAAATTAACATGATAAGGGCAAGGTGAATCTACACTAGGGAACATCAAAGTCCTCCCCTTTACACCACCGCTCTCAGCCAGAATAGGCAGCTCCTATTGCTGCTTTAGATCAGACAGTGAAGGATTCTATCAGGCGCTCTGTCAGACTGCGTGCTCCTTCACATAGGTTTACAACTGGGTACATGGAGTAAGCAAACGTGTGGATATTGGGATTCAGGGACAGATTTCCACTCTGCTAGGCTGCAGTTCTGGTCACATGAATTTCTGACATGCTCAGACATTCTGTGCATTCGACCTACTTTACGATTTAAACTGTAATTGACTTTTTATTATTACATAACATTCTTACATCTTCAATATTCATGCAAACTGTGCAACGTGTTCTTGGATGTAGGAATGGTGAAGATTATTAATGAATGCAATATGTTTCATGTTACCCGTATGAACTTTCAGAAGGAAGTTGCTGAAGTTTCACTGATTCGAATTCTGTGCCGATTGAAGCTGATTGAAGGAAAAGCCCTGCGATAGCGGCAAGGTAACATTGTCTGTAAACAACGCAGGAACCATCGGAAACCCATTTTTCAATGTTGTCTATGTTTTCACATTTTTTGTGTCCCTTTTGTATCCTTTTCGTGAACCTGATGCTTCAATAATCACATGCTCATGTCAGTTTCACCTTGTCTGCATTAGCTTTAATTTCAGAACCAGAAAGTTCAGGGAAATGAAGCGGGGTGAGTGACTGAGCTACCAGTGGGGCAGCACATCACCACCAAAGATCCCACAGTGTTGTGGTTCAGTGGTTAGTACTGCTGGCTCAACAGGATCAAAGTTCGATTCCAGCCTCTGTGGACTGTCTGTGTAGAGTTTGCACATTCTCCCGTGTCTGCGTGGGTTTTCTCCGGGTGTTCCAGTTTCCTCTTCCAGTCCAAAGATTGTGCAGGTCAGGTGAGTTGGCATTCTAAATTGCCCACAGTGCATTTGTCAGAGGGGAAATGGTTCTGGCTGAGTTACTCTTCGGAGGGTTGGTATGGAGTTTTGGGTCCGAAGGGTCTGTTTCCATACTGTAGGGAATCTAATAATCACAGCAAAAGTAGAGCAGTTGAGTTAAAGTTCCCAAGGTACGTGTAGGTCATGTGACAGTTTCGCTGTCTGCGGCTCCAGAGTGCAATTGGTCAGCGCCGAATACTTAAAGGTGCATAACATGCCAAGGTTATAAGTTCAATGCTTATCTAAAGATGCTGTTACTGACAATGACCAGGGATTATTGAAGCATCAGACTGTAAACAGTTGTAAACAATGTTGTGTAAAGTTGCACTTATTTGAAAACACAAGTTTCTGACGTGGGGAAATGTTTTGCCTTTGTTAAAGATGCCAATTATTAACACAAAATCTGAAAATATTTCCCAGGTGAATATCCATCGTGGATAGAGAAACAGAGGTGAAGTTTCAGCTTGATGACCTTCCTCAAATTGCTGACCCAGCACAGGATGACATCCTGGGAAAGTCTGTATAAATCGTTTAATATCATTCAATTTCCTGCAAGCTGCACAGCTCATTAAATCAATCGAAAGTATTAGATTTATCTCTTTGTGGAGTTTGACTGTTGTCATTAAACCTGGTAAAGGATCTGGGCAAGTAGTTTTGCTGTTGGGAGGAACAAAGGGTCGAACTGGAATCAGGTTGACACTTGACGCAGGATTTTTGAAGCGGAGATAAAAGAGTATTAAATGGACTCACTCCCCTTTCGGTTGATTATGACCAAATGTTCAAGACAACAGATAGCAATGATAATGATGTTTTACATCGACAGGCCAAATCGTGTTCACTAGAAGCACCACAGTGTTACAGATCAGGTGAGTGGGGGAGATGATGATCCTTGTGGAAACCTGAGACAGTGAGAAAATTAATCCCACGCTGTTGATCTCACTTTTCTCATAAACCAGTTAGTCAGCGGACTAAGCTAACCGACATCAATTTAATGTAGAGCTAAACCAAACAGATCAGTGCATTTACGGTATATAATATTTCAAGTTGAATGAGTTGCTGCACCTTCCAACTCCACCATCTCTTCTTATCCTTAACATTTTCAGTTGCAGGTGTTATGTAATTTCTTTCCTATGAATGTTAACCAATTCGATAATGTTTCTATTTTTCATCCCCATCCAGGCAGCCCAGAATTACTGTCACTGTTTAATTCTCCCCATGTCTGCGTGGGTTTCCTCCGCGTGCTCCGGTTTCCTCCCACAGTCCAAAAATGCGCCGGATAGGTGAATTCGCTGTGTTAAATTGCCCGTAGTGTTAGGAGCAAGGGTACATGTAGCGGAATAGGTCTGGGTGGATTGCGCTTCGGCGGGTCAGTTTGGACTTGTTGGGCCGAAGGGCCTGTTTCCAAACTGGAAGTAATCTAATCTAATCTAATCTAATTCACTTCTTGTCTGCCTGCACGCGCTTTTCAAATATTCTTGAATCAGCTCCTAAAATGATTCTATTTCTGAAAATTCATCTCCGAATTCAATAACTCTCAGAATAAAAAATGCCTACACTAAATTTCTTGATTGTGCCCCGATGGGTTTGAAGTTCTCGCCTCTAGTTTCCACTCACCTAAACGATGAAATTTCCCTCGTGTTTACTCTTAACAACTTCACATCAGCTGGATAACCTCTTTTCGCACACAACTAAGTCTTTCCTGATTTCTCCCGAATTATTCCTTATCTATGCCACCATCACTTTCAACCCCCTCTTTTCGTTTCTTGTGGCTTTATCTCCAAGTAAACCTCATTTCCACCGTTTCGAACGACATGGTATCATGGCCGTTTCATTCCTAACGTCTTTATAGTCCAGTAAACATTGCCTGTGTCTTTCATCATCTCTTTATATCGCTGTATATTTCAACGTGAGAAAGGATGCTGGGTCTAATTCAATGCGTGAAAATTCACCTCTAAGTTATGCAATCTTATTACCGACACAGGAAAGGTGGAAGCAATTTCAATTACTGCTCAATAGATTGGTTGCAACAGAATCGGGTCAATTCCCAGTCATATACATGACTGTTCTTATAGATATTTGTTCTCTACGTGTGCTGAAGTAACACAGTGAGAGATCAATTACAATTGCCAGACATACATAAGGGGGCGTATGAAATGCTGAAGTTGTGAGATCAGAGCAGTTTTCATTGACATAGACCATTCACTGTTCGATTCTCAGTCTGAGGAATTAGACAGAGAGCGATTTTGAGCAAAATGTGAGCAGGGACGTTTACCCCATGACGTTACACCAATTTGTGTTGTTACTTTGTTGTTTACCTCATTTGTGTGTTTTGCCTCATTGAGGATTTTGAAGATATCCCCTCTATACAAAAGTTCCGTGCTTTTGCGCCATTATACAAAAGATACAGTACAATAACACCCAACGCTGTTTCAGTCTACTTGTACAGATGTTGACTCCTAGAAACAGCACTGTGCACTCTCCCCGAGACTGGAAAATAATTTGCTACATTCCCACTCTTATGGCTCTTTTCATTACATCGGCTTCTGTTCTTCACAGAATCCGATTCAGCAGATCTTGTCATTGAGTCATTACCTTGTATGTGTTCAGATCATGTGAGCGGAATATCACAGTCCATAACACAGACGTCAGACCATACTCAGGGAACTGTACTCTGCTCTAGATCATTTCATGAACACCAGGAAGAAATATCTATGATCTTCAAACTTTACTAACCTATTTTTCAGAAGAAAGATAAACAGTTTCAGGATTCTGCAATTGTTTTCACACGGACCAAGATTGTAAATGCTGGAACCAGTTGAGACTGTCCCAAATCCATTTTCTCCCCAGCAAGTGTTAAGATGATGGTCTGAATCGGATTCGTCTAAAAAGAAGAATGTTTTTATCCATTGATTTCTGGTTTACGGGCCCACTACGCTCCCGCTGGGCCTCTGTGTTAGCGGTGATCACAGCGGTTTCCCGCAGCCTTCAGCTTTTGTGTAGCAAGTACCTTCGAGGATGACATCAAAAGATATTCGCTGTTACTGTATGATACTCTACCAGTGGAGACAGCTCTATCAATGGAGGCGGCTCAGTCCACTGGGATGGGATAATTTCTGCAGTGTGTCTGCGGATCAGATGCAGTGCAGTTTATCATTCAGATCATACAGAGTGAGAGCGCTCGAAAAGGCCAAGCGAGTTTTCCCCACAGGAGTTTATTGTAGGTGGAACAATACCAGCGGCACCACCCTAACCCAGGAAAGACCTGTCTCAGAAGTCCATTTGGTAAGTTTAATTTTCAGACTCTGGTCACCATGCTCTACGAGCCCTGCAGCCTGTGAGCAATAAGCACAATGAAGTTGGTGATGGATCCCAAAATGAGAGTATAATTCCTCATTAATATCTCCAATAAAATGGGGGTGGGGGGCATTGTCAGAAGGTAGACAAAATCAAATACCAAAGCAGGTAAAAATGCTTGAGTAAAATATTTACAACAGTTTTAGCAGTAGCGTTGGAAGTGCGGTAAGCTTCAACCCATCAAGGAAAAGAAAATCAACAATGACCAAAACATAATTATAATGCTGACACCTTTGCAACTCAATGAAGTCTTTAAACATCTTTTGCAGTTGGCATTAGGTGGTCAGAGGTCGACTCACCCTTGTCAGAGAACATTGGACATAGAACGTACAGCACAGAACAGGCCCTTTTACCCAGGATGTTTAATCCAAATGTAAAATATAGTAACAACCTACACACCCCTCAATTCACTGCTATCCATGTGCAAGTCTAGAAGTCGGTTAAAGGTCCCCAATAACTCTGCTTCCACGACTACCACTGGTAACGCGTTCCATGCATTCACAGCTCTCTGTGTAACACAAAAACAACTTCTGACATCTGCTTTATACCTTCCTCCTAATATCTTCAAACTATAAGGTCTCATATCAGTCAATCTTGCCCTGGGGAAAATTCTCTAGATATTGACTCTATCTATTCCTACCATTATTTTGTAGACATCTATCAGGTCTCCTCTCTTCCTCCTTCTCTCCAAAGAGATGTCCGAGCTTATTTAACCCTTTTTTAATAAGGCAATCCCTCCAGTCCAAGCAGCATCCTTCCTTGTACCCTCTCCCAAGCCTCTGTATCTTTCTTATAGTAGGGCGACCAGAACTGGACACAATATTTCAAGTATTGCCTCACCAGGGACTTGTAGAGCTGCAGCAAAACCTCACGGCTCTTAAACTCTATCCCCCTGTTAATGAAAGCCAAAACACCAAATGCATTCTTAACAACCTTATCCACTTGTATGCCAACTTTGAGGGATCTATGTACTTTCACATCCAAATCCCTCTGTTCCTCCACACTGCCGAGAAGCCTGTCTTTAATCCTATATTCAGCATTCGAGTTCCACCTTCTAACATGCATCACTTCGCATTTATCCAGGTTGAGCTCAGTTGGCCATTTCTCAGCCCAGATCTGCATTCTGTCTATGTCGCGCTGCAGCCTGCAGTAGCCTTTTGTACTATTGCCGACACCTCCAAACTTTGTGTCATCTGCAAATTTCCTAACCCTCCCCTCAACCTTCTTCTCCAAGTCATTTATAAAAACTACAAAGAGCAGAGGCCCAAGTACAGAACGCTGGGAGACCCCCCTCAACACTGTCGTCTCGGCAGAATACTTTTCATCTACAGCCACTCTCTGCCTTCTGTCAGCCAGACAATTCTCTGTATATCTGTTTAATGCCTGGAAACAGAGTGTTGATGGAGGGTTGTCAGTTTATGTCTGATTAATGTCGGTGATAGGGGTGGTGCAGGGTTGTGTGTGTTTTTCTGTATTTATTTGCTTAATGACAGGCGACAGACTGGTGGTGGTCAATGGTTGTGTGTGTGTATTTCTGTGTATATCTGCTCAATGGAAGGATAAAAGGGGTGTGGTGGAGGGTTGTGTGTGTGTGTTTCTGTGTATATCTGTTTAATGGCAGGACATAGGGTTGTCTTGGAGGGGTGTGCGTGTTCCTGCATATATCTGCTCCATAGCAGGAGGCATGTTGTGCATGGAATGTTGTGCTTGTGTGTGTGTTTCTGCGTATATCTATTTAATTGCAGGAGATAGGGTGGTGGTGGAGGATTGTGTATGCATGTGCGTTTTTGTGTATATCTGTTTAAGGACAGTAGGTAGGGTTTTCGTGGAAGTTTGTGCGTGTATATTTTCGTGTATGACTGTTTGATGACAGGTGACAGGAGACAGGGTGGTCAAGGAGGTTTGAATGAGTGTGCGTGTGTGTTTCTGTGCATACGTGCTTAATGGCACGAGCCAGTTTGTTGTGTGTATGTTATTGTGTATATCTGTCCAATGGCAGGAGGCAAGGTGTTCATGGAGGTGTTGTGCATGTGGGTGTTTCTGCATATATCCTTTTACTGGCAGGAGACAGGGTGGTGGTGGAGGATATATGTCTGTGTTTCTGTGTCTAAGTGCTTATTGGTCGGAGACACGTTGGTGGTGGAGGTTTGTGTGTGTGTGTGTTTCTGTGCATATCTGTTAAATGGCAGGAGAGAGGGTGGTGGTGGCGGAAAGTTGTGTGTGTGTTTATGTGTATATCTGTTCAATGCCAGGAGACAGAGTGTTGGTGGAGGGTTGTCTGTGTGTGTGTTTTTTTTTATCTCCGTCTGTCTGTTTAATGCTGGTGTCAGGGTGGTGGTGCAGGGATGTGTATGTTTTTCTGTAAGTATCTGCCTCATGATAGGAGACAGACTGGTGGTGGTGGAGGGCTGTGTGTGTCTGTTTCTGTGTATATCTGATTAATTGGAGAAAACAGTGTGGCGGTGGAGCGTTCTGTATATATGTGTGTTTCTCTGTATATCTGTTTAAGGGCAGGAGATAGGGTGATGGTAGAGGGATGTGTGCGTGTTTCTGTGTATATCTGTTTTAATGGCTGGAGAGAGTGTGATGGTGGAGCGTTGTGCGTGTGTGTTTCTGTGTATATCTAATAAACAGCAGGAAACGAGGTGGTTGTGGAGGGATGTGTATGTGTGTGTGTTTGTGTATATACCTGCTTAAAGGCAGGAGACAGGTGGTGGTGGAGAGTATAGTGTCTGTATTCCTGTATCTATGTGCTTACTGGCAGGAGACGGGGTGATATTGAGGGTTGTGTATGCATGTGCGTTTTTGCGTATATCCGTTTAAGGTCAGTAGGCAGGGTGTTCATAGAACATAGAACATAGATCAATACAGCGCAGTACAGGCCCTTCGGCCCTCAATGTTGTGTCGACCTGTCATTCCAATCTGAAGCCTATCTAACCTACACTATTCCATGTACGTCCATATGCTTGTCTAATGACGACTTAAATTTACTTAAAGTTGGCGAATCTACTACCATTGAAGGCAAAGCATTCCATACCCTTACTACTCTCTGATTAAAGAAACTACCTCTGACGTCTGTCCTATATCTGTCACCTCTTAATTTAAAGATATACCCCCTCGTGCTCGCCATCACCATACTTGGAAAAAGGCTCTCCCTGTCCACCCTATCTAACCCTCTGATTATCTAATATGTCTCTATTGAGTCACGTCTCAAACTTCTTCTCTCCAACGAAAACAGCCGCAAGTCCCTCAGACTTTCCTCGGAAGACCTTCTCTCCATACCAGGCAAGATTCTAGTAAATCTCTTCTGCACCCTTTCTAAAGCTTTCACATACTACTTATAATGTGGTGACCAGAACTGTACGCAATACTCCAAGTGCGGCCACGCCAGTGTTTGTACAGATGTAGCATAACCCCATGGTTCGAGAACTCGATCCCTCTACTAATGCCTTCTTAACAACACAGTCAACCTGGGTGGCAACTTTCAAGGATCTGTGTACCTGGACCCCGAGATCTCTCTGCTCATCTACACTACCAAGAATCTTATCATAAGCCCAATACTTTGAATTCCTGTTCCTCCGCAGTGGACCTAACACCGACCCTTGCCGCACATCACAAGTAACTGGACTCCAGGATGAACATTTCCCATCAACCACCAACCTCTGTCTTCTTTCAGCAAGCCAATTACTGATCCAAACTGTTATATCTCCCACAATCCCATTCCTCCGCATTTTGAACAATAGCCTACTGTGGGGAACCTTATAAAATGCGTTGCTGATATCCATATACACCACATCAACAGGTTTGCTCTCATCTACCTGTTTGGTCACCTTCTCAAAGAAGGCACGACATAACCTTCACAAAACCGTGCTGACGATCCATTATCAAATTATTATTTTCTAGATGATTGTAAATCCTATCTCTTATAACCTTTTCCAACACTTTACCAACAACTGAAGTAAGGCTCACTGGCCTATAATTACCTGGGTTATCTCTACTCCCCTGCTTGAATAGGATAACCACATTTGCTATCCTCCAGTCTTCTGGCACTATTCCTGTAGACAATGACGATTTAAAGATCAATCCTAAAGGCTCGGCAACCTCCTCCCTGGTTTTCCAGAGGATCCCAGGCTAAATCCCATCCAGCCCAGTGGATATATGTATTTTCACACTCTGCAGGATTTCTAATACCTCTTCCTTGTGAATCTCAATCCCACCTGGTCTAGCAGCCTGTATCTCAGTATTCTCCTCGACAACATTGTCGTTTTCTAGAGTGAATACTGTCGAAAAATATTCATTTAGTGCTTCCTCTATCTCCTCCGAGTCCTCACACAACTTCCCATTAATATCGTTGATTGGCCCTAATCTTACTCTTGTCATTCTTTTATTCCTTAAATATCTATAGAAAGCCTTAGGGTTTCCCCTGATCCTATCGGCCAACAACTTCTCATGTCTCCTCCTGGCTCTTCTGAGCTCTCTCTTTAGGTCTTTCCTGGCTACCTTGTAACCCTCAAGTGCCCTAACTGAGCCTTCATATCTCATCCTAACATAAGCCTCCCTCTTTCTCTTGACCAGAGATTCCACTTCCTTTGTAAACCACGGCTCCCGCGCTCTACCTGCCTGACAGGTACATATTTATCGAGGATACTCAGCACCTTTTCATTGAATAAGCTCCACATTTCTAATGTGCCCATTCCCTGCAGGTTCCTTCCCCATCCTATACTTCCTAAATCTTGCCTGATCGCATAGTAACTGCCATTCCCTCAGATGTAAATTTCGTGGAAGTTTGTATGTGTGTGTATTTCCGTGTATAACTGTTTGATGACAGGAGACAGGGTGGTCAAGGAGATTTGAGTGACTGAGTGTGTGTGTGTGTGTGTGTGTGTGTGTGTGTGTGTGTGTGTGTGTGTGTGTGTGTGTGTGTGTGTGTGTGTGTGTGTGTGTGTGTGTGTGTGTGCGTGCGTCCGTCCGTCCGTCCGTCCGTCCGTCCGTCCGTCCGTCCGTATATATGTGCTTACTGGCACGAGACAGTTTGTTGTGTGTATGTTTTTGTGTATATTTGTCCAATGGCAGGAAGCAGGGTGTTCATGGAGTTTTGTGTGTGCTTTTGTGTGTGTGTGTGTGCATGTGAGTTTCTGCATATATCTTTCTCATGGCAGGAGACAGGGTGGTGGTGGAGAGTAGGTTGTCTGTGATTCTGTGTCTATGTGCTTAGGAGATAGGGCAGGAGATAGGGTGGTGGTGGATGGGTGTGTGTGAGTGTGTTTCTGTGTATATCTGTTCAATGTCAGGAGACAGAGTGTTGGTGGGGGAGATGTTTGTGTGTGTTTTATTTTCTGTGTATGTATGTTTAATGGTATGTGGTAGGTTGTGTTGCAGGGTTGTGTGTGTTTTTCTGTCTATATCTCCTTAATTGCAAGAGACAGACTGGTGGTGGTGGAGGGTTGTGTGTGTGTTTCTGTGTATATCTGATTAACGGCAGGAAACAGGGTAGTGGTTGAGGGGTGTGTGTGTTTGTGTGTATGTCTGCTCAAAGGCAGGAGACAGGGTAGTGGTGGAGGGTTGTGCGTTGGTTTCGGTGTCTACCTGTTTAATGTCAGGAGGCAGGGTGGTCATATTGGGTTGTGTGCGTGTGTTAATGTGTATATCTATTTAAGGGCTAGAGACAGGGTGGTGGTGGAGGGTGCTCTGTGCGTGTTTCTGTGTATAACTGTTTAATGGCAGGTGGCTTGTTGGTGGTGGAGGGTTCTGTGCGTTTCTGCGTATATGTGCTTAATGGCAGGGGACGATGGTGTGTGTGTGTTTCTCTGTATACCTGTTCGATGGCAGGAGGAAGGATGGTCATTGAGGGTTGTGTGTGTTTCTGCGTATCTCTATTCAATGGCAGGAGACACGGTGGTGTTGGAGGGTAGAGTGTCTGTGTTTCTGTGTCTGTGTGCTTAGTGGCAGGTGACAGGGTGGTGGTGGAGGGTTGTGTATGTTTCTATGTATATATTTTTAAGCTCAGTAGACAGGGTGTTCGTAGAAGTTTGTATGTGTGTTTCTGTGTATATCTGTTTAATGGCAGGTGACAGGGTGGTGGTCGAGGTTGGTGTGTGTGTTTCTGTGTATATACGTTTAATTGCAGTAGACAGGCTGATGGTGAAGGGTGGTATGTGTTAGTTTCTGAGTATATCTGTTTTATGGCAGGAGACGTGGTGGTGCTTGAGGGTTGTGCGTGTGTTTCTGTGTATATCTGCTTAATGGCAGGTAACAAGATGTTGGTCGGGAGTTTTGTGTGTGTTTGTGTGTGTGAGCGTTTCTGTGTATATCTGTTTAATGGTTGAAAACAATGTGGTGGTTAACGGTTGTGTTTGTGCATTGCTACGTATATCTGTTTAATCGCAGGGGATAGGGTTGTGGTGGAGGGTTGTGTGTGTGTTTCTGTGCATGTCTATTTAATGGCAGGAGACAGGGTGATGGTGTCGAGATGAGTTTGTGTTTCTGTTTATATCTGTTTAATCGCCGGAGAGTGTGTGATGGTGGAGGGTTGTGTGTGTGTGTGTGTTTATGTGTATATCTGATTAATGGCAGCAAACAGGGTGTTGATGGAGTGTTCTGTATATGTGTGTGTTTCTGTGTATATCTGTTTCAGGGCAGGAGACATGATGGTGGTCGAGGGTTGTGTGTGTGTACTTCTGTGTATATCTGCTAAATGGCAGCAGAACAGGGTGGTGGTGGACGGACGCGTGTGTGTTTGTGTGTACATATGTATATTTGTGTGTATATCAGCAGAGAGGGTGGTGGTTGAGGATTGTGTGGTGTTTTTCTGTGTATATCTGTTTAGTGTCAGGAGAAATGGTGGTGGTGAAGTGTAGAGTGCGTGTTTGTGTGTATATCTACTTAATGGCAGGGAATAAGGTAGTGGTGAAGGGTTGTGTGTGTGTGTTTCTGCATATATCTGTTTAATGGCTGCTGACAGGGAGGTAGTGGAGGGTTGTGTGTGTGAGTGTTTCTGTATATATCTATTGAATTGCAGGAGACAGGGTGGTAGTGGAGGGTTGTGTGTGCTTCTGTGTACATCTGATCATTGGCAGAAAACAATTTGCTTGCGCAGTGGTGTGTGTGTAGTTCTGTGTATCCCTGTTTGATGGCAGGAGACAGGATGGTAGTGGAGGTTTGTGTGTGTGTGTGTGTTTCTGTGTATAATTGATTTATGGCAGCAAACATGGTGGTGGGAAGGGTTCTCTGTGTGTGTGTTTCTGTGTATACCTGTTTAATTGCAGGAGACAGGATGGTGGTGGAAGTTTATGTGTATGTGTTTCTGTGTATACCTGTTTAATTGCAGGAGACAGGTTGGTGGTGGAGGATGGTATATGTTTGTTTCTGATTATATCTGTTTCATGGCAGGAGACATGGCGGCGGTTGATGGTTGTGCGTGTGTATCTGTGTATATCTGCTTCATGGCAGAAAACAATGTGGTGTTGCACGGTTGTGTGTTTGTGTATGTCTACGTATGTCTGTTTAATGGCAGGAGACAGGGTTATGGTGGACGGTGGTGTGTGTGTGTTTCTGTGTATATCTGTTTAATGATAGGCGAGGGGTGGTCGTGGTGGTCGTGGTGGTGTGTGTATGTTTGTGTATATCTGTTTAATGACAGGAGACAGGGTGGTGGTGGAGGCTTGTCTGGATGTTTCTGTAAATATCTGTTTAATTGCAGGAGACAGGGTGGTTTTGGAGGTTGGTGAGTGTATGTTTCTGTGTATAACTGTTTAATGAATGTAAACAGGGTGGTCGTGGAGGTTTGTGTGTGTGTTTTTGTGTATATCTGCTTAATGACAGGAAACAAATTGGTTCTCAATGCTTGTGTGTGCGTGTGCGTCTGTGTTTCTGAGTACATTTGTTTAATGGCAGAAAACAATGTGATAGTGGAGGGTTGTCTGTGTGTGTGTTTCTGTCTATGTCTGTTTAATGGCAGGAGACAGGGTGGTACTGAAGATATGTTTTTATGTTTCTGTATATATCTGTTTAATTGCCGGAGACAGAGTGGTGGAGGAGGGTGGTGTGTGTGTGTGTTTGTGTGTCAATATGTTTAATTGCAGGAGACAGTGTGGTGTTGGAGGAATGAATGTGCGTGTTTCTGTGCACACATTTATAATGATGGGAGACTGGGTGGTGGTGGTGGAGGGTTGTTTGTATGTTTCTGTAAATATCTGTTTAATTGCTTAATGACAGGTAACAAATTGCTGTTCAAAGGTTGTGTGTGCGTGTGTTTCTGTGTATGTCTGTTCAATGGCAGGAGACAGGGTGTTGGTGTCGAGATGTGTGTGTGTGTTTCTGTTTATATCTGTTTAATCACCGGAGAGTGTGTGATTGTGGAGGATTGTGTGTATGTATGTATATATTTATGTGCATATCTGATTAATGGCAGCAAACAGGGTGGTGGTGGAGGGTTCAGTATGTGTGTTTGCTTCTGTGTCGATCTGTTTTAGGGCAGGAGACAGGGTGATGGTCGAGGGTTGTGTGTGTATATTTCTATGTCTATCTGCTCAATGGCACGAGAAAAGTGTGGTGTTGGAGGGTTGTGTGTGTGTGTTTCTGTGTATATCTGCTTAATCGCGGGAGACAGCGTGGTGGTGGAGGGTTGTGTTGTATGTTTCAATGTATATTTGATGAATGGCAGGAAACAGGGTGTGGTGGAGGCTTGTGTGTATGTTTCTGTGTATATCTGTTTAATGGAAGGAGACAGCGGGATGGTGGAGGGTTGTGTATGTGTGTTTCTGCATAGATTTGTTTATGGGAGGAGACAGGGTGGTGGTGGAAGGTTGTGTGCTTGTGTTTCTGTCTGTACCTGTTTAATAACAGGAGACAGGTATTGGTGCAGATTGGTGTGTATGTGTTTCTACATATCCCTGCTTAATGGCGGGAGACAGTGTGGTGGTGGAGGGTTGTGTGTGTGTTTCTGTGTTTATCTGCTAAATGACAGGAAATAAATTGGGTGTCAAGGGTTGTGTGTGCGTGTGTGTTTGTGTGCGTGTGTGTTTGTGTGTTTCTGTATACATCTATGTAATGGCAGAAAACCCTGTGGTGGTGAAGGGTTGTGTGTGTGTGTGTTTCTGTGTAAGCCTATTTAATGGCAGGAGACAGGGAGATGGTGTGGAGATATATGTGTGTTTCTTTTTATACCTGTTTAATTGCCGGAGAGTGTATGATGGTGCACCATTGTGTGTGTGAGTGTGTGTGCGTGCGTTTCTGTGTAGATCTGTGTAATGGCAGCAGACAGTGTGGTCGCGGATGATTGCGTGTGTTTCTGTGTATATTTGTTTAATGGCAGAAAACAATGTGGTGGTGAAGGGTTGTGTGTGTGTGTGTTGTGTGTGTGTTTCAGTTATATTTGTTTAATGGCAGGAGACAGGGAGGTGCTTTAGAGATTTGTGTGTGTTTCTGTGTATATCTGTTTATTGACCGGAGGCAAGGTGTTGGAGCAAGGTTGTGTGTGTGTGTGCTTCTGCGTATATCTGCTTAATAGCGTGAGACAAAGTGGAGGTGGAGGCTTGTATTGTGTGTTTTACTGCATATCGGATTACTGGCAAGAAACAGGATTTTGGTGAAGAGTTGTGTGTGTGTGTCTTTTTGTTTTTCTCCAATCTGGTTCAGATCATATACCATTCTGTTTGAGAGCGGTCTAAGGCGCTGGATTAAGGCTCTAGTCTCGCCAGGGGCCTGGGTTCGAATCCCACCACTGCCATTTCTGTTGATCAACTCCAACGACGCAGCTTGTTAAAATGCTATTTCGATCCCCGCTGTATTGATGTTTAAAACAGAAGAATAATGCGTTTATTTCGCGGGGAATTAACTGCGGTGTGGGAAAGTGCGGAAATTTCCAAAGTGTCTGTGCTGTCATGATCGTGCTCGCCTCCCGCGCGGAAAATCGCAAGCAGCTCAACTGTTGCTTTATGTTCCAGGCAAGTTGAGATTTTGCAGGAACCGAATGGAGACTTGTTCTTTCATCGCTGTTGTGAAACAAAGTCCTGCGGTGACTCGACTCGTCGTTATTTGGTTTTCTGGCTAATGGGAAAATCGTTCCAATGAATTTCCATGTCATATGTTATTGAATTTCTCCCATTTCCTCCATTTCCGTCCTGGAGACATCGGAAGGGAAAGGTAATCTAATCGAGACTGTGATTGGTGAAATTCACTTTTTATGGCCAGTTCTTATTATGTTCATTCTTTCTCTCTTTCCAGCATTGTCTGAGAAATGGTGGTGCACTAAGGCTGCAGTATGTTTGAAAGAGGAGTTTGGAATTGCCCCGTTGTTAGTTGTGAGATTTCTTTATGACTCATGCCCTCGGACTGTCTCTCATTTAGCATTCATGCTTCGCTGTGTCTGAAAAGACATTCGGTATGCCAGTTTTGTTTGTGTTCCGTGTTAAATGCTTTCTGTTTTGCGATTCGCTCAATATTTTTCGAGTTAACAGGGTTTCTGAGGTAATTTCCAGCAGCTAAAATCCTCAACTGAGGATGTGGGAAAATTTCACAGCGTATGGTCCGTCGGAGCAAAAGAAAGGAAGTCGTTTGTTTCTGCAGTGTTTCACAATACTACCTTTCCCGTGAGCATTCGATCAGACTAAATGATTGTGCCACAGACTGCGACGGCAAACTCCGCTAAAAAGTAATCCTTTAAAGCCGGTGTAAGCAACACGACGTTATTGGAGTACACCGCGTGGAAACATATACTTCGGTGTATCTCGTCTATGCTCACCACATAGTCAAAATTCAACAAGTCCCGTTCCCCAGCATTTGGCCCCAATCCCTCTAGACCCAGCCTGTCCAGAAACTCATCCGATTACCTTTGAAATTTTCTGAGCGATTCGCTCAATACATTACGAATTAACAGGGTTTCTGAGGTAACTTCCAGATGCAAAAATCCTGAACTGAGAATCTGGGAAAATTTCACATAGTATGGTCAGTCGGTGCAAAAGTAAGGAAGTCGTTTGTTTCTGCAATGTTTCATAATACTACTTTCCCGTGAGCAGTCGAACAGACTAACTGATTGTGCCATAGACTGCGACGGCAAACTCCGCTAAGAAGAAATCCTTTAAAGCCGGTGTAAGTAACACCACGTTATTGGGGCACACCGCGTGGAAACAGATACTTCGGTGCATCTCGTCCATGCTCACCACATAACCAAACTTAAACAAGTCCCATTAAACAACGAGCTATTGGAAACACAAAGTGAGTTTCACCAATCACACAACTTTCATTGCTGGACGCCACTGAGCCGCAGCAGGGGTGGCTGAGGCTTGTTTCTGTAGTTTAGTGGTCATCGCGTTCGCCTTACGCGCAAAAAGTCCCCAGTTCGAAGTTGGGCAGAAACTGCGTCGTTCCTCGACTGCAGCCTACATGGACAAGAACGAAGCTTTCTTGCTTGCTTTCCCATCTGCAAAGCTGCCTTCGAATTTGTTTGAACAAATCTGCTCTCGTCGTGAAAGGTAATGCAATTTCATTTAATGACTGTGCAAAACATTGTAAAGTTTTTCTCCAACCAGCTTCTGATCATATGCCATTCTGTTTGAGAGTGTAGGTACCCCGTTCTGATCCTTCCACGAAAAGCAGTACCGCATTTGCATTCCTTGCGCAGGCGGCCCAGGTCAAAGACAGGGAAGAAGCTGATGCGCTGGTGTCACAGCGCACGACGGAGTCCTGAACTGGTCTGTCTGTCAAATGTACCACAAAGTCGTCTCTGAAAGACCGCATTTGGAAGCTGTCTGTCATTATTCAACGTGCGAGAGTTGGCACTAGAGGTCCTGAATCATGTTTTGGAGCAGTTCGCACGTTAGTGGCTCATTCAATCAGCAACAGCAATGAAATGGAATTACACTCTCAGAGCGTCGCTAGTATTAAGTTGCGCCCCGAGATCAAGGCCACTTTGGAACTGAAACGGAGGAATCGACAGAGAGGCTCCAGAATGACATCGCATCCATTTGGTTTTCGTTAAATCACTGACGAGCAGGAAAATGTAAACGGGGAGGGCGAGTGGGGAAGTGAGACAGTTGCAGCTCTGGTGAAAATCCTTCTTTGTGATTCACTCAGCAACCAGAGACGTGAAGGTGACTCAGGCGTGAGAGCTCTTCACATCGAGAACAAAAAGCACTCAAGGGCAGTTAGCAGCTCTTCCGGAGTGGGGGTGGGGTGAGGTAATTACCTTTTGACTTCTGTTACTATGTTCATAAACTGCCTTTTAGATTGAGGTGAACAGAAACTGCATTTCTAATAAGCACCATGGAAATTAGTAACATTTACTGAGTCTCTTCACGTCGATTCCCACACAGGTTTCCAACTCAGTGGGTATCCAATGTGGCTCATGTCCAGGTGTGAACATCTCTGCAGCAAATTGCACGGTTAAGGTAAAAGGCACAGAAAGTGTCATCTGGAACTGGCTCCGAGGTCAGAGCATCCTCACAATGTGATCTGTCGTTCTCGGATTGTAATGCTACCTCCGGTTTTAAGGTGGAGAACATTCTTTGGGACTCTTATTCTGCAAAACAGACACCGTGACTGGAACTATGCTGCACGGTATGATGTGGAACACGGCCTGCTCAGCTTTGCGCATTGAAAGTTGTCCTGTTTCGAGCAATGGGAGAAATCATTTAGCAAAGCAAGAGTAGAAATTGCAGAAATGTCAAGCAGCTCATGGTTATTTGGCCAAATCATAACCGATCATATATTCTCACGCACTCACAGATACATTTGTAGCTGAAAAGAGTCTGAGAAGATAGACTCAGTTTACCGTTGATTTTTGTCTGGATTGATGCGTTATCATTATCTGCTGCTAAATTGATATCGTAGACGGACACATCCCAGCAGCTGTGCGAGTCTGAGAGGGACCATGGAACCCTTTTCACGTGACTTTGCATCTGTTGTTATACAGGAGCACAATTGGAAATGCAAGAAAATGGGGCTTGTGGCCGGATGGTAGTGTGGCCGAGCGGTCTAATGTGCTGGATTAAGGCTCCAATCTCGACAGGGGCGTGGGTTCCAATCCCACTGCTGCCATTTCTGTTGATCAACTCAAACGACGCAGCTTGTTACCATGCTGTTTCGATCCCCGCTGTATTGAGGTTTAAAACAGAAGAATAATCCGTTTGTTTCGCGGGGAATTAACTGCGGTGTGGGAAAGTGCGGAAATTTCCAAAGTGTCTGTGCTGTCATGATCGTGTTTGCCTCCCGCGCGGAAAATCGCAAGCAGCTCTACTGTTGCTTTATGTTCCAGGCAAGTTGAAATTTTACAGGAATCAAATGGAGACTGGTTCTTTCAAAGTCCTGCGGTGACTCGACTCGTCGTTATTTGGTTTTCTGGCTAATGGGAAAATCGTTCCAATGAATTTCCATGTCATATGTTATTGAATTTCTCCCATTTCCTCCATTTCAGTCCTGGAGACATCGGAAGGGAAAGGTAATCTAATCGAGACTGTGATTGGTGAAATTCACTTTTTATGGCCAGTTCTTATTATGTTCATTCTTTCTCTCTTTACAGCATTGTCTGAGAAATGGTGGTGCACTAAGGCTGCAGTATGTTTGAAAGAGGAGTTTGGAATTGCCCCGTTGTTAGTTGTGAGATTTCTTTATGACTCATGCCCTCGGACTGTCTCTCATTTAGCATTCATGCTTCGCTGTGTCTGAAAAGACATTCGGTATGCCAGTTTTGTTTGTGTTCCGTGTTAAATGCTTTCTGTTTTGCGATTCGCTCAATATTTTTCGAGTTAACAGGGTTTCTGAGGTAATTTCCAGCAGCTAAAATCCTCAACTGAGGATGTGGGAAAATTTCACAGCGTATGGTCCGTCGGAGCAAAAGAAAGGAAGTCGTTTGTTTCTGCAGTGTTTCACAATACTACCTTTCCCGTGAGCAGTCGATCAGACTAAATGATTGTGCCACAGACTGCGACGGCAAACTCCGTTAAAAAGTAATCCTTTAAAGCCGGTGTAAGCAACACGACGTTATTTGGGCACACCGCGTGGAAACAGATACTTCGGTGTATCTCATCTATGCTCACCACATCGTCAAAATTCAACAAGTCCCGTTCCCCAGCATTTGGCCCCAATCCCTCTAGACCCATCCTGTCCAGAAACTCATCCGATTACCTTTGAAATTTACTGAGTGTAATAGCCTCCTCCACTTCCTCTGGTAGCTCATCCCATACACGCACAACCTTCTGTGTGGGAAATGTGCCTCAGGTCCTTTGTCAATTTCAGCCCACTCACCTTAAACCTATGCTCTCGAGTTTTCAACTCACCCCAACTCGACTCGTCGTTATTTGGTTTTCTGGCCAATGAGAAAAGCGTTCCAATGAATTTCGATGTCATATGTTATTGAATTTCTCCCATTTCCTTCATTTCCGTCCTGGAGACATCGGAAGGGAAACGTAATCTAATCGAGACAGTAATTGGTGAAATTCACTTTTTATGGCCCATTCTTATTATCTTCTTTCTTTCTCTCATTTCAGCATTGTCTGGGAAGTGGTGGTGCAGTCAGGGTCCAGCATGTTTGAAAGAGTAGTTTGGAATTGCCCTGTTGCTAGTTGTGTGATTACTTTATGGCTCATGCCCTCGGACTGTCTCACATTTAGCATTCATGCTCGCTGTTTCTGAAAATGCATTTGGTTTGTCAGTTTTGTTTGTGTTCCGTGTTTAATGCTTTCTGTTTTGTGATTCGCCAAAATTAAACAAGTCCCATTAAACAACGAGCTATTGGAAACACAAAGTGAATTTCACCAATCACACAACTTTCAGTGCTGGATGCCACTGAGCCGCAGCAGGGACGGCTGCGTCTTGTTTCTGTAATTTATTGGTCATCGCGTTCGCCTTACGCGCGAAAAGTCCCCAGTTCGAAGTTGGGCAGAAACTGCGTCGTTCCTCGACTGCAGCCTTTTACATGGACAAGAACGAAGCTTTCTTGCTTGCTTTCCCATCTGCAAAGCTGCCTTCGAATTTGTTTGAACAAATCTGCTCTCGCAGTGAAAGGTAATGCAATTCCATTTAATGACTGTGCAAAGCATTGTAAACTGTTTCTCAAACAGCTTCTGATCATATGCCATTCTTTTTGAGAGTGTAGTTACCCCGTTCTGATCCTTCCACGAAAATGTAAACGTGGAGGGCGAGTGGGGAAGTGAGACAGTTGCAGCTCTGATGATACTCCTTCTTTGTGATTCACTCAGAAACCAGAGACGTGAAGGTGACTCAGGCGTGAGAGCTCTTCACATCGAGAACAAAAAGCACTCAAGGGCAGTTAGCACCTCTTCCGGAGTGGGGGTGGGGTGAGGTAATTACCTTTTGACTTCTGTTACTATGTTCAGAAACTGCCTTTTAGATTGAGGTGAACAGAAACTGCATTTCTAATAAGTACCTTGGAAATTAGCAACATTTATTGAGTCGCTTCTCGTCGATTCCCACACAGGTTTCCAACTCAGTGGGTATCCATATGGCTCATGTCCAGGTGTGAACATCTCTGCAGCAAATTGCACGGCTAAGGTAAAAGGCACAGAAAGTGTCATCTCGAACTGGCTCCGAGGTCAGAGCATCCTCACAATGTGATCTGTCGTTCTCGGATTGTAATGCTACCTCCGGTTGTAAGGTGGAGAACATTCTTTCGGATCTTATTCTGCAAAAGACACAGTGACTGAAACTATGCTGCACGGTATGATGTGGAACACGGCCTGCTCAGCTTTGTGCATTTTCCCTGTTGTCCGGTGTGTTTCGTGTTCCGTGTAAACGTGAAAGTTGTCCTGTTTCGAGCAATGGGTGAAATCATTTAGGAAACTAAGAATGGAAATTGCAGAAATGTCAAGCAACTCATGGTTATTTGGCCAAATCATAACCGATCATATATTCTCACGCACCCACGTAGCTGAAAAGAGTCTGAGAAGATAGACTCAGCTTGCATTTGATTTTTGTCTGGATTGATGCGTTATCATTATCTGCTTCGAAATTGATATCGTAGACGGGCACATCCCAGCAGCTGTGCGAGTCTGAGAGGGACCATGGAACCCTTTTCACGTGACTTTGCATCTGTTGTTATGCAGGAGCACAATTGGAAATGCAAGAAAATGGAGTGACTCAGGCGTGAGAGCTCTTCACATCGAGAACAAAAAGCACTCAAGGGCAGTTAGCACCTCTTCCGGACTGGGCGTGGGGTGAGGTAATTACCTTTTGACTTCTGTTACTATGTTCAGAAACTGCCTTTTAGATTGAGGTGAACAGAAACTGCATTTCTGTGATCTGTCCTTCTCGGATTGTAATGCTACCTCCACTTTCCAGGTCGAGAATAATCTTTGGGACGTTAAATCTGCAAAAAAGATCTCCTAACTATGCTGCACGATATGATGTAGATTACGGCCTACTCAGCTTTGGGCATTTTGCCTGTTGTCCGGTATGTTTCATGTTCCGTGTAAACCAACCTTTATCTTGCAGTTATGTGCGAAATCATTTACCAGGCAAGAATCGCAATTCCAGTAATGTCAGGCAGCTCATGGATTCTTTGTTGAATCATAATTGAATATACATTCTCTCATACAGCCATCACATTTGTGGCTCAAACGAGTCTCAGAAGGTAGGATCAGCTTCCCATTGGTTTTTGTGTGGTTTGAAGGGTTATCATTATCTGCTGCAAAACGGATATTGTAGCTGGGCTGATCCCAGCATCAGTGCGAGCAGGACGGGGATAGGGGAACTCTTTCCCTGGGACTTTGATTCTGTTGGTTTGCAGGCGCATCATTGAAAGTGTAAGAAAATGTGCGACTGCGGCGGCTGGTCTTGTGGCCAAGTGGTCGGAGGCGCTGTGTTGTGGCTCGAATTTCTAACGAGGCGTGTGTTTGAATCCCACCATTTGTGTGCTTTGCCGGTTTTACTGCAGCTTGTTGATGTTCAGTGTTTAAATTCACACATGACCAGCTAACTTTGCTTATTGGAAATGTATCTCTGATGTGGGAGAGTGCACCCTCTCCAACCTGCCAGTGTCCACGCTGTCGTGATCACATTCGCCTCCCACACGAAAAGCCCGGGCCTCATACGGTTCCACTACTGCTTCATATTCCGGCCAAGTTGTGTTGTTCACTGTTTTTGCTGAAACCGAACGGAGATTGATATTTCGTCGCTGGTGTGAAACAAAATCCTGCAGTGACTTTACTTCTCATTATTTGGTGTTCTGGCGAATGGGAAAATAATTCCGGTTAATTGTGATGTCATATGGTCTTACATTTCTCTTATTTCCTTCACTTCTGTCCTGGAGACGTGGACAGCAGGCAAAGCCGCATTGTTGATCGGATGGGCTAACTAATCTAAACGAGACTGTGTTTGGGAATATTCACTTTTCATGGCTCATTCATATTCGGTTCTTTGTTTTCCCTCATTTCAGAGTTTTTCGGGAGGTGACAGTGTACTAAGATTCCAATATATGTTGGGAGCATAATATGGAATTGCTCTGCTGAAGGATCTGGGAGTCGTTTATGGCTGATTGCCCTCGGACTGTCCCCAGAACAGCATTAATGCTTCGAAATCTCTGAAAGTGCATTTTAAAAAAATTCTCAGCATTTAGCCCCGATCCCACAAAACCCTTCCTATCCAGAAATTCATCCAATTGACTTTGAAATCTTCTGAGTGTACTCGCCTCCTCCACTTCATCTGGTAGCTGATTCCATACACGCACAGCCTTCTGTGTGGGAAAGGTGCCTCAAATCCTTTTTTATATTTTACCTATTTCACCTTAAACATATGCTCTCCAGTTTTCAACTCACCGAACATTGCCGAAAGCAAAAACTTCAGTATTCCGTTGACAAACCTTCCTTAAGTTCATGCCTGACGATGAAGGGAAAGTTGTCCCAGCATTTTCAGACTAGCCCTTCATTCCAAACTGTGCGCCCCTGACAATTATACTTTGTGAGCAATTTCACGTAATTTTCTTAATTTTTCAGTGATGCCACTTACGCTGGAGAACAACGAACTCCTGGAAACATAAAGATGAAGTGTTGAACGGCTGTAAATTTTAGCACTGGATGACTCTGAAGACCAGCTACTTGCGGCGATGCTTTCTGTCGTGTAGTGGGTGTTGGAGTCACCTCATACACATAAACGTCCCACGTAAAATCCGGCACAAATAGCCTTATTCCCGATGGCAGCCTTTCAGACTGACATGAGCAGAGCTTTCTAACTTGCTGTTCATGTTAGCAAACGTGACTTTGAATTTTCTCGCTCATACATGCTCGAGTGGTGAAAAATAATGCAATCCTGTTTCATTACTAGGTGAAACATTGTTACGGTTTTCTCCAACCTGGTTCTGAATATGCACAGATGTGTACAACACTGATGACCATTCTATTTCAGAGTTGACTTACCGTGCTCTGATCCTTCTACTAAAAGCAGTACCACATTTACTTTCCTTGGGCAGACGGCCCGGTTCAAAGCCAAGGAGCTAAGGTTCCCTGCAAAATTCCTCAGCTCAGGACCTGGGCATGTTTCATGGACAATGGTCAGTGGAGGCAACATTATGGAAGTCCTCGGTTCTGCAGTGTTGCTAAACACTAAATTGAAGCGCGAATGGATTTTAGTATTCTGAGACATAATTTAAACTGATTGGTAAAATAGGAATTGTTTCCTAATTAGAAACCAACTCAGATTTGTTTCACAGCAAAATGTTACATCTTTCCAATTTTCCAGTGCACACTGAGACTGCTAGCTGGTCATCACAGGTATTTGTCAGCTGTCAGTTCTGAACAGCATTCACTCTCATTTAAAGTTGGAGGGCACACCTTCAATGTCATAACACTATTCTCATCACAAAATCCTGCAGCTTAGAAGCTGTCTTGGGGACAGAGGTTGGATTGCAGCCGTAACTGTAATAAATGTAAAATTTTCACACGGGAAGCGCCGTTCATGAGGGGGGAGTTTCTGTAAGCTGTGTCCCAGGGATGTGCAGGAAGCTGCAGTGGGCACCTTTTGTTGACAGCGGGGGGACTGGAGAGAGCAGTGTTTGTCCTTATCGTACTCCGTGTGGGGTCAGGGAACACAGAATCATCAATGGTTTGGGTTGCAATTCAATCTTGCCATGGATTTTCCGGTTGAAATGGGGGTAGGGTGGTATTCCCATAGTCTGATCTGGAACAACCAAAGCTCCACACCTGGATGGTCTCAAACTACCAACTGCTATCTTGCAGCCCGCTGCTGAACATTTGAGCCACACAGCCTGCCACCAACCAGGCATGCCGATTTCTCTAAAGCAGGAAGGTTAGCGGGGATCTGAACAGCGGTGAACAGCTGGAGCTCTCACTGTTTTCAGAGTCTGTCACCAATTTTCTGCTTTCAACACCGAGAGTGTCAGAGAGCTTGAGGGGTCTGCAAACACCCAGAGGTAAAGGAACAATCACAAATTGGAAATTACCCAGGCCCATCAATGTGACTACGTGAGGTACGTCACTTGTGGTTCTGGTACTGGGATAATTCAAACCCATGTTATGACGGCAACTGGAGATTAAATACAGCGCTTCACGAAGCTCAGCTCAACTATCTATCATTATGATACAATGGGTATAGAATCCCTTCCGCTAAACCACTTCATCAAATCCACCCTGTCAATCGGTCCAAAATCTTAATGTTTGTATCTCATCGTCCATTTCCTTCAGTTGATAGGAATAATCTGTTCCCATCTACATTATCTACACCGATCATAAACCCATAAGCTCTGTAAAAACTCCCTTCAACACTCCAATTCGCCAATGTGGTTGATCTGTTCTTCTCAGGGACACTGCCATCCTTCCCAATTTGCGAGGGATCTGCCCCCTCTCAGGTGCCCTGCCATTCTTCCCAATGTGTGGGTGATCGGTCCCTCTCAGGGGCCCTGCCATTCTTCCCAATGTGTGAGTGATCGGTCCCCCTCAGGAACACGGCCAACCTTCTCAATGTGGGTGATCTGCTCCCTCTCATGGACCTTACCATCCTTCCCAATGTATGGGTGATCTGTTTCCCTCTCAGTGACCCTGCCATCCTTCCCAATGTGTGGGTGATCTGCCCTCTCTCAGGGACCCTGCCAGCATTCCCAATATGTTGGTGATCTGCCCCCTCTCAGGGACCCTGCCATCCTTCTCAATGTGTGGGTTATATGTCGCTCTCAGGGGCCCTGCCATCCTTCTCAATGTATGGGTGATATGTCGCTGTCAGGCACCCTGCCATCCTTCCCAATATGTGGGTGATCTGTCCCTCTCTCAGTGACCCTGCCATCCTTCCCATTGTGAGGGTGATCTGTCCCTCTCTCAGTGACCCTGCCATCCTTCCCATTGTGAGGGTGATCTGTCCCTCTCTCAGTGACCCTGCCATCCTTCCCATTGTGAGGGTGATCTGTCCCTCTCTCAATGACCCTACCATCCTTCCCAATATGTACGTGATCTGTTCCTCTCTCAGTGACCCTGCCATCCTTTCCATTGTGAGGGTGATCTGCCCTCTCTCAGTGACCCTGCCATCCTTCCCAATGTGTGGGTGATCTGCCCTCTCTCAGGGACCCTGCCAGCATTCCCAATATGTTGGTGATCTGCCCCCTCTCAGGGACCCTGCCATCCTTCTCAATGTGTGGGTTATATGTCGCTCTCAAGGGCCTTGCCATCCTTCTCAATGTATGGGTGATATGTCGCTGTCAGGCACCCTGCCATCCTTCCCAATATGTGGGTGATCTGTCCCTCTCTCAGTGACCCTGCCATCCTTCCCATTGTGAGGGTGATCTGTCCCTCTCTCAGTGACCCTGCCATCCTTCCCATTGTGATGGTGATCTGTCCCTCTCTCAATGACCCTACCAAACTTCCCAATATGTACGTGATCTGTTCCTCTCTCAGTGACCCTGCCATCCTTCCCATTGTGAGGGTGATCTGCCCTCTCTCAGGTACCCTGCCATCCTTCCCATTATGTGGATCATCAGCCCTCTCTCAGTGACCCTGCCATCCTTCCCAATCTTTGGGTGAACTGTCCCCTAAGTCATCCTTCCCAATGTGTGAGTGATCTGTCCCTCTCAGGGAGACTGCTATCCTTCCCAATGTGTGCGTGGTCAGCCCCCCAGCTCAGGTATACTGCCGTCCTTCACATTGTCTGGGTGACCTGCCCCCTCTCATGGATCCTGCCATTCTTTCCAATGAGTGGATAATCTGCCCCCTCTCAGGCACCCTGACATCCTTCCAAATGTATGAGTGATCTACCCCTGTCAGGGGCACTGCCATCCTTTCCAACGTATGGGTGATCTGTCTCTCTCTCTCAGTGACCCTGCCATCCTTCCCAATGTCAGGGTGATCTGTCCCCCTCTCAGGGACCCTGCCATCCTTCCCGTTGTGTGGGTGATCTGCCCCCTCTCAGGGACCCTGCTATCCTTTCCAATGTTTGGGTGATCTGTCCTCCCTCTTAGTGACCATGCCATCCTTCCCAATATGTGGGTGATCTGTCCTCACCTCAGGGATACTGCCATACTTCCCAATGCGTGGATGATCTGTCCCCTCTCGGGGACCTGCGATCCTTTCCAATGTATGGGTGATCTGCCCCCTCTCACTAACTCTGCCATCCATCCCAATGTGTGGGTGGTCTATCTCCTCTCTAAGGTCTCTGCCTTCCTTCCCAATATGTGGATAAACTGCATCCTCTCAGGGTCCCTGCCATCCTTCCAATTGTGTGGGTGGTCTGCCCCCTCTCGGGGACCCTGCCATCCTTCCCAATGTGTGGATAAACTGCACCCTCTCAGGGTCCCTGCCATCCTTCAAATTGTGTGGGTGATCAGCCCCCTCTCTGGGATCCTGCCATCCTTCCCAATGTGTGGCTGAAGTGTCCCCTTCTCAGGGACCCTGCCATCCTTCCCAATGTGTGGGTGATCTGCCCCTCTCAGGGGCCCTGCTATCCTTCCCATTGTGTGGGTGATCTGAGATCTCTCAATTACCCTGCCATCCTTCCTAATGTGTGGTTGATCCACAACCTCAGCCTATTTTTCGGGATATGGAATTTGTTGATTTTAGGTGGTTCGTGATTAAAATTACTGACGATATGCAGTTGGCAATTTATCGCAATTTCCAAAGGATTTATCGGGTTTAAGAATGAATCATTTAACTAATTAAGAAATGAATGATATATGAAGAAAGTATCCCATTGTGACAGTTGGAAATGGTTCACGGATACAGAAGACAAACTGGCTGTTGGCGAATAATGGGGCAGTCTTGTTCTGGTTGTAGGTCAGCCTCCTGCTCTCCAATCTATTTCTATATGCTATTCAAATATATATACCATATCCAGGACTGAACCCTGAAATACTCTGCTTCTCAGGCCGGTTTGTTACTGTGTCAATCAATTATTTGAACCCTCTTGGCTCATGGCTATGTGACATAGAATCTGGATAGTTAACTACTGGTGTAAGAGCTGATCAACAAAACTGCATGCTCACCATACATAGCAACAAACCTTTATTAACCTGCACCTTTCGAGACTAGGAGTGTGCCATTTGATCAACTGCTCCAGGTAATCATGTGCTCCATAATCAGTGTAAAAACACGTACACAATATTTAAACATAATGAAGCATGTATACTGTGATACCTTATTAACAGTATAAGTTACTTAAATAATAATGCAACCTTGCCTGAAATAAAACTTTGCTGTCCCGGTAAAATTGTGTGGTTAAGGAACTCCAACTGACAGTAGTTTGCAAATAGTGAAATTCGCATATAATATAATTCTGGAGTTTAAAAAAGGTTCGCCTCACGGTATCCTGTCAATTGGTTTGAATTCCCATTTGGTTCACTCATACCCTTTCATGAAGGGAAGCTACCATCTTCACCTGGTCGGGCCGACATGTGAATACTGAGACATGACAATGTGGTTGATTATTCAATATCCTCTGGATAGTTTGAATGGTTGATAAATGCTGCCCCAGAAAGGGATGCGATGACCCTGTGAACAACCAAACTCAAAAATCCAATCATTGTCATTCCGTGGGAACTCGCTGGTAACTAATTCACCTGAATGACAGTGCATTCTTCCCACATTCAGAGCAGGGCAACAGTCTCTCACCAATGTGGATCTACTAGTGTGTCAGCAGGTGGGAAGTCTGAATGAATTCCTTGTCACACAGAAAGCAGGGGAACAATCTCTCCCCAGTGTTGACTCACTGGTGTGTCAGTAGGTGGGGTTTCGGAATGAACTCCTCGTCCCATTCAGAGCAGGGGAACAGTCTCTCCACAGTGTGCTCTCATTGGTGTGTCAGCAGGTGGGATGTCTGAATGAATTCCTTGTCACACACAGAGCAGGGGAACAGTCTCTCCCCAGTGACGGCTCACTGGTGTGTCAGCAGGTTGGAGGTCTGAATGAATTCCTTGTCACACACAGCAGCAGAACGGAGTGAAGACACTGCTCAGCCAGGAGGTGAGAGGACTTTATGAATGCTTTTCCTCACTTGGACCAGTGAACGTTTCTCCCTGATCTGACTGTACCAATGTGTTTACAGATTGGATGGGTAATTGAAAGCCTTCCCATAGTACCCCCGCCTTATCCACAGTTTCTTGTCCATGTGACATTGGTTTAGTTTCAAAAAGGCACATGTTAACGTGAAGCCCAGACCACACAGAATAAGTGCAGTTTCTCCTCACTCTAAATGTTCTAAAAGCTAGCGCTATTCATTTTATATTAAATGAAGTATCTCTCTTTGATCTTGTGGTGATGTTTGATCTGTCTCTTAACTGCATGTCCCCATTTTATAAAACACTTTAGAATTGACATTTTTTTCAATGTTTGAGATAAAGAATAAACTGAAAGGCAGCTTGTGAAATCAGGGGGAATGAATGTAGTAATTGGTGAGTTTGTCAGTAAGGAATAGTGACCATAAATCCTATCAGATTGTTGTTTAATTACCAAAGGATTCACTCATGCTCATCAGGGATGGGAACCTGTCACCCAGTCAGCACCCTCACCAATGTGAAAGGAGAGAGCACTGGGCAGAGGCTGAGAACAGTCCATTTGGCTTTTTATACAATCAGTGGGAGAGCTTACAGCCTCTGTATAGCGACCTGAAGGGGCTTCTTCTTCGCTGTTTTCTACACTTAATTTTTAATCCAATCAATTTAAAATAAACCAAAATTTAAAATAAACCAAAATCAGCAACAAACTCCAAAACAACGGAATGGGACATGGGAAGGTGTCTGATTGAATCAGAATGTGTTTCTCCGTGTCTGTGAGACACGCTGTGTCCTAAGGGTCCAATAGTTCTGGAAGGTATCAAGTCCAATGCTTGTCCCCGCACACTTCATCTCGCTGGATAACCAGGTATCAAGTCCCCGCACACTTCATCTCGCTGGATAACCAGGCACAGACAAATGGACAGAGAAGAAGCAAATCCTGCCAGGAAAATGAAGGGAAGGCCACAATTGGGTGAGCTATGACTTTGATGAATGGCAGAGTGGACTTGATGGGCAAGTGGACTCTCATATTCTCTACTATTGTTCAGACAGTAACCCGCCTCTCTCACGCTGTGCATTCTGATTCTACAGATTAGTTTTAACCAAGTGAAGACCCTTCAACATCCCTGTGGCTTCCACCGTGCACAGCTCAGGATCAGGAACATGGAACTGATACGTCACTGAATGTTGGGAAGCTGACCATTCAGGGAACTGCACAGAGGCTAGAACCTGTCACAGTGAATATGTACACTGTCCATGGACTCCTCCTGACTGCAAACATAACCTGCAGCCCGGATGGAAGGGAAGCCATTAAAAAGGAATCATAATTCAACTATTCACATTTGTGAAAGAATCAAGAATGGTGAGGCACCGATGCAACGTAATTGGCAACGATGCACATGCAACATTTAGACAAACCATTTTCATTCTGCAAAAGGTTGAGATTAGGAATCCACTGCTAATGGAGCCAGGTACAATGAAGTGAACATTGGATTCCCTACAGTGTGGAAACAGGCCCTTCGGCCCAACAAGTCCACACCGACCCTCCGAAGAGCAAACTACCCAGACCCATTCCCCTACACCTAACACTACGGGCAACTTAGCATGGCCAATTCACCTAACCTGCACATTTTTGGACAGTGGGAGGAAACCTACGAAGACATGGGGAGAATGTGCAAACTCCACACAGACAGTTGCTCAAGGTGGGAATTGAACGCGGGTGGTAGGCGCTGTGAGGTAGCGGTGCTAACCACTCTTCCACCATGCCTCCCTGGAACATCGGAAAGGAAGAATGGGGAAAAGATAGAAGAAAAGCATGAGAGAAGAGGATTCTTTGGGGAGCTGATGAGCCAAATGGCCTCCTTTTACACCATAAAAGTTCTATGGTCACTTAATTCTGAGCCAAATAAGGGAAAATCAGAGCAGGTGAAGGAAAGTTTGGTAAAGAGGGCAAATTGAAGGAGTGTCTCAGTGAGTAAAAGTGAATGACAGATGGTTGAGGTTTGGGAATAGAATTCCAAATCTCATGAATTTTCATGGACCCCAACATTACAGCAGTTAACAATGGGAATGCTCAAGAGAGTGAAACTGGATGAGCTCAGAAATACACAACATTGATGCAGCTGAAGGGGACGCTGGTTAAAGATACCACAGTTAGTGTTTATTTCATTCCAGACACACCAGCCAGGGAGCACATCCTTCCTGTATCGATCCTATTGAGCTCTTTAAAAATTTTGTTCATTTCAAGTGTTTCATGTTTAGATACGCTCAAGAAGACAGCTTCACTCTCCGCAATCTCTCCTGAGAGGGCAGGAGAGTCTTGTCTATTGTCTATTGGCAATGCTGCTGTTAGAAATCAATTCACTGGTGTATGTTACTGGCTGCTTCATGGATTGGAATTGGCTACTGAGACTGTCAATTTACTGTATGCTGTATTGCCAGGTTGCCAGACATGTCAAGTGATTTCAAAGAAAAAAACACATTTGGGAAACGAATGTCAGTTGAGGGGCACCCTCTTTCGATACGATCTATTAATTGTTGTTGGAACTGTCTTACCTGGCTTTAACCAAGTGGTCAAATAATTATAACTTATAGAAGCTGGTATCATGGGTCAAGAAGTGTAAGTAATGGAGGAGGTGTCAGTTCTGCTGGTTAAGTGCACAAAGTTGTTTAAAATGTTGCTAAGTTGCTTTCAGCATCATGATGACAGTGGGACACATAACTGAGATCATTGCATTGTTCAAGTTTTCCACGTTCAGAGAACTAAAGGAAAAGCTGGAGCTGGGCGTTGTGGGATGAACTAGGAGTCAGAGGGACAAAAGAAAAACAAAAGTTGCGATTGATAAAATAAAACTTAGTTCCACTCAGACTCTGTCCTGCAGTTTTGTCTTTGCTTCTCCAAAGCCTGGGAAATTCACTTCCTCTCAGTGATCCAGCCTCTTTTCCAGCTTCTCCCCATTCCCTTGCAGACACGAAAGCATAGCTACAGCTTTAAGTTGCTCATTTGAGCCATTGGAGCATGTGCAGAGGCTGGCTGTTTAAAGGAACACTGTCCTTCACTGCTGTTCGAATTTAAAGGGATAGAAACAATGTGTGAGACAGACTGATGTCAACCTTGAGAGCAGAGAAATCAGATCCTGATCAGAAACGAAGAATAGAGTAAATTACGAACTGTTCTCAATTCCTCCTGCAATATTATTGCAAAAAGGACAGAGATAAACTTGTTTTACAGCCAAAGGATTCACGGATGGGAAATTCACACTTAAAAGCGATATGAGAGCCACCCAATTCCACAGGTCCTGATCATTATGGGTAATATGGAAGGGAAAGCAGCATTCCCAGCCCAGAGAAACCATTCTCATGTTGTGCGCATGGTTGAGGATTAAACTGGTCATGTGATCTGGGAAGACACCATCATTACAGGACCAGCGTGAGGCTGTGTCAATGTGGGGAAGGAGGGAAGGAATTCACCTACCCCTCCCAGTGGGACACTCACCAACACAGTCACACTGCGGAGAGGCCGCTCACCTGCCTCACGTATGGGAAAGGGTTTACTCGATCTTGCAATCTGCTGAGGCACCAGAGAGGGCACAGAGGATTCAGACACTTCACCTGCTCCATGTGTGAGAAAGGATTCATTCAAATCTCTCAGATGCAAAGACATCAGTGCATTCCCACTGGGGAGAGGCCATTCACCTGTGCAATGTGTGGGAAAGGGTTCACTCAGTCCTCTGACCAGCTGAAACACCAGAGAATCACTCTGGGGAAAAGGTCATTCACTTGCTCCCAGTGTGGGATGAGACACACTCAAATGCCGCAGCTGCTGAGACCCCAGTGAGCCCACACAGGGGGAGAGGCCATTCAGATGCTCAGTGTGTGAGCAGGGATTGAGTGATTCATCCCTCCCCTGAGACCCCAGTGAGCCCACACAGGGGAGAGACCATTCAAACGCTCAATGTGCGAGAGGGGATTCAATGATGCATCCTGCCTCCTGAGACCTCAGTAAGACCACGCAGGGGAGAGGCCATTCAGATGCTCAGTGTGTGAGAAGGGATTCAGTGATTCATCCTGCCCCCCGAGATACCACTGAGCCCACACAGGGGAGAGGCCATTCAAACGCTCAATGTGCGAGAAGGGATTCAGTGATTCATTCGACCTGCTGAGACCACAGCGAGACCACACTAGGTAGGAGCTGTTTACCTCTCTGTGCGACAAGGGATTTGCTGCATCTTCAACAGGACTGAGAGACCAGTAAGTGCACACAGGGAAGTGGTCATCCCCCTGCTCCGTGTGGGGTAGAGTTCACACATCACTGCAGGACTCTGATTCTGCAGTTACTGTTCATCAGAGTCAGGACTGGACCTTGTACATGATGACACTGTTGGAGTATTGATGTGTAGCTGTTAATCACATTAACTGGGCTGGAGTTGACTGAATTTATATTGCCACTTTCTGAACCACGGGATGTCTCACTGGGCAGTAAGTCTCCACAAACAGCAATGTGACAATGAGCAGGGATCATCTGTTTTGATTTAAATTGTGACTGTAGCACTGCTGCTTCACAGCACCAGATACAAGGGTGGACTCCTTGGTCAACGGCCTGTATGGAGTGCCCATATTCTCCCCAGGATAGTGTGGGTCCCCTCCAGGTGCTCTGGTTTCCTCCCACAGTCCAAAGATGTGAAGTTCAGGTGGATCGGTTGTGCTAAATTGTCCACAGGATCCAGGAATGTGCAGACTCAGTGGATCAGCCATGGGAAATTCAGTGTTACACGGATGGAGTGCTCTGGGCATGATGTTCTTCAGATGGTCGGTGGGGTTTGACGGACCAATGCTCTCCTTTCACACTTTCGGGATTCTATTCTATGATTGAGGATAAAGGCTACACAGCAGGGTGTCCTTGGAGAAGGAGCATGTGGTGTGTATCAATGCTCTCGATGCCTTTAGATAGAGGTGGGCACCGCAGGGGACACAGTCCTTTATGTCCACCGCTGCCCCATCCCTACAACTCTACTATGATACAGTCCCTTCCCATTCTGTCACTTGTAATGGTTTGCTTGGCCCGTAATGGGCTTTGTTTGGAAATATTCAATTGGTTTACAAATGGTTTACTGCCGGTGATTATATATTAACAAAAACCAAAACGGTGTAATGATGATGTTGATGGTGGGAAGGTTGCTCCGCTGTATGTGATAACACTTCTGTGTAGAAGAAAAAAGAACGCTTCACAGCACACAGAACGCGAACTGAAAAGCAGTTAAAGCAAACCAAAGGTTCAGAAAGGGAGGGAATGTTTCCCTGGAGTGTGAGTAACTGGGTAGTGGTGGAGTACGGGAGTAGACACGATTTTGTTCCAAAGGGCATTTAAAATTTTAAAACTTTTATATTTAGATATTCCAAGTCTTTTCTTTTAGATTTATTTATTGTGGAATAAACGTTTACATTTAAAGCAAATCAAAGTCACAAACCTTGTGTGAAAGACCTAAATGTTAAATAAATCCATCTAACCATCCCTCCCTGAAAACTGATGTGGAACTGCAATCGCCTGGAGAATCCCTGCCTACTTCTTCCTACCGGGCTCCATGGTTATGTACATACCTGGGAGATAGCAGCAGGAGAAGGCCTTTCGATCCTGCTCCACCATTCAATGGGAAACAGCTTACCATCCAGCTCAGTCTCCTGTTCCTGCTGTGTTCCAATCCCCTTTGATGGTTTTATCTCAAAGAAATATATCTAAGTCCTCCTTTGGCTTCACTACCTTTTGTTCCCGTGACGTTGCTGTGTTACGGTGTGCGTGTCGGCAGGGGTAATGTGATGGTGCTCTTCCTGGAAGATGCACTTAGGTCCCTCATCATCCTGCAGTGACATCAATTGGGTTTCAGCAACTAGAGATTGAAACCGTTTCCAGGATATGGGCATCACTGGCTCAGCCAGCATTTATTCCCCATTTCTCGTTCCCTTGAGAAGATGGTAGTGAGCTGCTGTCTTGTACAATTCACAGTCCATTTGGTGCAGAGAGACCGACAATTCTGGGAGGGAGAGTGTTGCAGGATTTTGGCCGAGTGATTCTCTATCTTTGGTTTTTCAAATTCTGGTTAACTTTATCACGATCGGCACATGATGTTGAGATTTCAGTCTGCAAATCTTCACCATCTAGCACCCTGTATAAAGGAATATGTACAGATCAGAAATTCAGAGCAGACAATTCTCGTTTCTCTGGAATATCTTTTCCCCATTCTTCCCCCAAAGCTGTAACACTCCAGCCCACTTCCTCTCTCCCACCATTCTGACTCTACTCTTTCAAACATACTGGAGCCTTGGTGCACCACCACTTCCCAGACAATGCTGAAATGAGAGAAAGAAAGAACACAATAAGAATGGGCCGTAAAAAGTGAATTTTACCAATCACAGTCTCGATTAGATTACCTTTCCCTTCCGATGTCTCCAGGATGGAAGTGAAGGAAATGGGAGAAATTCAATAACATATGACATCGCAATTCATTGGAACGATTTTCTCATTGGCCAGAAAACCAAATAACGACGAGTCGAGTCACCGCAGGACTTTGTTTCACAACAGTGATGAAATAACAGTCTCCATTCGGTTCCAGTACAAGCTCAACTTGACTGGAATATAAAGCAGCAGTAGAGCTGCTTGCGGTTTTCCGTGCGGGAGGCGAGCGCTACCATGACAGCACAGACACTTTGAGACAATCTGCACTCTCCCACACCACAGTTAAATCTCCAGGAATCGTACCCAATTTGTTAAAATCTCAACTTGCCTGGAATGTAAAGCAGCTTGAGCCCGCGATTTACCGTGTGGGACGCGAACACGATCATGGCAAGATGGACACTGACCCCCGTCTCCCCAAACCAAACTCCCGGTTCTGCTCTTTATTTGAACACGCCGCAGCCACAGGAATTGCTGTGAGGGGACTCGAGCCTAAGCTTCTTTAGTAATTGAGTTCTGCAGCAGGCGCCTCCGGCTCCTTGGCTCCACTTCATAGGGCTGATTCGGTTCGAATAGTGAAATTTCCTGTGTCTGATCCGCAGGACACCCTGCAGGATTTTCAGACAGCGCCATACTCCCTCTGACATGTACGTGCTGGATAACATTCTGTTGTGTCATGTGTCCCGGCTTTGCCAATATCACCATTGTTTAACTCCCTACATCCTGTTGGTCGAACTGTGATTCCAGTCAGATTCACAAATGTGTAACAAAACACCTTAGCTGTGCTGGCTCTCTACAGAGATAAATGTGCTTCTCTTTTCGTATCATTCTCTTGCCTTCTCCCTGTAACTCTACATATTTTTACTTTCAACATGAAAATTGAATTAGTTTTCAATAACTCGTTTGAAACTGCGTCTTTGTCAATGTCAGACCCTAACCACGCCCTATGTGAAAACATTTCTCTCATGTACATTTTTCTTCTTTTACTAATGTCTTTAAAACTCTTCCGAATCGTTCTCGATCCTTTCAGGCGTAGGGAGCATTCCCCCTTCCTTATTCCCTCTGTCTAACCTACTCATGTCTTGGAAAGGTTTAACAAGGCCAGCTTTCGGCCTTCTGCTCTCCAAGTAGACCTGTCCCAACTTTCCAAATGACCTTTATTGTTGACATTCCTCATATGCCACACCATTCTCATCAACCTGTTCAGCGCTGTTTTGAATCATTTCACGTCCCCACTTCCTAAAGTTTCACACCCAGAACTGTGCGAATATCCAGATGGTGGATTTACTCAGAGTGGTATTCTGTGGGTGAACATCCTCTAACACTTGTTTGACTTTCGCCACATGTGGTACTGTGCCATGCCCACTACAATGACACTTCTGACCCCAAAATGTAAAGGTATTTCAAGGGTGCAACTTAGTGATTAACATCTTTTTATCAAACAGTTGATAGGACGACCAGGCAAAAGTGAAATCAAACAACCAAGGCTCGATGGCGTCTTGAATTAAGACATTCTCCCATGCTCGTATTAACACAAGCTGCTAAGCGAAGATCATGCACTAGACACTCTTACATTGCCAACACCAAACCAGCTGAGATTCGGTCAGGTCCAACTACATCCCAATTTGTTCTCAGATTTCTGAGCGTCAAAGTGTTTTAAGAATATCGCCTTGTCATTTTGTCTCCTTGTTCACAAAACAGTGCTGCTTATCACTTCTGCTTGGACTAAGTTGTCTCCATCGGTAGAATATTCAGATATTTCCCTCCATCGGCAAGCAGTGTGAGGAGAGGCAAGTGTGGTTACACTCTAAAGCTCACACTCATCGGCACAGCCAGTTCTATCAAGTGCTGGGAATCAGCAAGTTTGATTGGGAGCTTCCTGCAAATATCATTTATCTGAGCCAACGATAAAGATGTTGAGCTGGTGGGTAAGACACAAATATACTCCGGACTCTCTACCCTCAGGTAAAGTCATGTGAGGACATTTTTGTGCAGCCAGTTTGCTGTTCAAAATGCATCTTCACACAGCAATCCTGAAGAAAGGCGTTTGTAACACTAACATCGGCTTCTTTGCTGCAATCGGGCAGCAGTGAACATCTGAGCCCAACATTCCTAGATAAAGACAATCCGAGTGAAAGTCTCACTCACTGAGAGCCATCTCTACGTCCCTGAGCTGCGGGGCTGCAGACAGTTTAACGCAGAAGATAGCGTTAACAATGAGACTTTGTTTCACCATCAGTCACTCTGTCCCAGAGACAGGAAGAGGGACAGCATCAATGCGTGGCGTCACTCATGCGCCGATAGAAGCTGTTCAGCCCATAGAATCCAAAGCGACTCTCTGACACTTGTATATCCCTGTGGTTATTCATAGTTGGTGACGTATGTCCTAATAATGCGGTGCTGTGCCTGTATCGCAATTTTGTCTCCAACAAATTGATCCAATTGTAAGTCACAGCTTTTCATTTCACAGGAAGAACACTGCTGTGTGAAACGGCGTGGGGAATAACTGCAGGGAGTCATGCGCATCGAGCACTCTACAACTGATGTGTCTCACCTTCATCAGTTTATTCCCAGCTCTGGCAAGAGATTTTGCGAATCAGATCAGAGCACACCGACAGAGAACAGGTAAAGAGCTTCCAGAACTTCACAAGTGTGTTTCCTCATTTGTGTAAATTTCCCGTGTGTATCAGTATGAAATATTCATTTCAGATACATTTAATGAAGGGAAGCAGAAATGAAACAGCACGCAATGCGTAGAATGGAGATCTATTATAAAGAAACACTGGAGGGGGCAGTACACACACTGAAACATGGAATTGTCAACGAGTAGAGGGTGTTTTCAATCCATTACTTTCATGGTTATGAGCCCAATACGCCCCACTGGACCGCTGTCTTAGCGCTGACCACAGCAGTTTCACACAATCTTCAGCTTTTCGTCTGGCTTGTGGCTTGTACCTCTGAGGATGATTTCAAAAGGTCTTCACTATTATTGTGTGACACACTGTGGTGCAGATGTGTCCCGGCTGTGTCAATATAACCTGTGACTAACTTGCCATATTTTGTTGGTTTAACTGTGATTTCACTCAAAATCACAAAATATGTCACAGTGCAAAGTGAGGCTATGCAGCCCCCAAACAATAAGAAAATGTCTATGTCGGTCGATTGATTGACTTTATTTGATTGATTGATTGTCACATGAACCTCCGTAAAGTGAAAACCTTTGCCTGCGATTGGTAAAGGCAGATCATACTAATCAAGGACATGTAGATCACAGCGTAAGTAAAACAAAATTTTGGACAGATTAAGGCTTTCAGGTTACTCCGCACAGGACGTGCACTCGGCAAAATCCACATTAACAGGATCAGCATAATTTGACGTTAGGGAATCCATTTCTCAATCTTGTAACGATCTCCAAGCTTCGGTACCTTATTCTGAACTCGAGCTCATCAAAATTATACATTCTGAGTCAAAAATGCAACCAAATGCAAAACTCCAGTGCTCAAGTGTGACTTCTCACACGTACATCACCCACCCGACGCGGGATATCACACCCAAGACCAACAAGCCAGAACCGCAACAGAAGCATGATCCATAAATCATGAGTTTCCTTGTTTAAAAAACAGGGTTTTTCTGTTGTTTCGGAGGGAAGGCAGCACTGAGTTTTAATAACAGATCCTTGTCATTCTGACTTCCGGTTCCCCGGAGGCTGTGCTAGCCACTTCTTTTGCGAGTGGGCTCCCATCATTGGCAGCTGGACGAACTCATCTTCAATTGGCAATTATTGTTCTTGTAGATAAATATGAACGCGCTTCTCAGCCCACTATCAAACACGGGGTTGTGGAGCGCGGGAGGGGGTTATAGGTAGTGGGACTTATGGAAATTCTTGAAAGCTGTATAAAAGAGAGATCGCGCATGCACAGGACTTAATATTCTTTAGGGAACCTTGTGCAAATAATGCCATCTGAGACAGATAGAAATGTGAAGAACTGCAGGGAAAGAGAGAATCTCTCCCAGTCATCTGTGTCTGTGTCCTTCTCGAAGTCACAGCGAGGGCTCGGCTGTCTGAATCAGCATGGGATGTTACTGCAGCGAGTCCTGTCGCTCAGGCACATTGCACCTGATGTGTATAAGTTTTATCACGTTACCGCCAGCTCAGAGAATAGATTTCACAGCTCACATCATCCCGGAGTGACAGGGAACAGAAGAAAGCGATTCAGACCATCATCTTACCACCTGCTGGGGAGAAAACGGATGTGGGAGAGCAAACAGTCACGACCAGCGCATGTTCCCAGCATTTACAATTTTGGTCTGTGTGATAACAAAAGTAGGAACCAGGAACTGTTTATCTTGCTTCTTAAAACAGGCGTGAACATTTGCAGAGCATAGATACATGCTGTTAGTGAAATGATGAAAAGCAGACTACGGTCCACAGAGTATGGTCTTACCTCTGGGTTATGGGCTCAGCACGCTCCAACTGGGACCCTCCGCTCACCGGGTTTGAACACAAACAAAGAAATGACTCAGTGACAAATTCTGTTGAAAAGGATTCTGTGAGGAATTGAAAGCGATGGAATGAAAAGCCCCTTGAGAGCCGGATGTAACATCATCTGTGTAAGGATCATTTTCCAGACTCGAGGAGAGTGCGCAGTGCTGTTTTCATGGGTCAATATCCGGATAGATAGATTGAATAAGCGTCAAATGTTATTGGAGCGAGCCCTGTCGCTTAGATACACTGCACCTTTTGTACAATGGTGCAAAAGCACGGACCTTTTGTGTAGAGGGGACAACTTCAAAATCGTTACTGAGGCAAAATGTACAAATGAGCGAAACAACAAAGCCACCACGGAATCTGGTGTTACGTGACGGGGTAAACCCCATCTGCTAATGTAAACCAACAAAACAGAAAGGATTCACCCCGTGCTGGATTCTGTGAAAATTCCAGAGGCAAAGAACCAACCCAAAAATCACTACTTATGATAACAACTTTACTGCTTTTTTATTAACAGAGAATAATCAACCTACAACTTTTTTCTCTAAACCTTCTGCCCTACAATACCTTCCCTCACCCCGACCTCAATAACTTTTACAAAAAAGTTTAAATTTAAAAACCAGCTAGTTGTGAATCTTCTCGTTGTGTCTTCCTCTGTAGACTTTTTCTTCAGATCGGTGTTGATGCTTTTTTTCTATGCAATCTATATCTCCAGGTAGGCACTTCTTGGAGATTTTATTAACATCCTACATCTGTTGGTCTTTTAGCTGCTCTCTTTGCTGTTCTTTGCCGCTCTGGGTAACTGTTCAAAACGCCCGATATTTGTCCCACGAAACGTCGGACCGTTTCATTGGTTTTAACATTGTAAACATATCAAATTTCAACTTGATTGGGACATAATTTAAACTGATTGGCCGAATTCAAATTTGATTTTTGTATCCATGTAACACAGTTCTTAGTTGTTTTGACCAAATGTTATGTTGTTGCCTTGTTCTGGACTCCTTGTGCTAGCCAGACATTTCAGCACCATTAAAATTACGTTACACCCACAACTTCCTAACACCGGCATTTGCCAAGACAGTCTATTTCTCTCAACATCGCTCTCTATCAATCTCATGTACCTGAGATTTGAACAATCTCTGGTCTATGTTAATCAAAACTGCCCTATTCTCATAACCTCAGATTTAACACGCCTCCTTACTTATGTCTAACAATATTAATTTATTTCGCACTGTGTTACTTCAGCACACGTTGAGAAGAAATAAAAATGAGAACAACAGTCACCTATGTGACTGCGATTTGACCCAATGTTGCTGCAGCCAACAGATTCAGCTGTAAGTGAAATAGCCTTCATCTTTCCTGTACCAGTAATGAGATTGCATAGCATAGTGGTAAGTTTTCATGAGTTGAATTAGACCCAGCATCATTTCTCAGGGCGAGATTTACTGATGAAATACACGGGGGTTGGGGGGTTCAATTTGGTTCGGAAGGATATGGTCAGAGTTCCCTTGATACAAAATCGTTAGAGACGATGGAAATTAGATTTACTGGGAGGTATAGCCACGATAAAAGAAAAGAAGGGATTTAATAAGATGGTGGAATAGATGAAGATTCACCCGACATAAATCAGGAATGACTGAGTTGTGTCCTAATGGAAGTTTTCTAGCGGATGTGAGGTTGGTAAGGGTAAATAAGAGGGAAATTACCTCCTTCAGGTGAGTGTATAACGAGAGGTTAGAGCTTCAAAATCAGCGAGGAAAGACAACGAAGTTTGCAGCAGGTACTTTTTATTCTGAGATTTTGAAATCGCAGATTACTTTTCAGACAGAAAAAAAAATTAGAAGATGATTCCAGCCTTTCAAAGGCCAGTTGCAGACACACAGAGGGAATTTAATAGAGGCAGGGATTCTGGGCTGCCTGGATGGGGAGACAAAAGTGACACGCTCACAAATTGTTTAGCGTTCATCGGAAAGAAATTGCATCATACCTGCAACTGGACATGTTAAGTGTAAGAAGAGCTGGTGGTGTTGAAAGGTGTAGCAGCTGATTCGACGTGAACTACTACAAATTGTTAATGTACTGAGCTGTTTGTTTTAGCTTTGCATTAAATGGAAGCCGGCTACCTCAGTCCACTGGCTAAATGGTTTATAGTATAGAGTGAGACTAACAACGTGGGATGAATTGTCGCACTGTCTCAGGTTGCCATAAGGATCATCATCTCCTGCGCTCACGTGATCTGTAATACAATTGTGACTCTCGTGAATCGGAATGGACCTGTCAATGTCAAGCATCATTATCTTTACCATCTGTTGCCTTGAACATTTGTTCACAATGACCAGGAACGGGACTGAGACCTTTTAATACTCACTGATCTCCGTCCGAAAAATCCAGCGACAAGAATTATCCTTACTCCTTTTGGAACCCTCTGTTCTGCACAGCAGCAAAACTATTTGTCATGACTTTACCAGATTCGCTGACAACATTCAATCTACCCTAAGAGATAAATCGAATTCCTTTCGAACGGTCTAATGAGCTGTGTGAGTTTGCAGCAAACAGGATGATATGAAACGAGTTTAACAGCCTTTTCAAGATTGTAATCCATTGCAGTTTCAGAGATTTGAAAAAGGTCATCAAGCTAAAATATCACCTCTGTTTCTTGATCCACTGATGGATAGTCACATGGGGGATATGTGCAGTTTTACCGTTAATAATTGATACCTTTCCCAAAGACAGAACAATCCCACAAATCAGAAACTGGAGTTTTAGAATCGATGCTGCTTTATTCGACATTATTCTTCAACTACGCTTCAGTCTGATGCTTCAATAATTTCTGATTAACGTCAGTAAAACCAGCGTTAGATAAGGATTGAAATGACAACTGTGGCATTTTAACACACTGTTCAGTGCCAAGAGCTGATCACTTGCTCCACTGGAGCCGCCGGCAGCAAGCCTATAAAGTGCCCTACTCGTACCTCTGGGGCCTTTGACCCGCATGCTCTACTTTTGCTGTGGTTCTGAAATAAAGCTAAGGCAGAGTAGGAGGAACTGATATGGACCTGTGACTATTCGAGCATCAGGTTCAGGAAATGGGACACAGGAAAATGTTGAGCAAAATAGACTTGATTGAAAATTGGGTTTCCGTGGGTCGCAGCGTTGTTTATAGAGAATGTTATATTATCGCTGTCACAGGGCTTCTCATTCGGTCTGCTTCAATTTAGCACAGAATTTGATTCAACCACACTTCATTAACTTCCTTCTGCAAGTTCCTACTGACAGCATGAAAGATACTGCACTCATCATCGATCTTCACCAGGGCTACATCCAAGGACATGTTGCACGGCTTTCCTGAATACTGAAATTGTAAAGTGTTAAGAATCCAGAGTGAGATACTGAATTTCCAAATTCAGGATTATTACCGGGGCCAGAACTCTAGCCAGGCAAAGGGGAAATCTGTCCCTGAATCCCCAATATCCACACTGCCGTTGCTCCATGTGTCCAGTTGGAAACCTGTGTGAAGGAGCATGTAGTCTGACAGAGCGCCTGGGAAAATCATCCACTGTCTGATCTAAAGCTACAACAGGAGCTGTGTATTCCAGCTGTAAGAGCAGTGGGAAAAAAGGGGAGGTCCATGGTATTCCGTGGTGTAGATTCACAGGGTCCTCATCATATTATTGTTTAAAACCGTCTGTCAGAAACAGCACAGACAGAGAGGAATAGGAGGGGCGCATTTCGCTTGGCAGCGCTACTCCACCATTTGATGTCACCATGACTGACCAAACACATCAATGTCTTTTCCCAGAACATCCACATCAATATATCGCCCAAAGGGAAAAAGGCACAGAATAAGCTGAAAAACTCTGTAACTGTGGGAGGGGTGTGTGTTTATAGACAGTGGGCTTCTGCAGTGGGTTTTGCGAATGAGAAGTCGATTCTGGGGTGATCATGTTTCAAGTGATATGATTCCCTTAATACTCACTACCCAGAAAGTGAGGAACCTTCTCTGTTCAGTAGTAGGGAGAAGAACTCCTGACGACAGGAACTGATGGTGAATCAGTATTCATTCAGCAGAAATCTGAACTAAACTCCGATTCTGTTGTAACTCAAACCCACAAACTTTGAATCGCAATCTTAACAATTCAGTAGAAGTCCAACACGTCTTTCAATGTGCCACAGAGCTGTTCTAGCCTCCATTTTACTGCAGCAAAAGTTACGGTGCTCAAGTCTTTCATCAAGCATTTCTTCATTCTCGCCCCAGTTTACCGTACTTGGTCCTTATCCGTGTATGGTCTAGCCCCTCAAGTGATCGGCTCAGTACTCCTGAAACATTTTAATGACCCTTCGCTTCACCACACCTTCAAATAGTGAGTTCCAGACAAACGACACTTTCAGAATGCAAACATGCTTCCAAAATCTTTTCTGAACATCCCCTCTCTAGCGTTTCACCTATATCCCTGGTTATTGACCCTTCCCATCGAAGTTTATTCATGTATCACATATCTATCCCCTTTCTGTGCACGTTAAACAATTCCTCTCAGCTTTCTTCGCTCTCAGATAAAGAGCTCCAGTCGAGCTCATCTATCTTTGCAGTGGCGAGAATGTCGCGCTTTAAAAGCACAACAGGTCAGGCAGCATCAGCGGAGCAGGAGAATCGATGTATCGGGCATACGCCCTTCATCAGGAATGAGAATTTTGAATCGGTGTTGAGGGAGAGGAATGGGGTTGTTGGTCAGGTTGGTGAAAGCGATAGGTGGATGAAAGTGAGGGAGAAGGTGGTAGTTCTGGGGGGGAATTGATGGCCGGGTCCAGAGACCGGTGCCTAGTTGGGGGCTTTGGACTGGAATAATGGAGGGGACGAGGTGAAATTATGAAGCTGGTGAAATACACATTTATCCCGTGTGGTTGCAAGGTCCTAAGGTGGAATATGAGACGTTCTTCCTCCAGGCATCGGCTGGTAATGGAATGGCGGTGGCTTGTGCCCGAAGCAGCGATTCTCTTCTCTTCAGATGCTGTTTAACGTGCTGTGCTTTTCCAACACGACACTCTGGACTCTGAGCTCCAGCACCTGCAGCCCACACTTTCGCTTATCTTCTCAGGGGGAATAGTCGAGCTCGTGCACCACCTTGGTAAATCTCCTCTGACCACCCTCCCGTGCATACACACGTTTCCTGTGGCTGGCGATCAGAACAGAACAAAATTATCCAAAGAAAAGCAGAAATATCTGAACAAAATCAGCAGGTCTAGTGGATCTGAGGAGAGATTTTCGAGCCAAACGATACGCCTTTGGAACGAATGGTATGTGTATGTGGGGAAGGAGGGTGAAAGAAGGTGCACAGGGTCTAAAATGATTGAACTTGATGTTGGATATGAAGATTGCATGGTCTCTCAGTAGGAAATGACGTGCCGCTCTTCAAACTTGCGCTTTGCCATGCGGGAGCTCTGTAGCAGACCAAACTGAAATGGAGGCATGGGAACACAGTGGGATGTTGCAGTGACAGGGACCTTGAAGCTTTTCTTGTTTGCAGATAGAACGTATATTGTACTCACGTTTGTCACCCGCTCTGTTTTTCTCTCCCCAGTCTAGACATTGTGAGCCGGAATTGCAGTTTGCTAAATTGAGTGATGGGCAGATAAATCACTGGAACCTTACCCAGTGAGGAGAGACATCGTAATCGAGCAGCATTACACCTCCTGGGATTTCGTGGAATGGTGTCATATGGGAAAGTGCTGGAGGGTCAAGGAGGATTGGACGAGGGTGTACAGAGAGAAATTGTCCTGCATAGTGCCGGTATTCAGCTGTATGGGTTAGTGAAGAAAGGGCAGTAGAATGCATATCATCCTGAGCTTCCTGTTATAAGAAAACACCTCACAAAGGAGCAAAACTGCCAAATGATTTTCATTCCAATGCCGACACTAGGTACAGCTTTCAGAAGTCACGTGTTTGCACTGTCAGTCTGTCTCCCCGGGAGCATTAGTACTCACCAACGTTGATTAAGACAGCACAGTTCTTCCTGTGACATATCCCTTGGAGAATGGAAGGGCAGTTATTAATAACCCGTACTTGGAACGGAATATCTGTATTGCCCAATAAGAATTGTTTAACTCCTTTTTAAAATCACTTGACCCATAACCTTGTATGTCTCCAGTTTGTCGAATCCCTCTTCTTCAGCCCGTACAATATCCTGGCAAATCTCCCCTGTGTTGTTTCCAGTGCTGTCGCATCCCTGCTATAATGTGAATTGCATAACTACACACAATAGTCTCGCTAGAGCCGAATGAACAAGTGAAATAAATGATGCGGAAGTCCTCAGAAACTGGTGCTTTTTGAATAAAGTTTATTTTCCTCAATGTTGCCCTGTGCCCTTTTCCTGAGCCTGATGTTTCAATAATCGCTGGTCCATGTCAGTAAAAGCTGCAACCTGAGGATTGATCTCACAACCGCGTTATCGAAATGGATCAACTGGTTTGAAGGTCCCAGTAGTGATACTTACGCATGGTCACCCAGCAACAGTGAGCGCAGCAACACAGGCTGAACGGGGTCAATGCGAAAGTGATTGGAAGGGAAATGGAAGGGGGAACTTAAAGGTGGTAAGTGATTGCAGGAGGGAGAGAATTCTCTGAGAATGGGTGAGTCTGAATCCTTAAATATGAATCGCAGAGATGTGTGTGAGAGAGTGGGGTTTGATGGGGGAAAATAGTAATCTCTGAGAATGCTTTCATGTAAAATCAACTAATTCCTTTCCGTGTTTCTTCAGCATGAGTCACAAGGAGGAAAATGCAGTGACTCGGATTCTAACGAGCTTACTGCGGCCACAATGCAGAATCTTTTAATAATTAAACAATCACTGAGTCATGAGGAGACACGCGTTTAAAACAGTGATAATCACAGTGACAGAGGACATGTTAGGAAGAGTAGCAGATGCACAACAGGAATATTAGGCGAGCGATAGCAGACATGTGGGAATTCAGAATTAGCTGAATCTTTAAATTCGATATCCCCAGACGCTGTGGTAGCTCCATCGAGAACAGCATGTTGATGACTGAGTTTGATAGATTTCTAGAAACAACAAGGTTCAGGGGGTAGTGCGGGATATTAGTGTATTGTATGTTTAAATAACAGTGTGTTAATAACAATGCGTTAATAACAGTTTTTTCACCAATTTCCCCACACAAGGAGGTACCCATTGTTGTAGTCAGTCACATAACCCCAGTTCTGAGAACCGGTATCAGACAAACTCCGTGGAGGAGCCACGAATACCAAACCGAAAGTGGGGGTGGAAATGAGCACGTGAAGCTATTCTATGGCACCAGTGACATGATTGGTAAAGGTGCAGTCATAGAGTCATAGAGTTATAGAGATGTACAGCATGGAAACAGACTCTTTGGTCCAACCCGTCCATGCTGATCAGATATCCCAACCCAATCTTGTCCCACCTGCCAGATATCTCTCCAAACTCTTCTTATTCACATACACATCCAAATGCCTTTGAAATGTTGCAATTGTACCAGCCTCCACCACTTCCTCTGGCCGCTCATTCCATACACGCATCACCCTCTGTGTGAAAAAGAAAACCTTTAGGTTTCTTTTATATGTTTCCATTCTCAACCTAAATCTATGCCCTCTCGTTCTGGACTCCCTGAAACAGGTAAAAGACTTTGTCTATTTATCCAAGCGCGTGAAATGCTGAGGCTGGGAGTGCTTCTGGTCAAAGGCGAGGTGGAAGGGCCGATTAGTCTCAATTTATTATATTGTTAAAATTCAGCATCAGCATTAACCCGCACTGAGGGTTGGCTCAGAGAAAGCGTGCTGAGCCTTAAGAGAGAGGTCGATGTATTGAAAGCATTCTAAGAGATTTTCCTCAACAAAGCGGTAGTTTGTTCCTTTTACAGGAAGAACTGCTTTTGCTCACATCGTCTCCACACCATTCTCTTGCTCCAGTAAACATTCCACTCCAGCGTACATTGCTTCCATTCCAACACAGAAACACGTCCTATTCTCTCTCCATTTGGGATAACCTGATTTGACAATGTCATTCTTCGAATGGAGAAATGCAGCAGGGAGTTGTTAGTGCAGCGTCGATGTATTGGGCTAGTAATCTTTGGAGACTGGAATGCAGCAGCTGCTGTTACTTAAATTCGATGAGTAAAGTCTGGAAAATACACCCAATCTCCGCAACAGAGACAATAACTTTATATTGCTGAAAACTCATTTGTTCATGTTCCTTCGAAAGGGAAATCTACCGATCATAACGAGTCCTGTCAACATGTGACTCCAGACCCACAAAATGTAGTCCACCCATGAATGCCCTCTGACTCAGTTCAAGGTGAATTAAGAATGAACAACAAATGCTCTTCAGACCAAGGATAACAACATTCCGTGGGAGAATAAGGAAGAATAAAAATACATGGACAACAGGGAAAATGGGAATCGTGTCTGTGTGGACTCGAATTAAACTGATTATCAAACTAAATAGACACATGGATATCCACGGCGCCAAGAAGTTAGGGCCATGGGGTGACTGCAGGAAGGGATTCAATTACCTGCTTCAGTGTAAACTCACTTGCTCAGTCACAATGCTCACAGGTCATTCATAACTTCCATATGTGAGAACCGATCTCTCAGGAGACCAATTGACAGAGTCAACAGTGACTTTACAAATGACAGCAGAAGATCGAAACTGCTGTTATTGCAGCTGTTCGTCCCAACCAGCAGTGAACCCTGTTTGGATGCGTGTTTCAAGTGGAGTTCCATTGTTTTCTAATGTAGATCAGTGATGTAGACTTAGTTGTAGGAGCCAAAGTTCAGACGTTTGCTGATGATGCAACAATTAGTCGTGCAGTTGACTATGACGACGAATGTCAGAGATTGCAAGGAAGTATCACTCTGGTGGAAAGGAAAATGGCGAATGGAATTGAATCCAGACCAAGTTGTGTTACCGAGATTAGGGAGAACAAATAATAGCAGTGAGTATTATGTGTGGTGCAGACAGACAAAGAGATCTTGGCGTGGACATTCATGATCGCTGAAGATCAATGGACAGGAGAATCAGTTGGATGGACGTGCGTACTGTAGACGCTGGAGATCAGAGTCAAGATTAGAGTGGTGCTGAAGAAGCACAGCAGGTCAGGCAGCATCCATGTAGCAGAAAAAAGACGTTTTGGGCAAAAGGCTTTCATCAGGAATAAGGCTGGGAGTCTCGAGGTTGGAGAGATAAATGGGAGGGGTGGAGCTTGGGAGAATTTAACTGAGAGTGCAATAGGTGGATGGAGGTGGGGATAAGAGTGTTCGTTCGGAGAAAAGGGTGGAGTGGATAGGTATGAAGGAAGATAGACAGGTGGGCCAGGTCAGTAGGACAGTGCCAAGCTGGAAGGTTGGAGCGACTGTAAGTTGGGTGGCGGGGTGGGGGAATAAGGAAACTGTTGAAATCCACATTGATGCCAAGGGGTTGAAGTGTCATGAGGCAGAAGATGAGACATTCTTCCTCCATGCGTTGGGTGGTGAGGAAGTGGCTGTGTAGGAGTCTGAAAACTTGCATGTCCTCGGGAAAGTGGCGGGGAGCAGTTGAAGTGTTCGGTCACGGGGCGTTGGGATTGATTGTTGCCGGTCTCCTGGAGATGTTTTCTGAAGCGCTCTGTGAGAAGATGGCCGGTGGCCCCACTGTAGAGGAGACTGCATAGATAACATGTGTGGAAGTGCAGGTGAAACTTTGATGGATGTGAAAGGCTTCTTTGGGGCATTGGGCAGAGGTGGAGTGTGTTTGGGCGCAGGTTTTGCAATTCCTGTGGTGGCAGAGAAGGTGCCAGGAGGGGAAGGTGGGTCATTGGAGGGCGAGGACTTGACGAGGTAGTCGTGGAGAGACCGATCTTTGCGGAAAGTGGATAGGGGTGGGGAGGGAAACAATATCCCTGGAGGTCTGTGTTACTAATATTTTAACAAACCCACTGACAACCACAGATATGTGGATTCCATCTCCTCCCACCCCATCTCCTGCACAAATGCTTTCCTGTGTTCCTAACTCCTCTGCCTCCACTGCATCTGCTCCCAGAGGACCAGTTCCACCACAGAACACATCAGAAGGCCTCCTTCATTTAAGATCGGAAATTCCCCTCCCATGTGTTTGAAGATGCTCTGTAATGCATCTCATCCATGTCCCGCACTCCATTCATGAACCCCACGTCTCCAAACACAACATGGACGGAACAAGGACAGAGGAAAGTCCACACCTTCCATTGCACCAACCTCCGCATAAATCACATCATCTGCCGACAATTTCGCCACCTCTGAATTGACTCCAACACCAGGGATATATTTCCTTCCCCAAACCTATCCGATTTCCTCAAACACCTTTCCCTCCGCGACTACTTAGTCACGTCCACGCCCTCAAATGACCCACCATTCGCTCCCTGCACCTTCCTCTGCCACCACAGGAATTGCAAATCCTGCACGAACATCTCCCCCCTCATCTCTATCCAAGGCTCCAATGGAGCCTTCCACATCCATCAAAGGTTCATCCGCACTCCCACACGTGTTATTTGTTGTATCTGCTGCTCCAGATGCGGTCGCCTCTAAATTGGGGATGTCTTCTGACAGAGCACTTCAGAGAACATCTCAGGACAACTGCAAGCTTCAACTCCACTGACGCATGGCCAAACATTTCGACTCCCTCTCCCACGGACATGTAGGCCCTGAGCGACCTTAATCACCACTCCCTCACCACCCGATGCCTGGAGGAAGAACGTCTCATCGTCTTTCTCGGGACCGTTCAACCCCATGACATCAATGTGGACTTCATCAGTTTCCTCATCCCCACTCCCTCATCTTGCGCCAGTTCTAAACTTCCCGTTAGAACAAAAGAGGCGGAGGGGACCTGTATAATCACATAAAAACATTTATAAACGTTCATTATTCATAGGATCTTGACAGGGTAGGTACAGGCATGTGGTTTACCCTCTGGTATGAGTAGAGCACCAGAGTACATGAACTCAGAATTAGATATTACGTATTTAAGTCAGTAATGAGAAGTCATTTCTTTTCTTAGGGACCAGTGAATCGGTGGAACACTTTACTAAAACTGTTGTTGAGGCTGAGTTGTGTATTTTCAAACTGTGCCAGACTGATATTTAACCAGAAAGACGATGAAGCTCTGTGGAGGTAAGGCTGGAGAATGGAGTTGAGGATTATCAGATCAGCCATGAGTTCGTTGAATGGTGGAGCAGTCTCGATGACCTGAATATCCGACTTCCAATGCTATATCATTTGGTCTAACTCAATATTTTATTGATAAGTTTAGAATTCTGAGGGGATGGGATGATGTGATAGTAAAGATTTATCAAACTGATCAGACAGATCAGGAACTCGGCTCATAAACTGATGAACAAGGAATGTGCTGTGGCCTGGAGACAACAAATGGCACTGGTCATACCACAGACGGATATGTGCAGAAGGTGTGATTGTTAAAGAAAATTCGTGGATCAAACGTTGTTGGCAACTTGGTGATCACGCTGGATGATGGATTGCGGTATGATCCACACAGCAGTAGTTTGTGAAAGAATGAAAGTTTCGTTTCATAGGTGAGGTTTTCTGCAGTTCCAATTCCAATTGACTGTTTGAAATACTGATCAGAACTTTGTGTGGAGTGTTGCACTAAAATTCACAATCCCACTGGATAAACTATTGCACCCGATCTCTCCTTATTTGTTTTGCTTTCATTCGATATAAATTCATAGAAAGTCAAGATGGAATGAAAGGAGGAAAGTAACGTTGCACTCATTTTCATTATCCCAATTTAACTTACAACAGAAACAAATTGGTGTATTTCTACTTTGATATGGTATCGATTTATCACCAATCTCTGGTGCAACGAAGGGCATGGGCAGGAATCTCCATCCAGTGTATACTAAAGATGCGAGACACAAAGGGAAACCACAGCTGCGTTTGATAGAAGCAACAGCCAGAGTAGGATTCAAATCCACACGTGCTCAGTGACAGAGCCTTAACCTCTGGGCCGCGACAACCCATGGCAAAGGGTCTCACATGTGACCACATCAAGATTACATGTGGTGCACCTAGGGGATAAGACATTCCCTGAGCGGAATCGAATACACACCTTTATTTTTCAGTGGAATAGTATTACCAGCAAAATCCAAGGAATTGACCTCGTCCTTGGAAGGAATACCTGTCATTAATTCATTCCGAGTCGAAACTGTCTCAGAATGAACCAGCTAACATGAAATTCCCGTCATGTTCACACGCACATTTAGTCTTGACGCATAAGTTCTTCAGACAGTTTCTATCTCACGTGAAGACTTATATATGGAGAGAGAAGTGAAGGTGATGTTTTAGCTCGATGGTCTTTCTCACATGACTGAACCTGAACTGGGTAAAATTCCCGGAAATGCAGTTTTGTTTGTTTAATTTTATTAATTTTGCTGCAATTTCACTCTGTTCACTGCAATGATCGGAAATGAATTTGATTTATGTAATTGTAACGTTAAATGTTGCATTCAATTTTGCTCCGAATTTATTTCAGCTTAAAGAAAATACTGATGAGAAAAGCAGAAGGTGAAACTACAAAACAAGATGCCACTTTTGATGCTCAGTTACTTTGGCAGATTTCAGTGGTTGTCAAATGAACCCAACATCATGGTGATTGTCCTCCCACCTTTAAGCCATGGGATGAAAGCAGGAAATCGATCTCCAAGAGACGGGTCACTTCCTGTACATTATGGAATAGCTTTCATTGACAATATACAAAATCTGGTCAGTTCCATTTATAATGCTTCATGTGGAATATTAATAGAAATCTTTCAAAACTCTGAGTTTTTTTTTTTTGCTGAATCTTACTCAGCTGCATACGTTTCCGATATTTCTTTGCATCTGAAGTCGTCCAAATTAGACATTGTATCCTCGCACCTTCTACCCCACCAGACCCCACTTTTACAGTTTTACCTGGCCACAGGGTGTCTCTCTCCTGGTGAAATCACTGCTTGTGCGTCTCTAAATGTGCCTTTCCAAATATTTTGGAAACGGATTCTCTGAGTGACAGAAATTCTGCTCCCATTATTTCTTTGTCCGACATCGATGGTTTTGAAAGCCTGACGTTCAGAAATATACGAACTTGAAAGAGTGAATTTACCACCTATTTACTCTCTCCAAACCTAAAATACTCATGAAAACTTCCATTCGGTTTTCCTTGGTGCAGTGTCAAATTTTTCAACACACAAATAAATAAAATTCCATCTCCACTAAACGCCGTCAGCATCGTCTCTAATGTCTTCGCAGCCCAGTAAACGCTGGCAGTGTCCTCTCTGATAGAATCACAGATTCCCTACAAGGCAGAAAGTACAGTTCAGCCAGTCGAGTCTGTAGGGACACTCTGAATAGCATCTCAACCAGATCTAGCTCCCGTCTCTATCCCCACAGGCCCCTGGCTTGTGATTTCAAATAACCCTGCTGGAATAAAACCTGACATCGTGTGACTGCTGACCTTATCGCTGTGTTACCCATGGCTAACTCACTTAACTTACTGAATTCACTCTCTGGACACATCAGCGCAATTTAACATGACCAATCTACCTAACCTACAGACTTAACAGCAGTTTGAACCACTGAGCAAATGTACCATCACATTGAACACTATCTGTATCATTTACACACTGGTAACTCAGCCGAGTGAACGCAAACTGCGCCCATCAACCGGAATTCAATGCACTCAAACGTGATTCTGTGCTGTGCAACCTCATTCGTTCTGCTGGAAATGTTTCTGCACTCAGGTCTGAATGGGTTTACTCTGCTTTCGGCCTCAGATTCCTGCTGTAAATAAACACATTAGTCAGGAACAACTCTATATAATGGTTTTCATTGCAACACAAACACAATGTGCAGTTTGCTGAAGGTACGTGTTTGCACGTTCACTGACACTCTCTCTCCCCAGGAGCTGCAGTCCTTCCCCAGCTGATTCAGACAGCACTGTCTTTCCTGTGACATATCCAATCGAGAATGGAAGGCCAAGCATGAGGGACACTAACCACGATACTATGGAGGACAACATCGAAGGAGGCCCTTCAGCCTGTTGTGGTTGCACTTGTCCAACGCAACTGCTTAACGACCTGAATCAAGTTTTCCATTGTTTAGCCCACAGTCTTATATGTTTGGGAACGGCAAATTAACATGTCAATTTTTTCAGGTTGGAAGGTTTTCCACCTCTCTGACCCTTTCCGCACATCTGCTCAAAACTTTCTGCCTTTTCCCTAAATCTCTTGGCCCCAGTGTTCGATCCCTCCATCAATAACAAACGCTTCTTTCAGTCTATCCTGTCCATATCCCTCATTATGTTGTACATTTCAGTCGAGTCTTCTCCAATCTCCTCTGCTCGGTGACAAACTACCCCAGTCTGTCCAATCTCTCCTCATAACTGAAACTCTTCAGCCCAGACAATATCCCATTGAATCTGTCCTGCAATGTTTCCATTGCGATCACATCATTGCTATACTATGAATTGTAGAACTGCACACAGTAATCTAGCTAGCGCTGATTTAACTTTATTTCCCCCTATTCTGTTACAGTATGAGGGCGTCGCTGGCTCGGTAGTATTGATTGCAATCCCTAATTGCACAGCGGGCAGTTGAGACCCAACCGTATTGCAGTGGGTCTGGAGTCACCTGGAGGCCCGAACAGGTAAGATTGGCATTTTCCTTCCTCAAAGGACGTCAGTAAACCCGATGGTTTTGTTTTTTCAACAATTGACCATGGATTTATAGGTGTTATTAGATTCGTAATTCCAGATATTTATTGAATCTCAATTCTAACACCTGGCATGGCTGGAGTCAAACCCGGGTCCCTGATTCATTTGCTTGGTGTCTGAATTAACAGTCCATGGTAATAGCGCTCGGCCATTGCAGAAAACCCGTGAAACTAATCTTTCTCAATGACGTCGCTTTTCCTCGATATCGTAATGTGTCATTTTCCTGAGCTTGACCCCCAATAATCACAAGTCCATATCAGTAAAAGCTGCTACATGAGGATTGGCCTCACAACAGCGGTAACCAAATGGATCAACTGGTCTGCAGGACTCGATGGTGGAGTTGGGGCACGTTCATCCAGCAACAGTGACCGCAGCAGCACAGAGTGAACAATACCAATGTGAGAGTCAGTATTAGGTTCTGCAGTGCCTTAATGAAATAGGAAATGACTCCACAATCACATGATGAAAGAGCAGCGTTCCGAAAACTAGTGCTCGGTTAAACCTGTTAGACTCTAACCTGGTGTTGTGTGATTTTTAACTTTGTACACCATAGTCCAACACCGGCATCTCTAAATTAATGAAATGGGGATGTGGGACGGTAAGTTCAGTTAGTGATCGAAGGAGGGAGAGAAATCTCTGAGAACGGGTGGATTTGAATTCTGACATATAAAACACAGAGATGTGAGCAAGCAGAATTTGAAGGGAAAAGATCATCACCTTGGAGAAAATTACCATGTTAAAACAACTGATTCCTTTGTGTTTCACAAAAACTGGAGCACATAGAGCGATTACTGCCGTAACTCAGATTCGAGCCGAGGTTGCTGCGGCCACAACGCAGAGTACTAACCACTATACGATCACAGCACTCCACAGATGCACACACTAACTGCGTGCAATAAGTACAGTATTATAGGAAATGTTAGGCAGCGTACCAAATGCACAATATCAGTGCAAAGCGAACAGTGGCAGATCTGTGGGAACTCAGAATGGGCTGACCGTTTAATATCGGTTCTCCCAGAGGCTGTGGTGATTCCATCATTAATATGCTGAAGGCTGAGATAAATAGATTTCTCCAAAACATCAAAAACTCCGGGGACAGTGCAGGTGTTGTTGAAATGTATGCTTCAATAGTAATGCAGTTTAACATCGGCTATTTCACCAGTTTCCCCCCACAAGACAGTAACCACTGCTGCCACAGAGTCCCAATTCCCCGCCCCAGAATCAGAGGAACTGAGTGGCGCAGTCGCGAAGATCCAACTGGAAGTCGGGATGGGAATGAGGTCGCACAGATACTCGAGGACTCCAGTGACACAACCGGTGAATGCACGGCATTTCTATGACGGTTTAGAGGCGCAAGCAATTCCGAGGTTGGGAGTGCTCCTGAGCAAAGGCGTGGCAGAAGGGAATTTTTTTCCCGTTTATAGCAATCTACAGTGCAGCTTGTGGAGACAGCTGAGTGCCACAACTGGAGCGTGGGCGGCTGGTTTGAAGTTTGAACTTGCTTCACTGTCACCAACTTGCCTGGAATGAATTGCTTTCACTATTTTTCTTTCCAGTTGTTTAATATCTCCCTGCAGTCTGCGGCCTTCTTCCTCATAGTTAATTTCATGATTAACTGTTGTATGATTTGCGCACTGATAAATCACGACCACGACAAGTGAATATGAATCTTTGATCTATATGAGAAAACAGTGGAACTCACTGCAGGCATGCTTTGTCGGTTTGCAGGCGACGCCAGAACTGTAGACAATGAGGAAGATTATCTAAGTTTCAAAATGATCTTAATCCAATGAGTTGTTGGACTGAAAAATGTAACATGGAGTGCAATCTGGATAAATGGAAGGTATTGCATTTTGGTACAACAACAAGTTGCGTAGTGTTGGAGAACACGGAAGCTATGGGTGCAGGTGCATAATTCCTTGTAGTTTGCATCACCTACAGACAAGATGGTTCAAAAGCATTTAACATACTTCCCTTCATTGTTCAGTCCTTCCTGTATAGGAGTTGGGACGTTATGTTGAAGCTTTGCAGGACATTGATGAGGCCACTTCTGGGATATTATGTCCAGTTCTGGTCGCCCAGTTGTTGGAATGATATTATTCAGTTGGAGCAGGTTCAGAAAAGTATGCACGCATGTTGCCGTGTGTGGAAGGTTTGAGTTATAATGAAAAGCTGGATAGGCTGAGACTATTTTCAGATTCGAGATCGGGGTGCTGGAAAACCACAACAGGTAAGGCAGCATCCCAGGAGCAGGAGAATTTTTTTTGCGCAAGTGTCATTCATCAGGTTCTTCCCCGAAACGTCGATTCTCCTGCTCCTCAAATGCTGCCTGACCTGCTGTGCTTTCCCAGCACAACACTTTGGACTCTGATCTCTCATCTACAGTTCTCGCTTTCTCCTAGTTGAGACTGTTTTCACTCTAGGATAGGGGTTTGAACGGCGACCTGACAGAAGTTTATCAATTATTGAGAGGCAAGTTAGAGTTAACGACAGCGGCCTTTTCCCAGGAGGGGAATTTCAAGGCGAGAGGGCATCTGTTTAAGATGAAAAGAGAGAGATTTTTTTAAAAAAAATCACCTGAGGCTTTTTTTAAGGAAGGTGTTTTACGTGTGCAATTAACTTGCTCAGGAAGTGATGGATGAGTGTACGTTTGCAACATTTAATGGACAATTGATTCCAAACATGAATGGGAAAGTGGGATTTTTAAAATAAATTTCTTCATGCCTAGTACATCAGTTATTTCCCAGAGGACATTTAAGAATCTATCACGGTATTATCCATCTGGAGTCTCCTGTGGGACAGAGCAGATGAATATAACAGTTTGCTTCCCGAACTGGCATGAGTGAATCAGATGGGATTTTCCACACATCTGATTCAGGTCATCACGCGACTCTTCAATTCCAGGTGCTTATTGAATTCAAACTCCACTATCTGTCATGCCAGGACCTGAACTCTTTGTCCCCAAAATATTACCTGTTTTTTTTTGGATTAACAACACAGTAATAAAACTACAAGGGCATTATAACCACTCAACGGGTACAGCAGGAGGCAGATGGGACGAGATTAGTTTGGCAGTATGTTCAGCATGGATTGGTTGGACTGACAGGCCTGTTTTCATGCTCTATGACTCTATGATTGACGCTATGGAACAAATAGCTGGTTGGGATTAACAGCAGCATTGACAGCATAATCGAACACCTGATGGGATATGTAATCCTGCTGGAGTCTCCGGAGGTTGTTTTGCTCAGTCATCCTTCCCACACACGGGACTGGTGAACGGTCTCTCCCCAGTGTTACTGATGAAATGGGTTGCCATTTCTGTGGTTAATTGAATCCCTTCCAGCAGTTCCCACATTGCCCTGCTTTCTCTGTGGTATCAGTGTCCTTTTTTCTACACAGGGTAAACGATCCTTTCAAATTGTGTCCACACAGATACAAATCCCGTTTTCCATGTTGGTAATGTGTTTCCATTCTTTCTCATTCACCCACAGGGTGTGAGTATGACTGGTCAGGACAACATTTATTTTTCGCCCCTCGTTCGTTGCTGTCTGACTACACCACAAACCCGGGTGCGATCCCAGCCTCGGGTGTCTGTCTGTGGGCAGTCTGCACATTCTCTGTGTGTTTGCGTTTTTATTTCTCCCTCTGACCAAAGATGTGCCAGTTACAGGGATCAACAATGGGAAATGCAGGCTTATGGGACAGGGAATACCCTGGGGTCTGGTGGGATACGCTTCCGATGTACCCTGTGGACTGGAAGGGCCGGCAAGCCTCCCTCCCCACGCGGTGGTGATTCTTGAACTAAGGGTCAGCTCATGTTTGTTTCTGGTCCTGGAGTCTCTCGTAGGCAGGACTCGGTGAAGATGGTAGAATCCCCTGCATAAGGGACATGAATGAATGAGATTGCAGAAAATTAAAGTCATGATCTCTATTTCTGAAGTCAGGCTTTTATTCCAGGTTTTACTCGTCAACCTTCAAGCAAATCGATCCATTTGGATACCGCGGCTGTAAAATCAATCCCCATGCAGCAGCTTTTACTGACATAGGCCAGATATAATTGGAGCGTCAGTCTCATGGAAAAGACTCAGGGCAGTTTTGGTGAAAAGACATTTTATTGGAAAAGATCAGCTTTTATGGCTTTCTGCGTTGGTCTTGTGATAATTTCATAGGACTGATAATCCAGAGACCGAGGTAAAAGTCTGCATACTCGGGCTTGAATCCCACTATGTCATGATTGTCAAATTTGGATTCAAACAATATCTGCAAGAAAGAATCTAATGACTACTATAGATCCATTGACAATTGTTGAAAAAAAAATCTGTTCCACTGATATCATTTCGGGACGGAATTTGCTCTCCTTACTTGGTCTGGGCTGCACGTGACTTCAGACTCATAGAAATATGGTTGAGTCTCAACTGCCCTCTGGGCAATTCGGAATGGATAATAAATTCTGCTTAGCCAGAATCGCCCTCATACTAATCCAGAAATTTTAAAACAAATGCCGATTATGCTTTAGCAAGAATGTTGTGTGCAGTTTTGCAAGTCACATTATAGCAGGGATGTGATCACACTGAGAAAATTGCAGGAGATATTTACCGGGATATTGTTTGGGCTGAAGAATTTCAGTTGTGAAGAAAGACAGGACAGAGTGGAGTGTTTGTCGCAGTGCAACGAGATGTATACAAGACATGATTGAGTATGGACAGGGTTGACTGAATGAGTTTTCCATTGATGCAGGGATCGATCAGCAGGGGCCAGTGACTTAAGGAGAAAGACAGAAAGGTTTGAGAAGATGTGCACAAAAGCTTTATCAGCCAGTGGTGGTTGGAATTTGGAATACACTGTCTGCATTTTTCAGAGCGGCAGAAACCCTTATAACCTGAATAAATATTCAGATGTGAACTTTTGATGCCAAGACATATAAGGCTGTGGGGTAACCATTCTGAAATGGGATTCAGTTCATTAGGCAGTTGTTTTTGACAAGTGTGGCCACATTTGGTTGAAGAGCCTCCTTTGACACTTTTGCCCTCGGTAGTATAATGGTTAGTGACCCCGCCTGTCACAGGGCTCAATTCTCCGCTGGGGACAGTGTAAACGTTTTAAAACTGTCGCTCCATTCCCAAGTGCGGGTATTGATACCTGTCCTTCTATTCACGATGGGGCGTATCACAGGAAAGACAGTGCTGCCTGAATAAAGGTGGGGAAGGACTGCAGCTCTCAGGGAGGCAGTGTCAGTGAACGGCCAAACACGTGACTTCTGCAAACGTCACTTTATGACTGTGTTGGAATGAAAAGCATTTGACAGATTTGTTCTGGATTGATGTGTTTACTAGAAGCAAAAAGCTGAGGAAGAAACAACATAAACGCATTCAAATATGAATGCAGAAACATTTCCCGCAGCACGAGTGAAATTGTAAAGGACAGAGTAGTGTTTCGATACATTGAATTTGGGTTCATTTGTTACACCAGGGTATAAAACCATTAAAAAATAATACAGCATTTTCTCAGTATGATGGAACATTGTCTCAGTAATTCGCACTGCTGTTCAGAGGGAGGGTTAGGTTGATTGGCAAAGTTAACTTGCTCTCTCGTGTCCAGGGAGTGAATTAAGTGAGTGAGGTGTATTAGCCATGGGTAACGCGGGGATCAGGTCAGAAGTCACAGGACGTCAGGTTATACTCCAACAGGTTTATCTGAAATCATAAGGGGGAGGGATTCCCCTTCTTCAGGTGAAAAAAAGGAAATAGGGAGGGGAGCTAAGTATGGGTGAGATGCTCTTCAGAGAGTCGACACCGGCTCGATTGACTGAAATGCTCTTTCTGCACTCTAGGATTCTGTGATTCTATGAATTAATAATGACGGTGTTTACTGGGATGTAAAGCCATTAGAGAATATGCTGATGGGGGTGTACTGAGGATGAGATTTTGTTCACTTGTCTTCTTGGAAAATTGAGAACAGTTATTCCTGAACCAAGGAAGACTTAATGGCGTTTTTTTCAGGTTATGAAATGTTTGGACAGAGGAAAAGGTAGAAAATCCCTTCTTTCAAGTAAGTAAACATCTAGATGTCAGGCATTCAATACCTTTGATAAAACCTTTGAAGGACAAAGAAATAATGAGAACAGAATCGCTCTCACTCCGAGAATCTGTTTTTCCAAATATTTGGAAAGGCACATTTGGTGACATACAAGAAATAAATTTCACAAGGAGAGAGACAGCGTGTGGCAAGGTAAAGGTGCAGAGGTGGAGTGTAGTCGGCCGGACGTTGCAGGGAAACAATGTCTAAGTTGGTTGACTTTAAATGTAAAGAAATTTCTTTAATGTGTGCAGCTGAATAAGATTCGGTTCCAAAACTCTGCATTTTGAAAGATTTGGCATAAATGACCAGTTGCTTGGAGATCGACTTCCTGCTTTAATCACATGCTTCAAAGATGTGAGGTCAAGCACCATGATGCTTGGTCCATTTAATACTCAGTGAAATCTGCCAAAGCAACGAGCAACAAAATTGGTGGGTTTTCTTTTGCACTTTCACCCTCTGTTTTTCTACGCAGTATTTTCCTTAAGCTGCAATAAAGTCAGAGCAAATTTGAATACAACTTTAATCGTTCCAATGAGATATATCTAATTTACTTCTGATTATGACAATGTACATTGTGAGGTTTCAGCAAAATTAAAATGAAACGAACAAATCTGCATTTCTTGCGATTTAATCCAATTCAGGTTCAGCCATATGAGAAAGGCCATTGAGCGACAACATCGCCTTTATTTCACTCACCATGGCTGCTTCTTCACTTGAGAGAGAAAGTGACTGAAGTAATTATGAGTCAAATGTAGATGTAAATATGACGGAAACTTCTTGTCCTGTTTCATTCTGACTCAGTTCTGACTCAGAATGTATTACTAACAGCTATTTATTCTGACCAGCATGGGTATTTATTGGAATTTGCTGTTATTATAATTCTAGTGAAAGCAGAAACACAATGGTGTGGATTCGATTCCGCTCTGGAACTTTCTCATACATGACTTTCACCACATGTAACCTGATGAGGTCACATGTCACCCCACTACAAAATGTGCTGAGGAGACCGAGAGATTATGGTAGTGGGTTATTATACCGCTGTGCTCCACATTCACGGGTTCCAGTCACACTCTGGTCACGAACTTTACGCACCGCTCTAGCAGTTTTTCTTTGCACCTCACACTCTGGTATACACTGGATCGAGAATCTTGTTCTTGCCGTTCACTGCACGGGAGATTCACAAATAATCGACACCACATTAAAGTCGAAATGAAGAATGAGAGCAGTCATTCTATTCAATTGTAGATGAAATTGGTGTAATGAGAAATAACGCATTTTTCTTTCCGCCTTACATACAATCTTGTCTTTCTATACATTTACATCGAAAGAAAGAGAAAAAAATAACAAGTGATCGGGAACACAGGTTTATCCAGTGGGGTTGTTCATGAGTATTTTAACCTAATACTTCACACAATGATCTGATTAGTATTTCAAACAGTCACTCGGAATTGGAACCGCAGAAAATATCTCCAATGAGACGAACCTTTCATTCTTTCACAAGTTTCTGTTGTGTGTGAATTATATAACGATCCATCATCCAGCGTGTTCACTGACTTGCCAACTCTATAAGATCTAGAAACTTCCTTCAGCAATCACAGCTTCTGTACACAGCCACCTGTGCTGTGCCCAGTGTCATTTGTTGCTCCCAAGTCACAGCACATTTCTTCTTCCTGAGTTTATGAGCCTTGTTCCTGATTTGTTTGATCTGTTTAATAAACCTTTTCTGTCACTTCATCCCATCCCCTCACAATTCTGAACTTATGAATAAAATAAGGCGTTAGACCAAATGTTAAACCAAGTGGAAGTATGCTATTCAGCCCAAGGAGTCTGTTCAACCATTTAACAACTCATGGATGATCTGATTTGGAAATGCCAGTGTTGGACTGGGGTGTACAAAGTTAAAAATCACACAACACCAGGTTATAGTCCAACAGGTTTAATTGGAAGCACACTAGCTTTCGGAGCGATGCTCCTTCATCAGGTGATAGTCAACTGACTATCACTTGATGAAAAAGCGTCGCTCCGAAAGCTAGTGTGCTTCCAATTAAACCTGTTGGACTATAACCTGGTGTTGTGTGATTTTTAACATAGTTAATCTGATAATCTTGAATTCCTTTCTGCTCACTTAGCTCGACAAAGTTTCATCATCTTTCTGATTAACTTTCTGGCACAGTTTGAATATACCCAACCATACAGTCTCAACAGCGGTTACTGGAAAATGCCACAGATTCTTTGACCCCTGAGCAAAGAAATTACTCCTCATTTCTGAATTAAATGGGCAATATCTAATTCTGAGATTATGTCCTCTGGTGCTCTCCTCAAGCCACCTGCCCGTATCTACCATGTCAAGATCCCACGGATATTGAACGTTTATAATTGTTATTATGTGATTATAAAGTTCCCCTCCTCCTCCTTTGTTTCAAGGATAATAATCCCAGCCTAACCAATCATTCCACGAAGTTCTACTGTATACAGAATTAGCAACATGTTTGTACATCTGCGCAGTCCCTTACATGTAATGAAGGCAGGTGGAGAAATTTCGGCGAGGAAACGGGTTGAAATTTCAGGCGCAGATGGGAATTGGAACTTGAAATCAGAAAGCGATTAGAATCGTATTGACAACAGAAGGACCAAATACAGCGAAGATAACTCTGACAAATCAGAATCTAATCATATTCGATTGACATTCAATGCCTTCAATGTAACTGAATTCCTCCGTGTAATCGTCCTGGGAGCTAGTATTTAGGAGAAATGGAACCTGAACACCCATATAAATAAGTTGACGACAAAAACCTGTCCGCGGGTCGACTTTGTCTGATTATTAACTCAACTCTTGTCTCCGTAAAGCCTACATTGTCCGCAACGCACAAATTTGATGTTTACCAAAACTCTCTCCATTTGCCTAGGTGGGTGCAGCTTCGATACCACTGAAGGATCTGGGCACCCTTCACGACAATGCAGTCACTTTACGGGATATTTTTTAACACCTGAATATTTATTCCTTTAACTGCTAAGGCACAATCGCAGCAGAGTGCACCACATAGAAGATTCACTGGAGTAAGTCATCCAGCTTTGTTGACAGAACCTTCATGGCTCAAAAACTGTACCGACTATAAGGACAAGGTTGAAGATGCACTGAAACTTCACCATTTGCAAATTACCCTCCAAGGCATGTCTTGGAGGGGAATCAGTTGTAAATTCATTGAGTGGTGCAGTAGGTTGATGGGCAAAGATTTATACTTCAGCCCTCTATCTTTCATCTTTAAATTTTTAAAAATGTAGATTATTGCATGGACCAGACTTGTGCTCATTCCTTTAGTTTTTTCCTAAACTGGCGGTTGCTAAAGATCGAATATCATCCACAGTCTGTGGTCAACAATAGAAAATACCCAAAAACCTATCGAACAACTGATCTCCCTGTCCAACAATCTTCAGGTATCTGTGAATGTCCACTCCAAGATCTCTTTGTTCCTATACACCACTCAGAATGATCACTGTTATTGTTACAACTCCCCAAATTCACTACCACTCATTGATCTGGATTCAATTCCATTCACCATTTTTCCTTTCCACCTGATGGATACATCCCTGCGTTCCCTGACATTATTCATTATAGTCAACTACACAACTATGTATCGTTAGTAAGCTTCTAAATCATGACTCCTAATAAAAAAGTTTGATTTATTGATCTACATCAGGAAACAGTGGTACTTCACTGGGAAAAATCTTCCAAACATGGTTCCTTGCTGCCTGGGATGAACAACTGCCATGTTCCAATCTCCAAGGGTTGCTAGCCCAGTATCTCGCCACTACATCTGTAGATGACACAAAGATTGGTGGAAAAGCCAGAAATCATAGGGGACTGTCAAAGAATGAAGGGGAATATAGATAGACAGAAGGGTTGAGCGGATAATTGGCAAATGGTGTTCCATTCAAGCAAATGTGAGGTGATGATTTTGGGAAGTCTAATTCCAGAGCCAAGTATACAGTAAACGGAACAGCCTTGGGTAAACTTGCTGAGAAGAGAGATCTGGGAGTTCAGGTTCTTTGTACCCTGAAGGTGACTGCACAAGTGGATAGAGTGCGCAAAAAGGCATATGGCATGCTTGCCTTCACCGGATAGTGCATTGAGTATAAGAGCAGGCAAGTCCTGCTAAAATTGTACAGGAGTTTGGTTCGGCCACGTTTCGAATACTCTGTACAGTTCTGGTATCCAAATTACCAAAATTATGTGGACGTTTAGGAGAGAATGCGGAGAAGGTTTACGCAGATGTTGCCTGGTATGGAAGATGCAAGCTCTGAAGAGAGGTTGAGTAGGTTACTTCTGCTTTCATTAGAAAAAACGAGATTGCTGGGACCTGATTGAGATCTACAATATCATGAAGGGTACAGACAGGGTGGCTAAAGATTAGCTTTTTTCCAAGATGAGTAATTCAATAATGAGAGGTCACGCGTTCAATGGGAGAGGTGAAACGTTTAAGGGAGATAGACATGGAAAGTATTTTACACAGAGGTTGGCAGGTGCTGGAATGCGTTTCCAGCAGAGGTAGTAGAGGCAGGCATGGTAGATATATTTCAGGTGCGCCTGGACAGATGCATGAGTAAGTGAGGAGCAGAGGGATACGGATGCTTAGAAATTGGGTGACATGTTTAGGTAGTTGATTTGGACCGGCTGAGGCTTGGCCGTCCAAAGGGCCTGTTCCTGGGCTGCACATTTTCTGTATTCTTTGTTCTTCTTTGTTCACTACACTACCAACTGTGGGTGACAGGTGAAGTAGTGTTACTTCTGCAATCATAATTACTTATGCAGGGTAAATGAACTCACACCAGTGCACAATTGTTTCAAGCACGAGCTGAGTCAACAAGAATGAAACTATTATGAAGGAAAGATATAATTGTTTTCCTATTAGCTAAAATATGCATAAAGAATGAAAGGTGCCTGCAAACAATGGTAGATGGTACAGACAAATAGATAAGGTGCTGCGAGGGTGTAGGTTAAGCCAGATATGCTTGTACAAGCAGTAGTTATAACAATTTATTTCCCATTTCTGCAAAAAACAAACAAAAAAGAAATCCTATTAAAAGGTCTTAAGGTTCAATATGGTTGGGGTAAGGGAGGAAATGTCACAAGTGGGGGAAATAGATCGCAGTGAAGGAGGATATACCTAACAGTTGACCACAGCCAGGATGTGGTGAAAAGGCCAAGTAAAACCTGTACTTTGTTATGCACAAGGCCGGATAAGGCAAGAGAGAAACAATAGTAATGGGCACCGGGTTTGGAGTAGTGAATCCTATGTACTTGCTAAACTCTGCGAGTCTATTTCAGGCACCACGCTTGCAAGCGTATAATAAACATACTGATTGCTTCAGATCTTGTCTCGCATGAAATTATTGAAGTGAGACGGCTTAGTTTCTCACAATTTGGGGATCCTCCGCGAAATTCTTCCATCGCCGGGGGGTGTGGTTGGCCCTGGACACTGGGGAGAGGCCTCCCATTCACAATCGAGGAGCGGTTTCTTGTCCCGGTTTTGTCCGCTCCCTTGGGCGGCTGGTCCGAATCCCACAAGAGAGACATCTGAATCAGAGAGTGAGAGGAGGTCGAGAAAAAATATGGAAAAAAAGGGGCCAGGCAACTCTGTGCACAGACCAAATAGAAAACTGACTTTTAAGTATTAACTTGGTGGCCGGGTAAAGGGGTATTTAATCGCTGAGGGACTGGTGAGGGGCCCGAGAAATGGGGGGTCGGCAGAGTAAGTCGAACTGTCACGGAGTAAAGGAAGAAAAAGACCCTGGTAACATTCCTCCTGAAGGTCCGTTGGGGAGGATGTTGAGGGAATGGACAAGTAAAACTTGTACAAGGGAAAAAGATAAAAAGAAAATGATTGAATATTGTTGTTTAGTATGGACCAAAGAACCAATCCTTCATCCAGCTGTCTTCTGGTCAAAGTATGATTCGGATGAGGATTGGGTATGTCAGTATTTAGATTTGTATGTGAATAAAAAACAAACTTTTAGTCAAGAAGAGGCGGACTATGCGTCCTGTTGGAATGATGGTAGTAAAGCCAAACAATTCCCCCTCTGCCCCACCCAGTTCCTGGGATTTTCCTGTTTGCACTCCCGCCCCCCGTACCATAAAATCAGATAAGGTGAAAATGGGGGAGGAGGAGAGACAGGCAGATTGGGACAGGGAACAGATGACCCACAAGAGGAGAACGAAGGGGCAGTGGACGGGGATGTTGTTGTTCCCGAACCTCAATCCACACCAAAAGGAAGGGAAGATAAAGTAGACGTAGAGGAGGTCTTTGGAGTATATAAACGAAAGCCTAAGGGGGAAAAACAAAAACAAAAAAGGGGAAGAATATAAAGACTTATCCCCTTTCGGAGGTACCAATAGGGGACAAAGAGATTGGATTTTTAAGTACCTCCTTCACCAGTGGGGAGGTCAGAACATTTAAAAAGGAGAGGAAGCTCCTGGTTGAGGATCCGGTAGGGCTGTCTGAACAAATTGATCAATTCTTGGGGCCCAGTCTGTATACGTGGACAGAGTTAATGTCTATTTTGAATGTACTATTTACTGGGGAAGAAAGGGGACTTATACCAGGAGCAGCCATTGAAATATGGGACAGGGAACTTCCCATTGGAGATGGGGATACTGAACAGGGAGAGACGGAGTTTCCTCTCAGAGACACCCAGCGGGAAAATCAAAACTCGGAGCATAGGGAAGAAATGATGGAATTGAAAGACCTGATTCTAAAAGGAAGAAGAGAGTCGGTTCCGAAGTCGCAGAATTTGACTAAAGCCTTTGAGGTTAAAGAGGAGAAAGATGAGACACCCTCAGCTTTCTTGCAAAGATTAAGAGACTCAATGTGGAAATACTCTGGAATGAACCCTGAGGACCCAGTGGCAAGGGTCTTTTGAAAGTATATTTTGTGACAAAGGCATGGCCAGACATACAGAGAAAGATACAGAAGATAGAAGGGTGAAGTGAAAAACCATTAGATGAATTGTTAAGAGAGGCAAAGAAAGTGTTTGCAAAGAGAGAAGTTGAGAGACAAAAACAGAAGGCAAAAATGATGGTAGCTACGATTGATGAAGTAGTTAAGAAAAGAATGGAACCAATAATGAGCAACCGGAGCGGTGGGTGGCAGGATGTAGGACAGAGAGGAAGAGGGAGAGGGAGAGGAAAAGGGGGAGCATTGGATAGAGGGTTCTGGCGACAGGGACAGAGATGGAAGTCTCCACAGGCAGGATGCTGTTATTGCAGAAACTCGGGTATTTTAAGCGGGAGTGTACTGATCTATAAAGGGAAGAAAGGGCAATTCCGCTTATGAATTTTGATGTAGAATAGGGGTGTTAGGGGTTACTGCACCCGGGGAGCCACCAGGAACTCTTGATCAACTTGAAGGTGGGACCCTGTGGGGAAGAAGTAATCTTCCTAGTAGATAAGGGGGTAGCACAGTCATCACTGAATTTTAAACCAAAGAAAGTAGGAATGTCAACACGGTCAATTACTGTTTCCGGGGTAAAAGGGGAAGGATTTACTGTTCCAGTATTTGAACCTATGATGATAGAAGTTCCGATGGATACAGTCACAGAGGAACTGTTGTATATCCCTGATATAGGAAGTAACTTCCTAGGGATAGATTTAATTATCCTCTTAGGACTGGAGATTTGAATTCAGGAAAAAGAATGAGTTGTACAAATGGCAATGTTGACAGAAGATGTGGAGAGAGAGATAGACCCTATTATATGGGCGAAATAAGGGAATTGTGGAAAAATACAGATCCGTCCCCTAGAAATAACTTTAAAATGGAAAGGGGATTTTGTTTCTGAGCGACATTATCCCATTTCCGTAGAAGGTAAACGAGGACTGCAGCCAGTATTCGAGGGGCTACAGATGGACTGTTGGAGCCATGTATGTCTCCTTATAATATCCTAATTCTACCAGTGCGGAAATCTGATGGAACTTATCGATTGGTGCAGGATTTGAGGACATTGAATCGAATAGTACAGTTCAGGCACGCAGTGGTGCCAAATCCCTGTACGTTATAAAGTAAGATCCCTCATGACCACAAATGGTTTAGTGTGATAAATTTAAAGGATGCCTTTTAGGCTTGTCCCTTGGCGGAGGAAATTAGGAATTTGTTCGCCTTTGAATGGGAAGATCCCAAGACAGGACGAAAACAGCAATACCGGTGAATCGTGCTCCCCCAGGGGTTTACGCAATCCCCGAATTTATTTGGACAGATGTTAGAATAAATATTGGAGAAATTTAGCAGCCCCAAGGGAACTACCCTGTCCCAGTATGTAGACGACCTCTTAGTAACAGGAAAGAGAAGAGAAAGAGTAGTAGAAGCCACTAAAAAAAATGTTGAATTTCCTGGGTCAGCAGGAACTGCGAGTATCTAAAAACAAAATACAATATGTGGAGCGAGAAGTGAAATACTTGGGACATTTAGTTAGTGAGGGAAAGAGAAAGGTAATCCCGGAACAGTTAAAGGGAATAGTGGGGATTCCGTTGCCCAGGAATAAACGAAAATATCTTAATTGTTTGGGTTTAACTGGATATTGCAGATTGTGGATTGATTCTTATGCTCAAAAGACGAATAAATTAGATCTCAAACCATTAGAGGAGGAACCAAAGTGTCTGAGTTGAGAAGAGGAAAAAGAACTAGTTAAGAATTCAAAAGAGATCTGATCCATACCCCCATGGTAACCTTACCTTCTCTAGATAAACCTTTCCAGCTCTTTGCTACCGTTGAGAAGGGAGCGGCTTTGGGCGTATTAACCCAGAGGTGGAGAGGAATAAAACAGCCAGTAACATATCTTTCGAAGCTCTTGGATCCAGTATCCCAGGGAAGGCCTGAATGTGTGCAGGCCCTGGCTGCCACTGCATTGTTGGTGGAGGAAAGCAGAAAGCTTACATTTGGGGGAGCCCTAATAGTAAGTGCTCCACACCAAGTGAGAATGATCCTAAACCAAAAAGCTGGGCGATGGTTGACAGACTTGCGGATTCTGAAGTATGAGGCAATATTAATACAAAAGGATGATCTAGTGTTGGTCACGGACAATTGTTTAAATCCAGCTTCCTTTCTTTGGAAAGGGAAGGAGAATCTCCTCAGAATCCAGAGCACAACTGCCTTGACTTTATAGAATAACAAACTAAGGTCCGCATGGACCTGAGAGATGTCCCACTTCATGCAGGAGCCTGACTTTTTATAGACGGATCATCCCGGGCGACTGAAGGGAAAAGAAATAACGAGTATGCAGTCGTAGACGGGACGAAAGGTAGTGTGGTAGAGACAGGAAGGTTGCCAAATGGGTGGTCAGCTCAGACCTGCGAACTCTATGCATTGGAAAGAGCCCTTAGGGCATTAGAAAATAAAGAGGGAGCAGCGTACAGTGACTCAAATATGCATTTGGTGTTGTGCACACTTTTGGAAAGATATGGCAGGAAAGAGGACTGATCAATAGCCGGGAGAAGGAATTAGCAAATGAAGAGTTGATTGAACATGTCTTGGAATCCCTATTACTCCCCCGAGAAATAGCGGTAGTGCATGTAAATGGTCATCAGAAAGGAAATGAACCAGAAGTTAGGGGGAATATATTAGCCGATGCAGTGGCTAAGGAAGTAGACCTGGACCCACAAGGAGTGGTGATTCATTCCATAATACCTACTGTCCCTGATCCCCGGAAGCTCCTATAGTTACTGAAAGAGAAGAAAAAGAATTGAAAGATTTTGGGGCTGAAGAAAACAGCAGACGGGCAATGGATATTACCCGATGGAAGGGAAATGTTAAACAAAATGATGATGCGAGAAATTATGGCTGTCCTACATCAATTCAACCATTGGGGAGTACAAGCAATATGTGATTTAGTTCTTAGGGAATATGGATGTAAAGGAATATATACAATTGCTAAACAAATATGTGAGGGATGTATAATATGCACAAAGGTAAATAAGAAAGTCCTGAGAAAACAGACCCCGGGAGGAAGAGACCCGGGATTGAGAGCCTTCCAGGGTGTATAAGAAGATTATACTGAACTACCCAGATTAGGAAAACTAAAATATATGCTGGTCATAGTAGATCATCTACCTGGTTAGGTTGAGGCAGACCCTCTAGCTACTGCCACTGCGAGTGTGGTGTCTAAAACAATATTAGAGCACATAATTCCCCGATATAGATTCCGACCAAGGAACTCATGTTACCTCTAAAGTGTTACGGGGGTAATGAAAGGTTTGGGAATTTTCTGGGAGTTCCATGTTCCATGGCACCCACCATTATCAGGAAGGTTTGAGAGAATGAACCAAACACTCAAACGACAGCTCTCTAAATTGGTAATAGAAACCAGACTCCCTTGGGACAAATGTTTACCTATAGCTCTCGTGAAAGTACGAACAGCCCCAAGGAAAGATTTGGGACTAACCCCTATGAAATCATATTTGGATTACCTTATCTGGGAAAGAACAGAGAATTGACAATTCCCGAAACTGAAGACTTGTTCTAAAGAGGTATATACTGGGCTTGTCCGCCTCTTTGTCTTTCCTCAGGAAACAGGGTTTATTGGCACAGACACCGCCCCTTGAATTCACCGCCCACCCCATCCGGCCGGGAGATTGGGGCTTCGTAAAATCATGGACAGAGACTAAATTGCAGCCGGACTGGGAAGGGCCATATCAGGATCCTTTGACCGAAATGGCAATAAGGACAGCGGAGAAAGGCTGGACTCACTACACTCAGATCAAAGGGCTAGTAAAATGTCCAGTTGAGGAAGAAGTCTGGACAGCCGAATCAACGCAAGACCCGCTGAAACTCAGGCTGAAGAGACTTAGAGTAACTGATTATACAGGGGTACGAGCACGGGATTATTTATGTAAGATTGTGTATTAAGGTTTTTTTGTGCTTCTGCACAATTTTTAGAATGCTGGGGATGCTTAGAGGAATGATGCCAGCTCTCTTAGTATTGGGATTTTTTCAAATATAATTTTCATATGTGTTATTAACGGTCTCTGAGTCTGATAATCAGCAAGTAATAGACCTGATGCATGTAACTTAGTAAATTGTACGGATGTAGATAATCAGAGACAGTACCGCAGCTCAGAGATACATCTTAAGTCCATTGGGAATGGTACTTGGTATAATGGCCTCGTCACAGTACACTGGGCCCCCTTCCGACCAGCTCGTGATTGTCCCGATAAAAAGTGTACCCCAATATACCTAATGATAAAGAAAACCACATGGCTCAAAGCAATTCTGGGAGGTGGGGGGCAACTATGAAATACAATTAGATGAAACATTTGGGATAGAAATGTAAGCAAACGGGAAGAGTTTCTCGGGCTGTTGTTTTCAAATTAGCGTAGGACAGGGAAAACGGGCAGAACTATTGGATAATAAGGTACAACCTTTCACCCTTCCCGATGATCCAAAGTAGTAAAAATTATAGAGATGAAGGACGTGAAACAGACCATCAAAATAGAAAATGGATACAGGGATGCAAATGCCTGGGTTGAATGGGTAAAGTATACTTTAAAAAGTCTGAACAAGAGCAATTGCTCTGCATGTGCCTCCGGTAGGCCAGTGGCCCAGGCGGTTCCCTTTCCGCTCGGGTGGAAGTGAGACAGGAAGGGCATGAAATGTATGATAGCCCTGTACCTGGATAAGACTGCATGGAATGATAGGAATTGTACCTCCCTATCTCTTATTTTCGCTCCTTTGGAGAAGAAAGATTCAAAAGCCTTCCTATGTTTTCAACCGCAGTTGGAAATCACACGTCACGTGTGAGTAGACGAGGTACAAATCGGTCTAGAGATTTGGGGGAGCTGAAAGTATGTACAGAGATTAAGAATGTCACCGAAACGGACAAGGGAGGGAACTACTCAGCACCAAAGGTTCCCCGAGCAGACCTGTGGTGGTACTGTGGAGGCAAAATATTGAGACCCACCATACCACTGGATTGGAGAGGGATATGTGCAATTGTACAATTGGTAATTCCATTTACCCTGGCATTTGAGAAGGAAAAGATAGTGGGGAAAAAGGGAAGGAGTAAGAGATCACTGTTAGACACTTCTTTCGATGACAGGATTTATCTCGATTCTGTTGGAGTCCCTAGGGGAGTACCTGATGAGTTCAAGGCTCGTAATCAGATTGCAGCAGTCTTTGAGTCAGCTCTCTTTTGGTGGGTAACAATTAATAAAAATGTAGATTGGATAAATTACATTTTCTATAATCAACAGCGATTTATAAATTATACCAGAGATGTGGTTAAAGGAATATCAGAACAGCTTGATGCGACAAATAGGATGGCATGGGAAAACAGAATGGCCCTTGACATGATTTTAGCAGAAAAAGGGTGTGTGTATGTGTGATGTTAGGAGGAAGCTGTTGCACCTTTATTCCTAATAACACTGCACCTGATGGTTCAATTACTCGGGTGTTAAGGGGATTGACTACCTTAGCAGAGGAACTGGCTGAGAATTCAGGAGGAGACACATCTCTCACGGGATGGCGTGAATTATGGTTTGGAAAATGGAAGGGGTGGTGGTTTCCATCCTTACTTCCCTGATAGTAGTAGCCGGGGTATTGGTAGCCATTGGCTGTTGCATCATGCCCTGTATACGAGGACTCACCCAAAGACTGATTCAGACAGCCTTAATGAAACAGATATCCCTAAAATGGAATCAGGCAGAGGAACTTTGTCGATTAAATAATGAGGGGATGAGTGAGACCAAGATGGATGAACTCTCCGGAATGATGCTTCTTTTGGGGGCAATGCTTAAAAGAAAAATGCAGAAGATAACAAATGGTAATTAAAGAAAAAGGTGGAAATTTTGGGATATAGGTAAAGTAGTATCACTTCTGCAACATAATTATTTATGCAAGGTTTATGCACTCACACCAGTGTATAATGGTTTCAACCAAAAGCTGAGTCAACAAGAATGAAAACTAGGTAAAAACAATGACTGCAGATGCTGAAAACCAGATTCTGGATTAGTGGTTCTGGAAGAGCACAGCAAATTCCCGAAATGTCGATTTCGAAGCTACTTGGATGCTGCCTGAAATGCTGTGCTCATCCAGCACTACTCATCAAGAATGAAAACTATGTGAAGGAAATATAGAATTGTTTTTGTATTAGCTAAAATGTGCTTACAAGAATGAAACGTGCCTGCAGACAATGGTAGATGTTACAGACAAATAGATAAGATGCTGTGAGAATGCAGGTTAAGCCAGATATGCCTGTACAAGCAGTAGTTATAAGCATCTGTTTCCCACTTTTGCAAAAACACAAAAACAAACCCCAATTAAAAGGTCATAAGGATCAATATGGTTGGGGAAAGGGAGAAAATGTCACAAATGGGGGATTTAGATATTAGTGATGGAGGATATACCTAACAATGGACCACAGCAGGATGTGGTGAAATGGCAAAGTAAAGCTTGTACTTTGTTATGCACAAGGCCGGATAAGGCAAGCGAGAATCAATAGTAATTGGCTCCGGATTTGGAGTAGTGAATCCTCTATAAGATATGTATTTGCTAAACTCTGTGTGCCTTATTCCAGGCACCACGCTTGCAAGTGTCTAATAAACAAACTGATTGCTTCAGATCTTGTCTTGGGCTGAAATTATTGAAGTAAGTGAGCTTTGTTTCTCACAGTCTGTAATTTAAATTTACTGTGCTTTCTATTCTCTCAACTTCTCACATTAATTGCTCCTCGTTTTCTTCTTAACTTTGAGACAAATCTCAAAATTCCGGGCACAATAAAAGCGATATGAATTGTAAATTAGTATCTGGACAAGAGAACCAATGAACAGCTACATAGACCTCTTGAACATGGGGGCTGGGCATTGAGAACAGAGGATCAGTGGTTAGCACTCCTGTCTTACAGTGTTATGCACTTGAGTTTGATTCCATCCTTGGCCATATGTTTGTGTGGAGTTTGCATGCTCTTGTTTTCTCCCACAATCCAAAGATATGCAGGTTAGGTAAATTGGCCATGCTAAGTTGCATGTTCTGTTCAGGGATGTGTAGGTTATGTGCATTAGTCAGAGGTAAATGTCCAGTAACCTGAGAGCAGAATGGTGCTGAGTGGATTATTCTTTTGAACGTCAGTGTAGACTTGTTGGGCCAATGGCCTGTTTCCACACAGTAGGGATTCCATAAACTTAGAATTGTGTTTCACTAAACAAAACTGACAATTTTTTTTAAATGTTGCATTTAAACCTTCTCTTTAACATCAATTGTCAATCTTGTAAAATATCTCAATGCAACAGAAATCAATGTTCAAACAAAACACTGCACATAAAGCCACACAAAGATCTTCATGACCATCTAATCACTGTTTAGTGGAATAATCACAGTAAATATCTTATTGTTCCTGAGATCAATCACCACTATCACAGTAAGGATCTGGTTATCATTCCCTCCAATAAATGTAATCGTTGTCCTCTGGTATTTCAGTTCAGTCGTTATACACCATACTGGTTGGTCAAAGCATGGTTACTCTTTATTATGAAGTGCCAAGGGTTCTAACGGCAAGAGATGTTGTTCGATCTGATTTGTTGTGTGTTCTCAAACAAGTTTTCACTATAAATATTGCAAAAGAATGTGTTTATTTGGTCTTGTTCAACTTCTGATGCTAACATTTTCAGTTCATGTTCATTAAGCATATTTGGAGAAAGTGAGGAAAGCTGTGGTGTTAGAAAAGTGCAGGCACATTCAAAGAGCAGGAGTATCGAAAAGATTCCTGATGAAGGGCTTATGCCCAAAACGTTGATTCTGCTTCTCTTGAATGCTGCCTGACCTGCTGTGCTTTACCGGCACAACGCTCTTGCCATTAGAAATATTTGACTGAACATTCAGAGACAATACTAAAAGTCACCTCTGTCAATTTAATTTACTGTGCTTTCTATTCCCTGAAGTTTTCATGTTAATTGCTCCTGTTTTTCTTCTTAAATCTGATACAAATTTCAAAATACAGAACACAATAAAATTCACATGAATTATAAATTTACATTCTCGAAGAAAACCAATGGAAGGCGATATAGAATTCTTGAACAGCCTACACGTTTGAATGAAAAAGCAATTCCTTCTAAAAAATGTTTCCACGTCTGTATCGTTTTCTCAATTCAATAATCCTGCAAGTAGTTTATAATTGTCAGTTGATGTCTCTGAATGAGTACCTAATCAATGTCAATGTAACAGCTGAAACATTAACAACAGATTGATAACTGGGTGTTAAAGACCTTATTTGAAGCCAACAAATGGTTGGTATTTACTAGAATCCCACCAGAAAACATTCTTGAATCATAATACAAGGAATGAGATACGTGAGAGATGTGCAAACCTTATTTTTAAATGAACAAACTTCAATATTTTCAAAGCATTTCAATCTTACGGTCAAAATGAACAGGTGAATGGAAAAATAAAAACAAGCTTCTGACATTTCATAAACTGAACAACAATTACAAATTCACTTTGATCAGAGGACAGAGTAATATTCAGATGAATCACAACATTTAGTTACATAGTAAGTAACCAGCTGACTGACAAGTAATAGGTGGGAGCATTTGTTAGTTTCCTGAAGAAGATATCAACTTTATTTCCAATTTATAGCACGACAGAATAATGTTTAATGTGTATCAATTGTTTGAACTTGCCCCTTTGCAACAAAATAAAGGATCAATCTCATCGTAATCTTTAATTCTGCAACATTATCAAATATTCTTATAAGCAACAGAATTAGATACAGATATCCCCACTATCTGAAAATAGAGCGTTATTATGAAACCTTACATAAGCTGAAAAGGCGTAAATCGAAGAAGCTTTAATCTTTTTCCTTTTTTTTCATAAAAGTGAAAACCCCCTCCGGTTTTCTTTCAGTTAGAGAAAGCAGGGACAGATGGAAGTCTTTTGTAAAAGCAAAGTGGCTAAAGCAAACTTTCCAAAAGTGGGGGATTCGTGTACACATATTTCTTGATAACCTGACACAAATAAGTATCAGATTTTGTGATTATTCTTATAATAGATAAAAGCAGATCTAATGTTGGATTGAAAAGCAATTCAATCTGTGCTTGGGTACTCTCTAATCACCATTCAGAGCAGCTCTTGATATATTTCTGTTGAAGGTGTGATGTGAAACCTTCCCTCTGGTCTCGTAATAGAGACCCTGCCACAGCTCCACAAGCTCCTTTCATAATGTTCCCACCCAGGACGGCAGGACTGCAATATTATGTTTAATGTGGTTACTCAAATCAAAACTAATCAGCTGTTTATTGCAGTAATTTGGATGGGAATAAATTAGGTAGTTTCTGTGTGTAATGGACTGGAAATTACACAATATTTTACAATAACAATGTAATAAAGGAATGATAAACTTAAATAAACAGGAATCTCATGACAATTCTTTGAAAGACAAATTGACAAAACTGCGTGATCATTGTACTTTGATTTTAAAAATGCATCAGTCACTCAATGTGAAAATTCAGCTGAAGACAATTTCCCTTCCTTTCAACAACGTACAACTTTCACAAATTCAAAATGAATAAGCATTGAAAAAGGAAGGAACAAGCAGATGGTAATTCGATTTTCTTTACCCAAACATGCGATTAATTTTAAGTAAAGTTTGATATACGAAAAAAGGATACTCTTATTGTGGTTCGAAATACAATAAATGTGACCATGAAGTGAAATATAATCAAATCAATTTAACTATGCTTTCTCAGTTAAAATACAGTTCAATATTCTAAGTAATCGAGTGATTGTACACTGCAATATCTTTAATTCAGTGCTGAGACATAATTCCACATTTATACCCCTTATAGTGAAGCAAACTTGTGCCAGGAGTCAGAGGAGGTAGGGGAGGTCCTGAATGAGTACTTTGCTTAAGCATTCACGAGTGAGTGGGACCTTGTTCTTTGTGAGAACAATGTGAAACAGGCTGATATGGCAGAACAGGTCGATATTAAGATGGAGAATGTGCTGAAAATATTGAAAAATCATGGGGTTAGATAAGTCCCCTGGGCCAGAAAGGATATAACTTAGGTTGTCATGGGAAGGGAGGCAAAGGATTACTATGTTTTGGCAATGATCTTTGCATCCTCATGTCCACTGAAGTCATACCAGATGATTGGAGGGTGGCAAACATTATTCCCTTATTCAAGAAAGGCAAGTGAGATATTCCTGGGAATCATCGATGAGTCAGTCTTACATCAGTTGTGGGCAAATTATTGGAGAGGATTCTGAGAGACAGGATTTATGATTATTTGGAAAAGCATAGATTGATTAGAGATGGTCAGCATGGCTTTGTGAGCGGCAGGTTATGCCTCACAAACCTTATTGAATTATTTGAGGATGTGACAAACACATTGGTGAGGACAGAGTAGTGGATGTGGTATGTCTGGACTTTAGCAAGATGTTTGATTAGGTTCCACATGGTAGGCTCATTTAGAAAGTAATGAGGTCTGGGATACAGGGAAACCTGCCTGGTTAAATAATAAATTGGCTGGCCCATAGAAGACAGGGTGAGATTACATGGATAGTTTTCAGCTTGGAGCACGGTGACCAATGATATTCTGAAGTGATTAGTTCTGGGACCTCTGCTCTTTGTGATCTTTTATAAATGACTTGGATGAGGAAGTGGAAGGGTGGGTTAGGAAGTTTCCAATGACACGAGAGTTGGTGGAGTTGTGGATAGTGTGGAGAGCCTTTGTAGGTTGCTAGAGGACATTGACAGGATGCAGAGCTGGGCTGAGAAGTGGCAGATGGAATTCTACCTGGGAAAATGTGAAGTTATTCATTTTGGAATTTCAAATTTGAGTGCATATTTTCAGATTAAATGCAGGATTCTTGACAATGTGGTGGAAAAGAGGGATCGTGGGGTGCACGTCCATATATCCCTCATAGCTGACATCCGAAGTGATAGGGTTATTAAGACGGTGTATGGTGTGTTGGCTTTCATTAGCAGGGAGATTGAGTCTAAGAGCCACATGGTTATGCTGCAGCTCTATGGATCAGTGGTGAGACTACACTTATAATATTGTGTTCGGTTCTGATCATCTCATTATACATAGGATGCGGATGCTTTAGAAAAGCTGCAGATGAGATTTATCAAGATGTTGCCTGGACTGGAAGGCATGTCTTCTGAAGAAATGTTGAGGGAGCTGGGCTTTGCTCATTGCAGTGAAAGAGGGTGAGAACTTACTTGATAGCTTTGTGTAAAATGATGAGAGGCATAGATAGAGTGGATGATGAAAGACGTTTCCCCACAAAGTGGCATAAGTTTAAGGTGAATTGGGAAAGTTGTGTGGAGATGTCAGAGATAGTTTCTTTATACATAGTGGTGGGTGCGTGGAATGCACTGCCAGTGGTGGTAGTAGATTCAGATCCATCAGGGACATCTAAGCGACTCTTGGATAGGCACATGGATGATAGTAACTGAAGGGCATGTCGGTTAGTTTGATCTTAGAGTAGGATGAAAGATCGGAAAAACATCGTGCTGTACTGCTCTATATTCTATGGACTGAAATGAACAATTATTACATATTAGCAACATATAGATTTTCAAAACTCTATTAGCATACTTAAGAATAATGATAAATTTCATCTTGCTATTTGACTGTGCTATCTGCAAAAATGACCAGGAATTATTGCATGGAAAAGTAATTCGGCTTTTCTAAATTTATAAGGCTGGGATTACACAGATCATTCAAATGAGCAAAAGTCATATTTTTAAGTGCGTTTTGCAGCAGAAGTAATGGATTCTTTTGTCGTTGCATTGATTGGAAATAAAATTGATTTTTGTATTACTGTATAGGTACTAGGGAATATTGGATTCAATTCAGATATAAACTTCACTGTTGTTGGTAGCAAGACTAAACTAAAGCATATAATAATTATTATCATGCAAATGCCTTAATAATTACTGTTACAATTCTGAAAAAAAGATATATTGCACCATTTTTCAAACATTCAATAAATTAAATTGTGAATCTCATATACTTGTTACCCAGACAATTATTATGCAAATTATTGTAATGGTAATGACTTAATAACTAATGCTAAATCCTAAACAGATACATTGGTTCAATAATTTGTCAGCCTGTTGCTCTGAAATTGATTGGATATTATTAAGATCCATAAACTGAGGGACAAAATATAATAGCTCGCTTGATAGAATTGAGGGGAAAAATGAGACAGTGTTTATTGAAAAGGATTGTTTTTGTTTAAAAATGCAATTGATGCAAGAATAATATATTTTCCTCCATTGATTTTCTTGTAGAGACATTTTTTTTTAATTGTCATGATTCAATGTTGAGACACTTATGTCAGAGTCTGCAAAGGGGAGAGTGAGAGAGAAAGAATTTTTTTAAAAGCTGAAATGAAAGGAACTGGCGAGCAGAGGAGCTCCAACTGTAGTGTCTCACTCTGCCAACATCTTAGGGTGAGCTGGAATGCAGACTAGTCAAGGAACAACCTGACACAGTCATACGCACAGAATGTTAGCTTACAATGTCCTAGACACCACCGTCACCATCCCTGTATGTCCTGTCCCACCGGCAGGACATGGATGTAACAGAAATGCTGGGACATGCAGGGTTATGGACTAAGATCTGCAGAATGTGATCAGTGTGATTTATTTAACATTTCTCCAGAATATTAAACTCCAGTACAATTTGAAAAGTTATTAGCGTCATCAGACTTGAACTACAAATGTCAGAAAAAAATTATCAGGAAGTTAAAGCACAGATCGAGGCCACTTGGCCAATCCCATATGTGTTGACTGTAATAGAACTCCCCAGGCTTTACAGCTTTTTGTACTCACCATTGAAAGCACCAATTTCAGACTGTGAACTCTGCCCAATATGCTTTTATAATCTGTTTTATAAATGTATTTCTTTGACAGCTGCACACCTGGTTTCCTTGTTTCTTTCCCAGCCGTTACTCCATTCCCCGTGGCCTTGCGGGACGACCATTTCTGCTGTTTAATCTCTCCTGCTTTCCCCGTGTGACAGACTGTCTTTTTGTCCTTGTCTCACCCCCACCTTGCTCACAACTTGTGACATTTCTGATGGTTCCCAGACCTCTGTAACTATCACTGCGCCCCCTGGGTCAATGGCGCGAGTTTTGAGTTCTCTTCCTCCTGAGATAATCAGAAATCTTTCCGGTTGCAGTTTCCCCCAGATTTTATTTTGAAAAGCAGAGCATTTGTGTCAGAGTCAAGTGTTTGTGAGCCTTCATCCACAATTCCGAGCATTTGGATGTAATTTGTGACCCTCTCACAGATGTGTAACGTTACTCGATTGCCTATGCTAACATGGCCGCAGTGTGCAATATAGGTGGGTTGGGCTAGCCATGGTTAATGTGGGGTTATGGGGGTAGGGTGGGTGAGCAGGTCATTGTAGACTCGATGGGCCAAATAGACTCTTTCTGCACCCACTGGATTCTGTGATTCTAACTAGTTGTGATTGTTGTCCCATTTTCCTCATGCCAGGTTCATTCAACTCAGACACATATGATTCTGTGGGTGCTCACTCACTCCTTCCCTTCAGTTTTACATCAATTTCACACTGTATGTGAGGGTGGGAAAGGATTTGTAAATATACATACTCCAACCAAAACCCCTCACAGGTCAGGAACTGTTTCTGCTACTTTCATCACTCACAAGGAACACGAAAATAAAGGTTCCGTCACAAATCTTACAGGAACATAGCGGTTATAAACACCAGGAAGGGCTGAACAGCAGAAAACGCTTTTTGCAAGAAAAGGGGAGGCTCAGAGACAGCCTGGTACAAGTAGAAAGCTTTGTGCCTGTGTTTTCAGAGATTTGTGGTTGAAATCATTGGGTTGGAAGCATGTTTCATATCCCCAGATCATCAAAGGTGCTATCTAAATGTGCATCTTTCTTTCTATCTGTCTGAGTTAACAATCAGATGGACAGGTCAGTGTCTGAGTGTCTTTCCAAATCCCTGATTGAATGTCTCCCCCCACAATCTCAGGTGTGTCGCCACTCACTGGGTCACGGAGAAACTCTGCCGTTACAATGGGAACTGTCTTTGCTGTCAACTCTCCTCGTGCTTCCGCCTAATCCCTTCATTAAATCCCAGATGCCTCTCGTCCACCCACATGGACATGTTGAAGAGCATGACAGGAGAATGGATTGAAACCGAGAGTTCAATGCCAGAATGAAATAGAAAGAAGAAAATAAGCGGTGATTGTGGATCCCAGGGGATACAGACTCCAGGATTAGTCCTTGTGGGCATTCCCGCAGTAATACAAGACAGCATTCCATGATGAGAGTTAAACGCGAGTGGCAGGAGAGGGAGCCACTGAACATGAGCAGGTTTAGTTCAAACACAGGAGGTTTGTTCAGTCAGTAACAGTGTGTTCGACATGGAGGTTACGTGAGCAGTGAGGGGAAATGTTGCCACAAGCTGCCTATGGATAACTTGCATTGGAACAGGAGGAGGCCATTCAGCCCCTCAACTCTGCTCTGCCATTCATGATGATCATAGCTGATGTGTGACCTAACGTACAACTTTCAAAACCCTCTAATTTCATCAATAAACTCCTCTGCAACACACAAGATGAGTATGGGAAAACTAAACATCTGCAAATGCTGGGAAATCAGAAACAAAATCAGAAATTGCTGGAAAAATTCAGTAGGTCTGGCAGCATCTGTGGAGAGTGAACCGTTCGCGTCCAGTGACCAGTCAGGTGACCAGCTGCAGCTGACCATTTTGCTGTTTCTGTAACACTCTCTTGAACAGGTTCTGGTGCGAGGGGAATGAGATTGTCAATAACAACTGAGAAAAAAGGAGGCCGTACTCAATCAGAATTAGGAATTCACTTACCCCTCCCAGCGGGACACTTACCGACACAGTCACACTGCGGAGAGGCCGCTCACCTGCCCCACGTATGGGAAGCGATTTACTCCATCTTACAATCTGCTGAGGCACCAGAGATGGCACAGTGGATTTTGACCCTTCCCCTGCTCCATGTGTGAGAAAGGATTCATTCAAACCTCTCCCCTGCGGAGACATTAGTGCATTCCCACTGGGGAGAGGCCATTCACCTGCTCAGTGTGTGGGAAAGGAATCACTCAGTCCTCTGACCTGCTTAAACACCAGTGAACTCACTCTGGGGAAAAAAAGTCATTCACTTGTTCCCTGTGTGGGGGGAGATTCACTCAAATGCAGCACCTGCAGAGTCTCCAGTGAGCCCACACAGGGGGAGAGCCCATTCAGATGGTCAGTGTGTGAGAGGGGATTCAGTAATTCATCCTGCCCCACTGAGACCCCAGTGAGCCCAAACCACGGGAGAGCTCATTCAGATGGTCAGTGTGGGAGAAGCGATTCAGTGATTCATTGCTCCTGCTGAGACTCCAAGGAGCCCACACCGAGGAGAGGCCATTCAGATGCTTAGTGTGGGAGAAGGGATTCAGTGATTCATCGCTCCTGCTGAGACTCCAAGGAGCCCCACACCGAGGAGAGGCCATTCAGATGCTTAGTGTGGGAGAAGGGATTCAGTGATTATTCCTGCCCCAGAGACTCCAGAGGGTTTACTCTGGGTAGGAGCTATTCACCCCTTTGTGTGACAAGGGATTTGCTGCATCTTCAACACGATTGAGAGACCAGTGAGTGCTCACAGGGAAGTGGTCATACACCTACACCGTGTGGACTGCAGGATTCTCATTTTGATGTTACTGTCCATCAGAGTCAGGAGTGGACCTTGTACATGATGACAATGCTGGAGTATTGATGTTGTTGTTGTTAACCACATTAACTGGGCTGGAGTTGACTGAACTTACATTGCCACTTTCTGAACCTCAGGATGCCTCTCTGGGCAGTAAGTCTCCACAAACAGCAATGTGACAAGGAGCAGGGATCATCTGTTTTGATTTAAATTGTGATTGTAGCACGGCTGCTTCACAGCCTTGGAGTCCAGCCTTGGCCAACAGCCTGTGTGGAGTTCCCACATTCTCCCCATGATAGTGTGTTTCCTCTCCAGCTGCTCTGGTTTCCTCCCACAGTCCAAAGATGTGCAGGTCAGGTGGATCAGTCATGCTAAATTGTCCACAGTATACAGGATTGTGCAGACTAGGTGGATCAGCCATGGGAAATGCAGTGTTACAGTGAAAGAGTGCTCTGGGCATGATGTTCTTCAGATGGTCGGTGGGGTTTGATGGGCAAATGCTCTCCTTCCACACTGTAGGGATTTTATTCTATGATTGAGGATAAAGGCTACACAGCACTGTGCCCTTGGAGAAGGAGCATGTGGTGTGCATCAGTGCTCTCGATGCCTTTAGAGGTGGGCATCGCACGAGGTATAGTGCTTTATCTCCACCATTGCCCCCCTCCCCACAACTCTACCTTGACTTTGTCCCTTCTCATTCTGTCACTTGTAATGGTTTGCTTGGCCCGTAATGGGATTTGTTTATAAATATTCAATTGGTAACACAAATGGTTTACTGCTGGTGATTATATGTCTAGATTAGAGTGGTGCTGGAAAAGCACAGCAGGTCAGGCAGGATCCGAGGAGCCAGAAAATCAATGTTTTGGCAAAAGCCCTTTTCCAGCACCACTCTCATCTAGGCTCTGGTTTCCAGCATCTGCGGTCCTCACTTTTGCACTGCTGGTGATTATATGTTAGCCAAAAGCAAAATGGCGTAATGATAATTTTGATGGTGGGAAGGTTGCTGTGATCACATTTCTGGGTCGGAGAAATGGGGGAAAAAGAACGCTTCACAGCTCACTGAACGAGAACTGAAATGCTGTTAAATCAAACCTCAGACAGGGAGGCAATATTTCCCTGGAGTTTCAGTAACTGGAAAGTGATGGTGTCCGGGACTAGACAGGATTTTGTTTTACAGGAGGTTGAAAGCTTTAAAACTGTTATATTCAGACAGTTCAATTTATTTTCTTTAATTTTATTTGCTGTGCAAACAACTTTTACAACATTTCAAAGTCAAAATGTACAAACCTTGTGTTAAAGATAAATGTTCAATAAAATCCATCAAACCATCCCTCACTAAAAACTGATGTGGAATTGCAATCTCCTGGAGAATCCCTGCCTACTTCTTCCTACCCAGGCTCCATGACTATATACATATCTGGGAGATAGCAGCAGGAGGAGGCCATTCAGCCTTTCAATCCTGCTCCACCATTCAATGGGAAACAGCTGACCATCCAGCCCAGCCTCCTGTTCCTGCTCTGTTTCAATCCCCTTTCATGACTTTACCTCGAAGAACTATATCTAAGTCCTCCTTTGGTTTCACTGCCTTTTGTTCCAGTGATGTTGCTGTGTTAAGGTGTGGGTGTAGGCAGGGGTAATGTGACGGTGCTGCCTCCTGGAGGATGCATTCAGCACCCCTCATCATCCTGCAGTAACATCAACCGGGGTTCAGCAACTAGAGATAGAAAACATTTCCGGGATATGGGCATCACTGACTCAGCCAGCATTTATTCCCCATCTCTAGTTACCCTTGAGAACACGGTAGTGAGCTGCTGTCTTGAACCATTCGCAGCCCATTTGGTGCAGAGAGACCGACAATGCTGGGAGGGAGAGTGTTGCAGGACTTTGGCTGAGTGATTCTCTATCTTTGGTTCTTCAAATGTTGTTAAACTTAATCACAATCTGCACATGATTTTGAGATTTCAGTCTGCAAATCTTCACCATCTCGCACCCTGTATAAAGTAATATGTACAGATTAGAAATTCAGAACAGATAATTCTAATTTCTCTGGAATATTTTTCCCCTTTCTTCCCCCAAAGCTGTAACCCTCCAGCCCACTTACTCTCTCCCACCATTCTGACTCCACTATCCCTAATGTGCACCCTCCCCATTCTCATGGAGTTGTTGACAAACAGATCTATGCCACGACTTCCCGTCCCTGGTTAGACTCTGCACCCTTTCTGGGTTCACTTCCTTTCCCTTCAGTTGCTGCAAGTCAATAATGTAACAGCAGAATGAAACAAAAGGAAACAAAAAGGGAGGTGGCAGATCCTGGACAGAAGAGAAACCTTCAGGCTGGGAGAATGGGTCACATCCTTCTTTGTTTCCCATTGGTCGATTCCCAGCATTACAATAAGTTGGGGATGGAACTTGGTTCCACGTGAGTGTGATGGCACTTTGATCCCCCACAACTGATCAATACTATAAGCAGATGTGCGCCTTCTCCACCCAATCCCAGTGTGAATGCTTTCTGCTGGTTACCCAAAACACATGCTCCAAAACCCATTCACATTCTGTACATGTACAGTACCAGGTTTCCCTGCACACGTGTGATCCCTGCCTCAGGGACTGTGGGAGTTATAGTCCCCATGAAGCCTCTGGAGACCTGTTGCTGGAAAGTGAATGAAAAGTGTGGGGTGGAGGGTGTTGTGTATCCGATCCCCATTCAGACACACAGGACATGTGGGCTGTCACTGGGTTTTACTGAGACATCCGCTTAGAAAATTCGATTTCTGATGTAAGGAATATACATTCAGCCAATTGCGGGGTGGGGAGGTTAATAAGGGGCAGCAAATTTTAAGAGAGGTGGCTCAGTGGCTAGCACTGCTGCCTCACAGCGTCAGAGACCCGGGTTTGATTCCAGCCTTAGGCAACTGTGTGGAGTTTACACATTCTCCCTATGTCTGCGTGGATTTACTCTGGGTGTTCCGGTTTCTTTCCACAGTCCAAAGATGTGCAAGTTTGATGGTTTGGCCATCGTAAATTGCCCACAGGGTCCACGCATGTGCCAGTTAGACAATTAACAACAGGAAATGCAGGGTTACAGGGAATGGATGGGTCTGAATGGGATGCTCACTATAGGGTTGGCGTGGACTCGATGGATGAATACCCTGTTTCTGCACGATAGGAATTCTATTCTATTCTCATGAAGAAGAATGTACCTTCTCAATGTGTTCTGAATCTGTGGAATTCCCTATTCAAAATGCATTGGATACCAGGGCAATGAGCAAACTTAATGAAAAGATACAGATGTTTAAATTGCAATGAGTTGAAAGGTGAGAGAGCGCAGGCAGGAAAATCCAGCTGAGAGCAAGGTGAGCTCAATCATCACCGTATTAAATGGTGGAGATGGTTCGAAGGGCTGATTGCCTCTCCTGTGCCCAGTGCTTATCTTCTTACGGTAATAAGTGGAAAGCTGAATCCAAAACTCACCACCTTCAGAAAATGCAGGATACTCAGGTGGATTAGCGTTCCAAACTTAGATAGTGAGGAAGCGAGTAGGAGATAATGATTTTGCAATTTTAAACTGAGGGGAGACAGTGATTTATGGTGTTCGACTGTGTAGGACATTCACAGCGTCCAGAATACTCTGTTGGGAATATCTATCCTATACTTTACTACAAAGCCAAGGTCTTTGGCAATGAAACCCAAAACACCGCCTCCCCACGTAATCTGAAAAAAGACTTGAGAAGTCTGGTTGAATTTAGAACACAGATGGAAAACGGGAAGATTAAATCCAATCCCAAAATCCTGTGCTTAAACAAAGGAGACAACAATAGGATGAGGCAGGAGTTGGCTAATGTAGACTGGAAGCAAAGACTTTACGGTGGGACAGTTGACAGACAGTGGAGGAATATCAAAGCAATTTTTCAAAGTGCTCAGTAAAAACATATATCAGTGAAAAGGAAGGACTGTCGGAAAAGGAGTAATCTGCCATGGGTGGCTAAGGAAATAATGGAGTCTGTCAAATTGAAATAGAAGGCATACAAATTAGCAAAGACCAAGGAGAAACCAGGAGATTAGAAAAACTTCAAAGATCAACAGAAAGCTTGATGGGATCAGGGATAAAATGTAATGAGTAGCTATTCCCAGGGACAGAATAGCAGTTTACACTGCTGGAGGGGAACCTATTGTGTGGGGAACATATGGCCTTTGTAATTGTTGAAGCACTTAACTGTTACCATAGAGATAATCCTGATCAAGTTAAAAATCACAGCACACTCCAAAAACTTGTATTTCCAAATAAACCTGTTGGACTATAACCTGGTAATGTGTGTTTTTTAACTTTGTTGATCCCATCTCAACCCCGGCTCCTCCACATCAGAATCCCGACAGACAGTCCCACTGAAACTGAAGTGCCTGTCAGATACCTGACTGAGCCACGGTGGCGTGGGGGGAGGGGAGTGTGGTTTAACCACAAAGTGCTGAGCTGAACTAGACTTTTTAACTGCCATTGCAGTGGAGACAATACTGAGAGACAGCGTCCATTCAAAAGCACAAACCACAAAGGTATAAGAATGGGAGCGGCACATCGGACAGGCGGGGAGTTACCTGATGCTGCCTGGAGGTGTTCTGCATGTACACTATCCAGGTAACTGCCATGTTTCATCAATAAAGACTCCAAGAAGACCTCTCAGAATCTGTGCCTAGTTATTGCTATCCAGCAGGGTTCAGGAATATGAGGACACAGCAGTCAGTCTTCACAGTGGAGGATACGAAGACCATGCCAGTAATTGATAAGGAGACTGAGGAAGGTGAGGACCTAGAAACAACAGTTATCATGAAAGAGGTAGAGCTGGGCAAGCTAATGGAGCTAAAGGTAGACAAGTCTCTTTGCCCTGATGGAATACATCCCAAGATACCAACAGAGTTAGGGGAAGAAATAGCAAATGCACTTAGTCATAGAATCCTACAGCAGAGACAGGCCCTTTGGCCCAAACTGGCCCATACTGACCAGAATGTCCATCCACGCTAACCCTATTTCCATGCACTTGGCTCATCTGCTTCTGAAACTTTCCTGTCCATGTATTTCTCCAAATGCCCTTTAGATGTTGTTAACAGACCCGCCTCAACCACTTCCACTGGCAGTTCATTCCATATACATACCACCCTCTGTGTAGAACAGTTGCCCCTCAGCTTCCCTTTTAGTCTTTCTCCTCTAACCTTAAACTGATACCCTCCAGTCCTTAGTTCCCTGGGAAAAAGACTGAGTGCATTCACCTTACCCAGGCCTCTCATGACCTTATACACTTCTTTAATATATTCCCCCTCGGTTTCCTCTGCTATAAACAAAAAAGTCCTCGCTTGTCCAACCTCTCCCTGTAACTCAGACCCCTGAGACCTGGCATCATCCTTGTAAATTTCTTCGGCACCTTTCCAGTTTAAGAACTAAAACCTACACTGCATCCATCACATTTCCCGTGTTTCCCCACGGTGCTGGAACCGACGTGACAACGTCAATGGATTACAATCCATGATCGATAATTCACTCCGTTACAACAATCCCATTTTCACAGCTTTTTCCATGATGCAGGAATCCTTTTGTCTTCTGGTTTCATGGTAAATTGCCCTCATACAAAACCAATCTGTGGCTTAACTGTTCCTGGGAAATGTGCCATGATTTTTTAGACTTTCAAAAACGAAATGAAATTTCTCTCCACAGTCCCCACGCTAACATGGACTTCGCTGTCTCAGTACTTTTTCCAGTCACGCTGACATTTGAAATATTAGTCCACAGGCAGAATGCACACATTTCCTTCCAGATGAAAAGGCCAATGATATCCAGATCGGCACGGATCCAGTAACTATCAAAACTGAACATGAAATTCAATGTGAATTTCTCAACTACAAATTCCCCCTTTCAGTACTCTACAACAGAGAAAACAAAAAGTGCTGGAGATCCTCAGCAGGTCTGGCAGCATCTGAAATGGTGACAGATGCAGGAAACATTGCAGCCTTGAAGAAGTGTTCAGATGATTACACCAGGTACATGCGCTTGATGACCGGTATGGAGAAGATGGGGGCATTGTGTTCAACAGTTTTATACCAGAGACTCTGAACCCATTTTATTCCGTGTTTCTCTGAGATTCCCTCTTTTTAGAAGCAGGCAGGAGTGGGAAGCAGTGGAGAATGTAAATGATGTGCGACCTTCCTAGTGAGAGGATTCGAGTACCGGAGCAGGGATCCCTTTCTGGAAGGGCCTTGGTGAGACCACACCTGGAGTACTGCGTGTACCTTTGTTCCCCTTTCCAAAGGAGAGCTATCCTGGTTATTGAGAGAGAGTAAACGTGGGCCATCAGCCTGACTCCTGCGATGTGTAGATAGTTAAGGGCTGCAGATGCTGGAAGTCAGAGTTTATACAATGTTGATCTGGGGAAGTGCAGCAGGTCAGGCAGCATCAGAGGGGCAGGAAAGTTGATGTTTTGGGTCAGGACACTTTGTCAGACCGGATGAATAGTCCTGACCCGAAACATCAATTTTCCAGCCCCATCGTATCCATGCTGGTCATCAAGCGCCTACTTATTCTAGTCCCACGTTCTGGCACTCCGTGTAACACCTTGGTGTGATCATCTAAACACTTCTTCAAGGCTGCAATGTTTCCTGCATCTGTCACCATTTCAGATGCTGACAGACTTGCTGAGGATGTCCAGCAATTTATGTTCTTATTGCAGATTTCCACCATTTTGGTGAAGCACAAAGTCATCGACATGTATACAGTTCCATATTTTGTTGACTCACATTTCTGAGATGGTAGGACTGATGGCTGAAGAGGGACTCAATCCTCGTTTAATCCTCCTTTTCTTTGGCTTTCTGAGCTGCTGACTACATCACTAATATTCTACCTCCCATTCCCTGACCTGAATCTGACCCATCTAAGCCGACACTTTAGTTCCCAACCCCCTGCCAGACTAGTTAAAACCTCACCAATGGAACTGCAAAAGCCCCCATCAGATTTGTCTCAGCTCTGCCCAGGGGTAACCGGTCAGGCTGGTATAGGACCCACCCAGAAACAGTCCCAGTGCCTGAAAAATCTAAACCTTTCTCTGGTACACCATTTCCCCAGCCACACATCCAGCTGATCTACCCTCTTATTCCTGCTCTCACGAGCACATGGCACTGGGAGTAAGTCTGACATTATTACATTTCAGGAGCTACATTTTAATGCATCTCTGCTCTCCCTATATCTAGCTTTCAGGCCCTCATCCCTCTGTTTAGCGATGTCGTTGGTATCTGTGTATTCCACCACCACGGGCTATTTAACCTCCAGCTCCAGAAAGTCCTGCAGCCGCTCCATGATATTGCGGATCCTAGCTTTATGGAGGTAACATACCATCCTGGATTCATGTCTGTGGTCACAGCAGTGCCCGCCCTAACCCTGAGCATTGAATCCACTGTCACTATAGCCGTGTTTCCTCTCTTTCCTCCCGCTCTTTGCAGCGGAGCTCTCTGTGGTGGCATGACCTTGGCTGGTGCTGATTTCCCGAGAAGCTACCCCACCCATTCCCGCCCTTACAGAATCCCAAGCGGGATACAGTATCTGTATGAGAAGGGGATGACGACTGGGGACTCCTGCATTCCCTTCCTGGGCCTTTTCCTTGATCTGATGGTCACCCATTCCCTTTCTGCCTGTGTAACCCTCACCTGCAGTGTGACTAACTCACTAAACATGCTGTCCATAACATTCTCAGATGCTCCACAGTGAGTCCACTCACAGCTCCAGGTCTGAAAACCAGTTTTCCGGTAACTGCAGATGGACACACTTGCAGCACACATAGCCGTCAGGCACACTGGAAGCGTCCCTTATTTCCCACATTGTACAAGAGGACCACACCACGGGTCTGAGGTGCCCTATCACAACATCTCTCTACATTCATCTCGTTACTCCCATTAAGAAAAGTTAACTGAGTGAGCAACCTTCCTTCACTTCAAACATGTACGTTATAATAAAAAAAATCTTTACTTCAGCAGATATGTCATACTTTAAAAACTTAAATACTCCGCAGGTATCACTGAGAAATTCGCTGTTCCCATTGGGACCGCGTGAATTACTGAATGGCCTGAACTAAACTTGAGTTTCAGCTTCACCTTCTCCCTGCCTCACCTCACTCTGTTTACACCCAACTCCAAAACACTCTCATTGAGCCAAGCAGCACTCTCAGTACAGCCTTGTCATTTTCACTGTCTGCTCACAACTACACTGCCCTCAGCCTCCTGTACTGTTCTAATGCATCTCAATGGGAGCTCAGGAACAGCATCTCATCTTTCAGTTTAGCCCTTTGTAACCCCAGAGTCAACATGGACTTCAGCAGTTTCTGGATGAACAGACAGTTGTCAGTATCTGGAATGTTCCACCTGAAATGTTGCTGGAATTTGAGTCCACAAGGAAATTCAATGAGAAGCTTGCAGGGAATTGGAAGTAGGGAGTTTACAGGTTAACATCATGAAGTGGGTGACTGGGACTAAATCTGGCATTTGGATAAATCTGTGCTCTCTCTCAGGCCAATACCTCCTGCCACAGCTGCAGCGCCAAGAATTGAACACATACCCAAAGGGTGATTTGACCATGAACTTGAACATCTTTCTGCTTTTTGCTTGACAAAACTATTGGTGATATTTCCCAGACTGAACAGACAAACCTTTCTCGTTCCACAGTTAAATGCCAATGATATTCAGATCCTGCTGACTCCGCTGACGGTAGAAACTTGTTTTTGAGATCCCAGTCTCAATTATTCTCAATTAATATCCTATAAAATGAATTCGCAAAACAAAGCTCACAGTCAGTGCAAGGTGTATAGTGAAGGCGAGCACTTCTCTTGGTATGTGTTTGATGTGAAAACACTCCTCTTGAAATCACCCTGCCCCCCCCAAAAGAGGACATGTGCATGCGCCTTGCTGTACCTTGCCCCAAATAAAGATGGCGGCCATAACCCAGGACCTCTCACTGCCTGAGGCCCACAGCTGTTTTCCCCTTTGCTGCAAACGTGGGACCAAGAGTTTCTAATTCAGATTAACGACCTGCACAGAGTGTAACTAAATCCTCCCAGTCTACACTGATACATCTCATCCGGTTTCTGCTGCCACTCTCCCCTTTCCGCCTCCTGCAAACACCAAGGGTCATCACGGGTTCTGTGACCTTTCATCAGAACCGAAGACAGCTGGGAAAAGTAGAATCCCTATAGCGTGGAAACGGGCTCTTCGGCCCAACAATTACACACCCACCCTCCGAAGTTCATCTCACCCAGACCCATTCCCCTCCCTATTACTCTCCATTTCCCCTGCACATCCCTGAACACTACGGGAAATTTAGCTGGGCCAATTCACTGAACCTGCACATCTTTGTACTACAGGAGATAGGGGTTAAAGAGTAAATAATAGGTGGGGACAGAGTGCAAAGAGAGACAGGAACATTTGGAAAGACAAAGGAATGAATAACGATCTGGTGGGAGGGTGGAAAGCTGTTAGTGGAGGAGACAGGAACCTGGTAGCATCTGAGTGGCTGTGGTGGAAATGGTGACTGATGAGTTATATTGTGGCTGCAAAAAGGTCCCGGAGCTTCAAGTTGCCCGTCACTTTAACACACAAGACTGTTCCCTGTCCAACATCTCTGTCTCATGCTTACTGCAGTGTTCCAGTGAAGCTTGATACAAGCTGGCAGAACACTCCAGAACATGCCAAATGGTCTCCTATTTCAAGGACTGCAATTTCCCCTCCCATGTGGTCAACAGTGTCCTCCAGTTTTTCTCCTCCGCTTCTCACACCACTGCCTTTGAACCCCACCCTTCCAACCCCAAGGATGGGATCCCCCCACTCCTCACCTTCCACCCAGATACAACACATCATCCTCTGCCATTTCCACCACCTACAATCAGACCCCACCAGAGATATGTTTCCCTCCCCTCCCCTTTCAGCATTCCACAGAGACCATTCCCTCTGTGACTTCCTCGTTAGGTCCACGCTCCCCACCAACCCATCCTCCACTCGCAGCACCTTCGCTTGCCACTGCAAGTAATGTAAAACCTGTGTCCACACCTCCCCATCACCTCCATCCAAGGCACCAAAGGATCCTCCCACATCCAGCAGAAAATTCCCTGCCCACCCAAACACGTCAACTATTGTGTCCTTTGCCCTCAATGTGGTCTCCTCTACACTGGGGAGTCAGGACGCCAACTTGTGGAATATTTCAGGGAATATTTCTGGGACACATGCACCAACCAACCCCACCGCCTTGTGGCCGACCACTTCGGCTGCATTCCCACCACCGCCACGCTGCCAAGGACATGCAAGTCCTGGGTGTCCTCCACCCCCAAATCCAAGCCACCCGACGCCTGGAGGAAGAACACCTCATCTTCTACCTTGGAACCTTTCAACCACACGGCATAAAGGTTTCCTCATCGCCTCTCCCCCACCTTATCACAGATTCAACCCTCCAACTTGGCACTGGCCTCCTGAACTGTCCCACCTGTCCATCTTCCTTCCCAATTATCCATTCCACCCTCTCACCACTACCCCGTCTACATCTACCTAGTCTCATCGTAGCTCCCTTCCCCCAATCCCAAACACCTCTCCCTATTTATCTCTCAGCCCTCTTCCCCCAACTCCCACATTTCTGATGAAGTGCTTACATGCCCAATATGTCAATTCTCCTGCTCCTTGGATGCTGCCTGACCTGCTGTGCTTTTCCAGTGCCACACTTTAACACAAGCTGGAAGAACAACACCTCATCTCCCAGTCGGGGACCCTGCCATCCTCTGGCTTCAACATCAAATTCAATAATTTTAGGTCCTGAACTCTCCCACGTCCTAGTGTCTTTGCCCCTTACCCCACACACCAGGCCTTGTTATTACATAGCCTGGCATTACACACTACCTATGGTTAGCCACTAACAGTCCCCATAAACAGCTATTCACCCTCCCCCCCCCCCCCTCCCGCCCGCGCCCCAGCCAAATCGTTATCTACTCTTTTGTCCAACTGCTCTTATCTCTCTCTTTGGACTCTATCCCCCCCTATCATTTACTCCTTAACACCTTCCTTCTGCATAAAAAACCAACATTTCTTTCTCAGTAGCATCAGTTCCTGAGGATGTGTCACCGAATCCAAAATGCGAACCGATTTCACTTCACAGATGCTGCCAGATCTGCTGAGCTTTTCCAGTACTTTCAGTTGTTGTGTGTGATTTACAGCATCCACAGTTCTTTCAATTTATCCGGAGTATCTAATTCAGGTCCAGCAGACTGAAACAGTGTTTATCAACCCTCCCAGTCCACACTAACTCCACCTCTCTCCCAGTCTCTGCTGTCTCTCCCACTCCCTTCACACTCACTGAGTCCCCCCTCACAGTGACACTGCGCCTGCAAGGCTGATGGCCATGTGTTGGCCTGCTGGACCCACCCCTCATTCACTCCCATTGGCTGGAGGATCACGCCAACTCTCCTATTGGTCTGAAGCTGTGTCAATCAGCCAGGCCCCATTGTGACCTGAGTGGTGGGATCCTCCCAGGTGCATCAGAGGCTGAGGGGTCACCTCATAGAGGTTTATAAAATCAGGAGGGGCATGGGTAGGATAAATAGACAAGGTCGTTTCCCTGGAGTGGGGGAGTCCAGAGCGAGAGGGCATAGATTTAACATGAAAGGGGAAGAATTTAAAATGGATCAGAGGGGCAATTTTTTTTCCCACCGAGGTTGGTGCGTGTATGAAATCTTCTGTGGGGAAGTGGAGGATGTTGGTACAATTATACCATTTGGCATCTGGATGGGTATACGAATAGGAGGGGTGTACAGTGATATGTGCCAAGTGTTGGCAAATGGGACTTACATTCGGTTGGGATATCTGGTCAACATGGACCAGTTTAACCGAAGGGTGTATTTTCATGCTGTACATATCTACAGCTCTGCCCTGTGATGAGCTTCATCATTCACAGTGAATGAGGCAGTATCACAGAGCACAGGGGCTGGGAGCTATTCAGCCTATTGGGGCTGTACTCTCTCCCTCTGGAGATGGTACCAGTCAGTTCCAACTCACCTCCCATTTGTACATAGCCTTCCAAATCCTTCCTTAAAAAGTTAAATTTCAAATTTGTTTTGACAATAGCTACTGAATCTGTATTCAGCTGTCTTTCAAACTGTTCCAGATGCTCAGAACTTAGTGAGTAAAATAATCTTCACATTTTTAACCTGCATTATTTGCCAGTTACTGAAAATAGTTACTAAAAATTGTGACGTTAAAAATCTCTCACTCTGTCTCTCTATAAATGAAATATCCTGGAAACAAATCAACTCCTGGTCGAAATCACTGCTTATCCTTCTCAGCTCCAAGGAGAATTGTCTGACCTTCTGCTAACTCTCCATAAAAGAGAAACCTACCTTAATTTTATTTTATTAGTGTCGTAGAGATGTACAACACAGAAACAAACCCTTCAGTCCAAATTGTCCATGCCGACCAGATATCCTAAATTAATCTCGTCCCATATGCCAGCACTTGGCCCATAACCTTCTAAACCTTTCCCAATCACATATCCAATGAGATGCCTTTTAAATGTTGTAACTGTACCAGCCTCCACACTTTCTCTGGCAGCTTATTCCATACACGTATCACGTTCAGCTTGAAACTTTGCCCCTAATATCCCTTTTCAATCTTTTCCCTCACGCCTGTGCTTTCTAGTTTTGGACTCACCGAAACAGGAATAAAACCCTAGTTGTTTACCTTATCCATGAACCTCACGATTTTATCAACCTCTATGGTCACCCCTCAGCATCCGATTCTCCAGTGAAAACAGCCTCAGCCTATTCAGCCTCTCCCTATAGCTCAATCCCTCAACCCTGGAAACATCTTTACACATCTTTTCTGAATCCTTTCAAGTTTCCCAATATCATTCCGATAGTGGGGAGACCAGGACTGAAAGCAGAATTCCAGAAGTGACTGAATCAATGTCCTGTACAGCCGCAAAATGACGTCACAACTCCTGTACTCAATGCACTGACCGATAAAGGCAAGAATACTAAACACCTTCTTCACTACCCAGCTATCTATGATTCCACTTTCAAGGAACTGTGAACCTGCACTCCAAGATCTCTTAGTTCAGCAACACTGCCCAGGACCTTCCCATTAAATGTAGAAGTCCGGCCCTGATTTGCTTTTCCAAAATACAGAACCTCACATTTATCAAAATTAAACTTCATCTGCCACTCCTCAGCCCATTTGATCGGAGTCTCATTGTACTCTGAGGTAACTTTACTGTCCACTGCACCTCCAATTTTGGTGTCTATTGTAAACCTACTAACCATAGCTCCTATATTCACATGGAAATTATTGATATAAATGACAAAAAGCAGTGGACCCAGCACCCAGTCTGACAGCATTTTGCTCACCACAGGCTTCCAGTTCTAAAAGCACCCTCCACCAAGACACTGACTGCTCAGCAACGTTAGAGCTCATGGAATACAGGGAGAACTAGCCAATTGGGATCCAGAACTCGCTCAAAGGCAGAAGACAGAGTGGTGGTGGAAGGTTGATTTTCAGACTGGAGGCCTGTGACCAGTGGAGTGCCACAAGGGTCGGTGCTGGATCCACTATTTTTCGTCATTTGTATGAATGACTTGGATGTGAACATAGCAGGCATAGTTAGTGAGATGACACCAAAGTTGGAGGTGTAGTGGACAGTGAAAACAATTACGTCAGAGTACAACGGGATCTTGATCAGATGAGTGAATGGGCTGAGGAGTGGCATTTGGGGAAATCAAATCTTAGCAGGACTTATACACTTAATGGAAAGGTCCTGAGGAGTGTTACTGAACAAAGAGACCTTGGAATGCAGGTTCATAGCTCCTTGAAAGTGGAGCCGCAGGTAGATAGGATAGTGAAGGCGGCATATGGTTAGAACATTAAGTACAGGAGTTGGGAGGTCATGTTGTGGCTGTACAGGGCATTGGTGAGGTCACTATTGGAATATTGCGTACAAATCTGGTCTCCTTCCCATTGGAAGGATGTTGTGAAACTTGAAAGGGTTCAGAAAAGATTTACAAGAAAGTTACCAGGATTGGAGGATTTGAGCTCAGCTGGGGGTTGAATAGATTTTGAATAGACTGGGGCTATTTTCCCTGGAGCGTCGGAAGCTGAGAGGTGAGCTTATAGAGGTATATAAAATCATGAGGGGCATGGATAGGATAAATAGACAAAGTCTCTTCCCTGGGGTGGTGGATCCCAGCACTAGAGGGCATAGGTTTAGGGTGAGAGGGGAAAGACTTTAAAGAGACTTGTGGGGCAACGTTTTCACAGAGGGTGGTACGTGTATGGAATGAGCTGCGAGAGGAAGTGGTGGAGGCTGGACGAATGCAACATTTATAAGGCATCTTGATGGGTATATGAATAGGAAGGTTATGGGCCAGGTGCAGGCAGGTGGGACTACATTGCGTTGGGATATCTGGTCAGCATGTACTGGTTGGACCGAAGGGTCTCTGCTTCTGTGTTGTACATCTATGACTCTTTGATCTTCCAGCCAATTTTGTATCCAAATAGCTCGTTCCGCCTGTATTCTATGGTGTTGAACTTGCTAACCAGTCTATTACGTGGAGCCTTGTGTCTTTCTCAAGTCCAAGTTAATGACTTCCATGCACAAAGCCATGCTGACTATCCCTAATCTTTTCTTGCCTTTCCAATGACATGTAAATTCTGTCCCTGAGAATCCCTTCCAACAACTTGCCTGCCACTGACTTCAGGCTCACCGGTCTATAGTTCCCTGGCTTTTCCTTACTACCTTTCTCAAATAATGATTTGGAGATGCCGGTGTTGGACTGGGGTGTACAAAGTTAGAAATCACACAACACCAGGTTATAGTCCAAACGGTTTAATCGGAAGCACACTTCCAATTAAACCTGTTTGACTATAACCTGGTGTGTGCTTTTTAACTTTCTCAAATAATGGCACCCATCTTCCAGCAGCTTGTCTGTGGAAATCGATGATACAAATATCTCAGCGAGGGGCCCAGCAATCACTTCCCTGGCTTCCCACAAAGTTCTGGGATACACCTGCTCAGATTCCTGGGATTTATCCACTTTTCTGCTTTTTAAGACATCCAGTACCTCCTCCACTATAATATGAACAATTACCAAGTTATCACTATTTATTTCTCTAAACTCTCTAGCTTCCATATCATTTTTCAGTAAAAACTGATGTGAAATACTGACAGAATCTCTCCCACCGCCTGCGGTTCCATAGACAGCCTTACTGATTTTTGAGGGTTGCTATTCTCTGCCTGGTTTCTCTTTTGTCCATTGTATATTTGTCGAATCTCTTTGGATTCTCCTGAAATCAATTTCCCAAGCTATCTCATGTCCTCTTTTTGCTCTCCTGGTTTCCCGAGAGTATACTCCTCTAGGGAGTCACACAAACACAGCTCTCCATACCTGCCATATCCCTCCTTCATTTTCTTGACCAGAGTCTCAATTTCTCTAGTCATGCAGCATTCTCTACACCTACCAGCCTTGGCCTTAACAGGAAAATACTGTGTCTGTACTCACATTATCACAGGCGTATGGAGGCATTGGCAGATGTGGACATCAAAACAATCAATCATTCTCAGTAAAGAGGTACTGTTGAAAAAGCTAAGAGCCCAAAGGTAGATGGGTCTCCTGGCCCTGATAGAATGCATCCCAGAGATGGCGGGGGAAAATAGCAAATGCTCTTGTGATTATTCACTAAAATTTGTTCGACTCTGGGACAGTTCCGACAGATTGGCAAGCTGCAAACGTGATGCCACCTATTCTAAAAAACATGCATAGGGTGCTGGTGAGGCCATACCTGGAGTACTGTGTACAGGTTTGGTCTCCTTACTTCTGCAAGGATGTACTGGCACTGGAGGGAGTGCAGATGAGGGTCACTAGTTTGGGCCTGGAGTTGAGAGGGTTGGTGTATGTGGAGAGATTTAGGACTGAGTTCAGGAGGAACTTCTGCAGCTAAAGGGTTGTGAATCTGTGGAATTTGCTGCTGAGTAAAGCAGCTGAGGCTTTCATCTTGAATGACTTTAAGGCAAAAGGTAGATTTCTGAACAGGAAAGCAATTAAGGGTTACAAGTAAGAGCAGGAAAGTGGAGCTGAGGCCATGAAAAGATCAGCCCTGGTCTTATTGAATGGCAGAGCAGGCTTGAGGGGCCAGATTGCTTCCTCCTGCTCCTCTTCCTTATGTTCTTATGCTCCCCCTTTACAGACATCCCTTTCCCTGGAAATAACCTGCCGCAAACAAATTTTGCAAGTTCTTACCTTGTGCCATCACAATTGTCCAATTTGTCCCTACCTATTAGATCTGGTCTATTATTTTCTGAAACTATTTTAAAGCTAGTAGAATTATCAGAGAATCCAGACAGCGTGGAAGCGGGCCATTCAGCCCATCACATCCACACTGAACATCAGAGCCTTCTACCCTACCCCTATAACGTTGCAATTCCAATGAGCAATCCACCTGGCCAGCACATCCCTGAACACTATGGGCAATTCAGCGTGGAGAACCCACCCATCCTACACATCTTTGGACTTTCGGAGGAAACCAGAGCAACCAGACGAAACCCAAGCAGACAACCACAACAAGGTGATCATCCCTTTCTTATTTCCCAGTTCCATCCAAATAACTTCACTGGAAATACTCCCAATAATATCCTCCCTGAGCACAACCATAAAGGTATCCCTAATCCAAAATACCATTCTGCCTCCTCTCGTCCCCCTTTCTGTCCTTCCCATTGCATCTATACCCTAGAACATTAAGCTGCCAGTCCTATCCATCACTGAGCCACGTTTCTGTAATATCCATGATATCCCAGTTCCATGTTCAAAACCATATCCTCAGCTCATCTGCCTTCCCTGTCGGGCCTCTTGCACTGAAATAAATGCAGTGAAACTGCTCTGTCCCACCTCGTTCTGTGCCTTGCCCTTGCCTGCCTTGACTGTCTAACTTCTCAACTGTACTAGCCTCAGACACACCTCTTCTCTCACTATCTCTTTAGGTTTACCCCCCACTCCCTCACTGGTTTAATGCCTCCTGAGTAGCACCAGCAAATCTCCCTGCCTGGATATTAGACACCTTCCAATTCAGGTACAATCCATCCTTATGCACGTCAATTCTACCCCAGCAGAGATTCCAATGATCCAAACATGGCAATCCTTCTCCCCTGCACCAGATCCTTAGCCACACATTCATCTGCTCTATCCTGCTATTCCTACTCTCACTAGCATGCGGCACAAAGAGTTATCCAGATATTACTACCCACGAAGACCTACTTTTTATCCTCCAGGATAATTTGCTATATTCTCTCGTCAGGACCTTATCCTTTCCTCTTCCGATGTCATTGGTACTAATGTACAATGAGCTCCCACTGATCATACTCCCTTTTGAGAATACTCTGCTCCCTCTCCAAGACATCCTTGTCCCTGGCACCAGGGAGGTACCACCCATTCTGATGTCTCACTGTCAGCTGCAGAAACGGCAGTCTGTGCCCTATACCAGAGAATCCCCTATCACCATCGATCACCAGGAACCTCATATACCTCACATTACATTGGAGCCAGTCTCTGTACCAGTACCTTGCTTGTCAGTGCGATATGCCCCTGAGAGTGTGACCTCCGACGCTTTCCGAAACAGTGTACTTGTTTGAGATCAATCAGCCGGGCCCCATTGTGAGGTAAGTGGTGGGATCCTCTCTCTCTCTGCCCTGTGATGAGTTTCATCATTCACAGTGAATGGGGCAGTATCACAGAGCACAGGGGCTAGGGGCTATTCAGCCCATTGGGACTGTACTCTCTCCCTCTGGAGATGCTGCAAATATGTCCCAACTCCCCTCTCACTTGCCCAAAGCCCACTAAGTCTCTCCTTAAAAAGTAAAATTATAAATCTGCTTGAGAACACCTGCTGAATCTGTGTCCAGCTGCCGTTCAGCCTATTCCAGGTGCGCAGAACTTACTGAGTGAAATAATGTTCCCATTTTCACTCTGCATTAATTGCCAGTTACCTGAAAGTAGTTACGAAAAATTGTGATCGTGCTTACAATTCCTCTCTCTCTGCAAATTAATTGTTTGGAAACAAATCTGCACTGGTCCAAATCACTGCTTAACCGTCTCAGCTCCAAGGACAATTATCTGTGCTTCTGCTAGCTCTCCACAAAAGAGGAACACATTTAATTTATTAGTGTCATAGAGATGGACAGCACAGAAACAGACCTTCGATCCAATTCGTTCATGCCGACTCGGAATCCTAAACTACTGGTGTCCCATTTGCCAGCTATTGGGCCCTATCCCTCAAAACCCATCCCATGCATGGATGCCTTTCAAATGTTGTAATGGTATCAGTCTCCACTTCTTCATCTGGCAGCTCATTCCACACACACACCACACTCAGCTTGAAAACGTTGCCCCTCAGATCCCTTTTAAATCTTTGCCTTCTCAACTTAAGCCCATGTGCTCTTGTTTTCGACCCACCTCACCTGGGGGGGGGGGGGGGGGGGGGAGACCCCGGCTGTTCACCGTATCCATGCCCCTCATGATTTATAAATCTCCATAAAGTCACCTCTGTCTTTGACTCTTCAGGGAAAATAGCCCCAGTCTCTCCCTGTAGCCCAAATCCTTCAAACCTGGCAATGTTTTTGCAAATCTTGTCTGACTCCTTTCAAGTTTCATAACATCCTTCCCAGATCAGGGATATTCGAACTGAAAGCAGAATTCCTGAAATGGCTTAATCAATGTCCTGTGAAGCCACAATATGACGTCCCAGCTTCCGTATTCAACGCATTGACCAATACATATAAGCATACCATACACCACCATCACTAGTCTGCCTACCTGCGACTCTACTTTCAAGGAACAATGAACCTGAACTCCAAGGTCTCTTTGTTCAGCAACACTCCCCAGGACTTTACCATTAAGTGCATAAGTCCTGTCCTAATTTGGCTTTCCAAAATACAATAGCTCACATTTATCTAAATTGAACTCAGTCTGCCATTTTTCGTTCCAATGGCCCATCTGATCAAGATCCTGTTGTATTCTGAACTAACTTTCTACACTGCCCACTACCCCTCCAATTTTAGTGCCTTCTGACCATATCTCATATATTCACATCCAAGTCATTTATTGAAGGCCCCAATATCCATTGCTGCAGCACACTGCTGCTCACAGGCCTCCAGTCCACAAAGCAACCCAACATCACCACTCTCTGTCTCCTACCTTCAAGCCAGTTTTGTATATCAATGGCTCGTACTCCCAGCATTCCATGTTATCTAACCTTGCTCACCAGTCTCCTTTGTGGAACCTTGTTCAATGGCCATGGAGACAACGTTCACAGGCTGCCATCATCAATCATCTTTGTCACTTCTTCAAGAAAAAAACACACTCAAGTTAGTGAGACACGATTTTGCACAAACAAAGCCACTTTAACTCTCCCTAATCATTTCCAAATACACGTATATCCTGTCCTTTAGAATCCCTTCCAACAACTTGCCTGCCACTGACTTCAGGCTCACTTTTCTCTTGTTCCATGGCCTCTCCTTACCACCTTTTTAAAAATAATGGCACCTCACCTGTCGCTATCAATGATACAAATATCTCAGGAGAGGCCCAACAATCTTAATGGAGGACAGAGGGGGTTATGGAGGATATTCAAGAGGTTTGTGCCCTTGGCAGCTCCAATCGTGGAGTGATGTCGGTGGGGAATAGCTGTCAACGGAGACAATTAATGGTTAATCGTGGGTAGTGTGTAATGGCAGGCAATGTGATAAAACAATGTGTGTGAGTTAAGGGTTGGAGGGGTGGGGTTCAAGGGCAGTGGTGTCAGAAGTGGAGGAGATACACTGGAGGGCATTGGAGTCGACCACATGAGAGGAGAAATTGCAGTCCTTGAAATATGGTCCATTTGGTATGTTCTGGAGTGTTCTGCCAGCTTGCATCAAGCTTCACTGGAACACTGCACCTAAGCATGAGACAGATGGTGGCCAGGGAACACGCTCGTGTGTTAAAGTGGCAGGCAACCGGAGGCTCAGGGTCTTTTGTGGCCTGAGAGGGAGCACAGATTGATCCAAATTGCACTTCATTTCTTTGTAGGAACTGTCAGATTTAGTCCCAATCACCCACTTCATAATGTTAACCTGTAAAATCCTTATGGACTCAAATCCTAGCACGTTTTCAGGTGGAATGTTCCAGATTCTGATAATTCTGTTCATTGAGAAAAATGATCCCTTTTAAATCTTTTCCCACTCATCTTAAGCCTGTGTTCTCTAGTTCTGAACCCACAGAACCTGGGAAAAAGTCCCTGACTGCTCACCTTATCCAGGTCCATCATGATTTTATAAACATTTATAAGGTCACCTCTCAGTCTCTAACTTTCCAGGGAAAATAGTCCCAGCCTATTCAGCATTTCCCAATAGCTAAACCCGTCCAACCCTGGCAAAGTCCTTGCAAACATTTTCTGAAACCTTTGAAGTTTCACAACATCGTTCCGAGAACAGGGAGATTGGAACTGAAAACAGAATCCCAGAAGAGCATTAATCAATGTCCTGCACAACCACAATATGACGTCACAACAGCTGCATTCAATGCATTGACCAATATCGGGGAGTGTACCAAACACTGCATTCACTACCCCGCCTACCTGTGACTCGACTTTCAAGGAACTATGAACCTGCACTCCAACGTCTCTTTGTTCAGCAACACTCCCCAGGACTTTAGCATTAAGTGTACAGGTCCTGCCCTGATTTGACTTTCCGAAATCCAACAGCTCACATTGGTCTAAATTGAACTCCATCTGCCATTCCTTGCGCCATTGGCCCATCTGATCAAGATCCTGTTGCATTCTGAACTAACCTTCTTCACTGTCCACTACACCTCCAATTTTGGTGCCTTCTGCAAACCGACTGACCATACCTTACACATTCACATCCAAGTCAATATCGATCCTTGTAGCACACTGCTGCCCACAGGCCTCCAGTCCGCAAAGCAACCCTCCATCACCACCCTCTGTCTCCTACCTTCAAGCCAGTTTTGTATCCAAATGGCTTGCTCTCCCTGCATTCCATGTTATCTAACCCTGCTAACCAGTCTGCTTTGTGGAACATGGTTGAATGTCCACATAAACAACATTCACCGCCTGGCTTCATCAATTTTCTTTGTCACTTCAAAACATTCAGTTAAGTTAGTGAGACACAATTGTGCATGTACAAAGCCACATTGACTCTCCCTAATCATTCCTTACCTTTCCAAATAGATGGATATCCTGTCCCTCAGAATCCCTTCCAACAACTTGCCTGCCACTGACTTCAGGCTCACTGTTCTCTTGTTCCATGGCCTCTCCTTACCACCTTTTTAAAATAATGGCACCTCACCTGTCGCTATCAACGATACAAATATCTCAGGAGAGGCCTTACAACCACTTCTAGATTTCCAGAAAGTTCTGGGATACACGTGATCAGGTCCCAGGACTTTATCAACCTTGATGCCATTTAAGACATCCAGTACCACCTCCTCTGTAACATGGAGACTTTTCAAGTTATCTCTGTTTATTTCTCCAAACTCTCGAGTTTCCATATCCTTCTCCAGTAAAAAATGACATGAAATATTTGCACATCTTTCCCACTCCCTGTGGTTCCATAGACAGCCTTGTTGATCTTTAAGGTGTCCTATTCTCTGGTCCAGTTAATCTTTTGTCTGTGATATATTTGTTTAATCTCTTTGGATTCGACTTAAACCAGTGCCTGAAGCTATTGAATGTCTTCTTTTTGCTCTCCTGATTTCCCTCAAGTATAAAAGCGTGGTCCTGTACTCCTAATTCCTCTGCCTCTGCCATATCTGCTCCCAGGAGGAGCAATTCCACCCCAGGTCATCCCAGAAAGGCCTCCTGCTTCAAAGACCACAATTTCCCTCTCACTTGATCAACAATGCCCTCCAATGCATACCCTCCACTTCCTGCACCTCCACCTTTATCCCACCACTTCAACCACAATAAGATTATAACCCTGCAATCTTCACCTTCCACCCCACTAATCTCCAGATACAGTGCATTAACCTCTGTTATTTCTGCTGCCTAAAGTCGGATCCCACCACCACAGACATATTTCCCTCTCCACCCCTATCTGCGTTCCACAGAGACCATTCCCTCAGCAACACCCTTGTTAGGCCCACCCCCTCCCACCAAACCATGCTCCACACCCTTTAACCTCCCTTGCCGCCACGGGAGATGTAAAACATGCGGCCACACCTCCCTCTGACCTCTGTCCAAGACCCGAAAAGTATCTTTTCACATCAGGCAGAGATTTCTCTGCACATCCCAAAACCTCATCTACTGCATCTGGACACTATGGGAAATTTAACATGGTTCATCCCATTAACCTACACATCTTTGGACTGTGGGAGCAAACTGGAACACCCGAAGGAAACCCTCATAGACACTGGGGAGAACGTGCCAACTCCAACACAGAGTCGCCTGAGGCTGGAATCAAACCCAGGTCCCTGGTGCTGAGGAAGCAGCGCTAACCACTAAGCCACAAGATCTTTGGTGCTGATGTGCTGCCCCACTGATAACTCAGTCACTCACCCTGCCTCATTTTCTAAGTGGCAGTGATGATGGAGTGAAATTATCGCTAGACTGTTAATCCCGAGAACCAGATAACGTTCTGGGGACATGGGTTTGAATCCCATCACGGCAGATTTTGGAACGTGAATTCAATAAATATCTGGAAAAATTAATTTTGTGACGACAATGAATCCATTGTCAATTGTTGGGAAATCCCATCTGCCTTTAGGGAAGGAAAATGCCATCCTTACCTGGTCTGGTCTGCATGTGACTCCAGACCTATAGCAACGTGGTTGATTCTTAACTGCCCTCTAGTTAAACGAAGCAATAAATGCTGGACGAGCCAGTGACAGCCTCATCCTGTGAATGAATAAAGAAAACAGGTCAAGTTTTGTTCCTTCTCTAGTAGGTACATCCTACAAACTGAATCTGAAATGTTCTCGTACACACTGAACAAATACCTTTCCATCCAAGCCCTTAACACTACAGCACTCCGAGGCCATGTTGGTAAAGTTAAAACCCCTTATCATTGCATCCATATTATTCTTACAGATAACTGAGGTCTCCTGGTAAAATTGTGTCTCAATTCCCCGCTGACTATTGGGAGAGAGTCTATAATACAATCCCAGTAAGATGGTCATCTCTTCCTTATTTCTCAGTCCCACCCAAGTAACTTGCCTGGATGTACTCCCAGGACTATCCTTCCGAAGCCCAGCTGTAATGTTATCCCTAATCAAAGACGCCACTCCCCCTGTACTGTTGCTCCCTTTCTATCGCATCTACACCCTGGAATATTAAGCTGCTAGTCCTATCCATCCCTGAGTGATGCCTCTGTAATTGCTATAATATCCCAGTGCCATGTTCAAAACCATACCCTGAGCCCATCTGCCTGACCTGTCAGGCCTCTTGTACTGAAATAAATTCAGTGTAACTGGTCCGTCCCACTTTATTCTGTGGCTTGCTCCTGCCTGCCTTGACAGTCTAATCTGAACAGTACCAGCCTCGGACATACCTCTTTTCTCACTATCTCTTTAGGTTTATCCCAACTCCCTCACTGGTTTAATGCCTCCCGAGTGGAAATAGCAAATCTCCCTGCTCATCAGGACCCCATACTTTCCCCTTCCTATGCCATTGGTACCAATGTACAATGTCCTCCCACTGGCTATTCTCCCCTTTGAGAATATTCTGCACCCTCTCCAAGGCATCCTTGACCCTAGCATCAGGAAGGCACCACCCCATTCTGATGTCTCACTGTCAGCTGCAGATATGGCAGACTGTGCCCCTGACTAGAGTGTCCCCTATCACCATCGTTTGCATGGAACTGGATATAGCTTACATTATGTTAGAGCCAGTCTCAGTTGCAGTAACTTGGCAGTCAGTGCTATATTCCCCTGAAAGTCTATTACCCCCTACATTTTCCAAAACAGTACACTTGTTTGAGCTGGGGATAACCACTGGATATTCCTGCAGTACTTGCCTACCCCTCCTAGCTTTCCTGGAGGTAACCCACCTACCTGACTGTATCTGCAGTATCCTGCAATCCTGAGACTGCCACCTATCACACCCCTGACCCCTGTCAATTCCTCACTGCCTTTAATCACTCCTTCACCCATCCATGTGATCTGATAGGATTTGCAAAGACACTTCCTGCAGACACAATCATCAGGATCATTGAAACTCTCTCTAAACTCCAACATCCGACAGGAACAGCACACCACTCTACAACAGGCCATCTCTCCGCCTTAACAATCTACAGACCAAGACAAAGGCACAGTCTTACTGCTCGAAAAATACTGCCCGAGAATAACTTAATGCTTACGCTTTATATTTTAAACATTTAAACAACAGACCGAAAGACATGAAAAAGAAACCCTCACCTTTCTCACTATTAATATAATAAAACCGTCTAAAATTGATGTTTCAAGAGACTGAAACCCACTGAGCTGATCCCGGCTGTGAGCAGCTCAGAGAGCGAGGTCTCTCTGAGGGCAGCTGTGAAATGTCACTGTTTTTTTCTCTTTTCTCCTTCCCAGAGAGGTTTATATCTTCACAAGAAGTCAGCTGGGAGAGGTCACTACTCGGTTTTATTCACTGGAGGTTCCCTTTGCTGCCCAGACCAGTATTTATTGGCCACCTTTATTTGTCTTGGAGAAATGGTGGTGAACGGCCTCCCTGAAATGCTGCAGTCCATGTACACCACAGTGATGTTTGGACAACAATCCCCCACTGGACCCACATCCCTCTCTGTCTCTGTAATCCCCCTCCAGCTTCAGAAATTGCGTGTGTAATTTTACCTCAAATTGTACACGTAGAATGATGGAGCTTTTAAAAAAAATACATTGCTAAAAAGGGAGGCAATAGCCAGATGATATTCTTGCTAGACGAGTAATATGAGCAATGTTCCGAGGATTAGGGTTAGATGGTAGCATCATGGCTGATGGTGGCATCTGATATCAATAAAATCTCGAATGAAAAGGCTCATGATGACCATGAAACCATTATCGAGTATTAGGAAAAAACCCATCTGGTTCACTAATGCCCTTTAGGGAAGGAAACTGTCATCCTCACCCGGTCTGGCCAACATGTGACTCCAGACCCACAGCAATGTGGTTAACTCCCAACTGCCCTCAGGGTAAACATCCACATCTGAGTGAATAAACAAAAAGAGATTTATATTTAAATCGCAGAGGAAAGATTTTTTAAAAACAAAATTGTGTTTTCAACCTTTAAAAAAAATCACCTTGGTCGGATGGCACTACAGACGCTGCATAATCAGGGAGAACATAAGGAACAAATATACAGAGAGATCTCCGATATACAGTCACAACAATAAGGTTATAATAGTAGGTGATTACGATAGTGTGAAAGGTTTGGTTGGTAAAGAATGTGTTAAATGAGTTCAAGAAATGTTCTTTATCAGTATTTAAATGTTCCTATCAGGAAGCAAGCAACATCTGACCTTTTCTTGTCTGATCAGACAGGGCAAGTGACTGAAGTGATAGGACGGGAACAGTTTGGGTGAGAGGTAATTGTGGGCACCATGGAGAAATAGTTGTGTAATCGATAACTACAGGTGAGCTGCCTGATGACTGGAGAGTGGCTAATGTTGTACCTTTGTTAAAGAAGGGTATAAGGAGCAGCCTAGGAACTGTAGACCTCAGTGGTAGGTAAGCCATTGGAGGCGATTCAGAAGGATAGGATTTGCATGTATTTGGAGAGTTAAGGAATGATTAAGGACACTCAACGTGGTTATCTAAGAGGTGTCTCATAGACTTGATTGAGATTTTTAAGGTAGTTACCAAGAAGATCGATGAGGGCAGAGTGGCAGACATTGTTTATTTGGACTTTAGTAAAGCCTTTAAAAAGGTTGTGCAGGGGAGACGAAGTTGTAAAGTTCGATCCCATGGGATTCAGCAAGAGCTTGCCAACTGGATACAAAATTAGCTTAACAATAGGAGACAGTAATAGTGGAGGTTGTTTTTCACACTGGAGGCCCGTGACCAGCAGTGTTCTCCAGGAATCGGTGCTGGGTCCATTTTGTTTGTCATGTGTGTAGATGGTTTGAATTAGAATATACAAAGCATTGTTTGTTTGTGGGTGACATCAAAAACTGTTAAGGTAGACAGTAACAAAAGGTTATCCACGAACACAGAGGGATCCTGATCAATTGGGTGAATGGGCTGAAATGTGGCAGATGGAATTTAATTTGATTAAATGTAAGATATTATATTTTAATAAAATAAACATCTCCTTTAGCCTCATTAATTAATTACACTAATTAAAAATAAGGCCTTGAGTAGTGATGTGGAACAAAGAGACTGAGGGGTTCAGGTCTTTGCAGTTTGTGTCACATGTAGACAGGGTGGTTAAGTGGGTGTTTAGCACGCTTACCTTCATTGCTCAGACCTTTAGGGAAAGGAGTTTGGACACTGTCATGAGGTTATACATGATGTTGATGAGGCCTCTTCACTGTGATCAGTTCTTGTCCCCCTGTTGGAGGAAGGATGTTATTAAATTGGAGAAGGTTCAGAAGATGTTTCCCAGGATGTTGCCATGAATGGAGGGATTGTTTTAGAAGGAGAGGATGGATAGGCTGGGATGTCTGTCACTGAAGAGCAGGAGGTTGAGGGGTGACCTTATTAGAGGTTTATAAAATCATGGAGTGTGTAGATAAGATGAATGGCTGCATGGTAGTGGGATTCAAGACACCGGTGCATACAGTTTGAGAAGAGATGACAAAGATTTTAAAAAGACATGAGTTTTTCTATCTTTGCACTTATGGGTTGAACTTCCAGAGGAAGTGGTAGCTGTGAATACAATTACAATACTTAAAATATATTTGGATAAGTACATAAATAGGAAATATTTGGAGGGATATAGGCCAAGCAGAGGCAGGTATGATTAGTTTAGGTGGAATTATAGTCGACATGGATTGGTTAGACCACAGGGTCCATTTCCATGATATATAACTTTGAAACTCTAACTCTCGGTGTCTTCGTGTTCACAATTCTCCCTATCACTGTCATCTCATGAAGCTTCAGAACTCTTCCTTATCTCTGCTATCATAAGCATCTCTGTAACATCCTCCAATCACACAATCCTCCCTATCTCTGTAATCTCGATCCCCACAAATCTCTCTGCTAAGTGCCTTTCTGTAATTCCAGCCTTGAGGATAGCCCATTTTGAACTCAGATTCCTGCACCCTGAGCTCCAGAATTTCCTACTAAACTTCTCTGCTCATTTGCCGCCCCAAAACATTAACCAATCATCTATCATCGATTCTAATATCAAAAAGGTATTAGATGATCGCAGCGGGCATGTGTGCTTGATGACCAATATAGATAAGATGGGGGCATTGTGTTCAACAGTTTAATACCAGAGACTCTGACCCCATTTTATTCCGTGTTTCTCCTTGATTCCCTCTTTTTGAAGCAGACATGAGTGAGAAGCAGTGGAGAATGTAAATGATACACGGTCTGCATAGTGAGAGGATTCCACCACCACTGGCTGTTTACCCTCCAGCTCCACAATGTCCAATAACCTATCCATGCTATCGCGGATCCTGGCACCAGGGAGGTAACATACTATCCTGGATTCATGTCTGTGGCCACAGAAGTGCCTGTCTGTACCCCTGACTATTGAATCCCCGTCACTCTCTTTCCTCCTGTTCTTTGCAGAATCCGAAGCGGGATACAGTATCTGTTTGATAACGGGATGATCACTGGGAACTCCTGCATTTCCTTCCTGAGCCTTTTACTTGATCTGATAGTCATCCATTCCCTTTCCTAACTCACTGAACGTGCTGTCCATAACATCCTCAGTATTGCAGATGAGCTACAGTGAGTCCACTCACAGCTTCAGATCTGAAAAGCAGTTTCCCAGTAACTGCAGATGGGCACACTTCCTGCACATATTCCTGCACATAAGCATGTCCATTATAATCTAAAGCCCCGACCTTTACTTAAGCTGACATGTTGTACTTTAAAATCTGTTACAAAGTATTCAGCAGGTATCTCATAAAAATTGGGGCCATGTGAATTTCTGAATGGCCTGAACTAAACCTGAGTTTCAGCTTCACCTTCTCCCTGTCTCACCTCATTGTTTTCACCCAACTCCAAAACACACTCACTGAGCCAAGCAACACTCTCAGTGCAGCCCTGTCATTTTCAGTTGTCAGAATCTGGAACATTCCACCTGAAAAGATGCTGGAATTTTAGTCCATAAGGAATTTTAATGGGTAGTTTGCAGAGAACTGAAAATAAGGAGTTTACAGGTTAACATTACGAAGTGGGTGATTGGGGACTAAATCTGACAGTTCCTGCAAAGAGATGAGGTGCAATTTGGATAAATCTGTGCTCCCTCTCAGGGCAATATCTTCTTCCTCAGCTGCAGGGCCCAGAACAGAGCACACACCCAAAGGGTGATCCAGCCACAAATTTGTCCATCTCTCTGATTTTTGCTTGACAAAAGTATTGAAGATGTTTTCTCACAGACAGAACAGACAAACCCTTCTGTTTCCACAGTTAAATGCCAATTATATTCAGGTCCTGATGTCTCTGCTGACTGTAAAAACCAGTTTTTGAGATCCCAGTCTCAATTAATATCCCATAAAATGAATTCACACAACAAAACTCACAGTCAGTGCAGGATGAATAGTAAAGACAAATATTTATCTTGCACCTAACCTACACCTCTCTGAAAACTATGGGCAATTTAGCTCCCAGTGCAATGGCAAAGGAGATAGGGGTTAAAGAGTGAATAATAGGTGGGGACAGAGCCCGAAGGAACATTTTGGAAAGAAAAAGGACTGGATAGCGATCTGGCTGGGAGAGTGCATAGCTGTTAATGGAGGGAACAGGAACCGGTGTCTGGCAGCATCTCAGTGGATGTGATGGAAATGGTGGCTGATGTACGTTCTGCCGCAAAAAAAGAGCCTGAGCTTCCAGTTGCCTGCCACTTCAACACACGAGCCTGTTCCCTGGCCAACATCCCTGTCTCATACTGCAATGTTCCAGTGAAGCTTGATACAAACTGGCAGAACACTCCAGAACATACCAAATGGCTCCGTATTTCAATTACAGCAATTTCCCCTCCCATGTGGTCAACAATACCCTCCACCGTATCTCCTCTACTTCCCACACCTCCGCCCTTGAACCCAACTCCTTCAACTGCAACAAGGATAGAATCCGCCAAGTCCTCACATTCCACCCAGGTACAACATATCATCCTCCACCATTTCCACCATCTACAATCAGACCCCCTCAGAGATATATTTCCCTCCCCAGTCCTTTCAGCATTCCTCAGAGACCATTCTCTCTGTGACTTCCTTGTTAGATCCACCCTCCCCGCCAACCCATCCTCTACTCCCAGCACCTTCGCTCGCCATTGCAAGAGGTGGAAAACCTGTGCCCACACCTTCCCCTCACCTCCATCCGAGACACCAAAGGATCCTTCCACATTCAGCAGAGATAGTTCTTAAATTCAAACATCTCACCTATTAAGTCCTTTGCTCTCGACCTGGTCTCCTCTACAGTGGGGAGACAGGACGCCAACTTGCGGAATATTTCAGGGACACATGTACCAACCAACCCCACTGCCCTGTGGCCGACAACTTCAACGGCCCCTCCCACTCTGCCAAGGACATGCAGATTCTGGGCTGCCTCCATCGCCAAATCGAGCCATCCGAAGCCTGGAAGAATAACACCTCATCGTCCGCCTTGGGACCCTACAACCACACAGCATCAATGTTTCCTCATCTCCCCTCACCCCACCTTATCCTAGCTCCAACCCTCGAACTCGGCACTGACCTCTTGAAATGACACACCTGTCCATCTTCCTTCCCCATTATCCACTCCAACCTCTCACCATTACCTCCCATCTGCATCTACCTATTGCCTTCCTAGCTCCCTTCCCCCCACCCCCCCAGCCCTACACACCCCCTCCTATTTATCTCTCAGCACTCTTTCCCACACCGCACATTCCTGATGAAGGGCATATACCTAAAACATCGATTCTCCAGCTACTTGGATGCTGCCTGACCTGCTGTGCGTTTCCAGTGCCACATGTAAACGAAGCTGGAAGAACAAAACCTCATCACCCACTCGGGGACCCTTCAGCCCTTTGGCCTCAATATCAAATTCAATAATTTTAGATCCTGAACTCTCCCACGTCCTAGCGTCCTAGCCCCCTACCCCACATACCAGGCCTTGTTATTATATAGCCTGCTATTACAAACTATCTGTGATTAGCCACTAACAGTCCCCATAAACAGCTATTCACCTTCCCCCAGCCAGATCGATATACACTCCTTTGTCCAATTTCTCCTCTCTCTCTCTTTGGGCTCTATTCCCAATCATTTACTCTTTAACCTATACCTTCTGCATATAAACCAACATTTTTTCCTCAGTCACATCAGTTCTGAGGAGGGTTCATAGGATCAGAAATGTTAACTCTGACTTGTCTTCACAGATGCTGCCAGACCTGCTGAGCTTTTCCAGCACTTTCTGGTTGTTGTTTATCATTTCCATCATTCACAGTTTTTTCTGGTTTTTATTTAGCGGGAGCTTCTAATTCATGTCAAGCAGCCTACACCGTGTGTTTATAAACCGCCCCAGTACCCACAAAATACATTTTTCTCCCAGTCTATGCTACTCCCATCACACTCACTGAGTCCCCCCTCACAGTGACACTGCGCCTGCACCTGTTGGCCTGCTGGCCACACCCCTCATTCACTTCTATTGGCTGGAGGATCACGCCAATCTCCTACTGGTCTGCAGCTGCTGTCAATCACCTGGGCCCCATTGTGTCATGTTGGTGGGATCCTCCCATAAGTGTTGGAGGCTGAAGGGTGACCTCATTGAGTTTTATAAAACCATGAGGGGCATGAATGGGATAAATAGACAGGTCCAGAACGAGAGGGCATAGGTTTAAGTTGACAGGGAAAATATTTAAAAGGGACCTAAGGGTCAACTTCTGTCAATCAGAGGTTGCTACATGCATGGAATTTTCGGTCAGGACAAGTGGTGGAGCCTGGTAAAATTACACCATCTGAAACACATCTGAATGGGTATATGAATAGGAAGGGTATAGAGGGATATATGCCAAGTGCTGGCAAATAGGACTTGATTAGGTTAAGACATCTGCATGGACGAGTTTGACCGAAGGGTCTGTTTCTGTGCAGTACATCTCTACGGCTCGATGGCTCTGCAGTGGGATGAGCTTCATCATTCACAGTGAATGGGGCATTATCACAGAGCATAGGGGGCTATTCAGCCCATTTGGGCTGTACTCTTTCCCTCTGCAGATGCTGCAAATCTGTCCCAACTCCCCTCCCATCTGTCCATAGCCCTCCAAATCTTTCCTTAAAAAGTTGAATTCCAAATTTGTTTTGACAGTACCTGTTGAATCTGCATTCAGCTGTTGTTCAAACTGTTCCAGATGCTCAGAACTGACTCAGTAAAATAATCTTCTCATTTTTACCTTGCATTATTTGCCAGTTACATGAATGTAGTTACTAAACATTGTGACAAACTTTCTACTTTCCCTCTCTGTCAACTAAATATCCTGGATACAAATCTGCTCCTGGTCGAAATCACGATAGGGGGAGGTTGACGAGGCTGGGGCTGTTTTCCCTGGCGTGTCGGAGGCTGAGGAGTGACCTCACAGAGGTACATAAAATCTTGAGCGGCATGGACAGGATAAATAAGAAAAATCGACAAAGTCTCCCCCCTGGAGTGGGGGCTTCCAGAACGAGAGGGCAGAGGTTTAGGGTGGGAGGGGAAAGATATAAAAGAGACCTGAGGGGCAACGTTTACGCACAGAGGGTGGTACGTGTGTGGAATAAGTGGCCAGAGGAAGTGGTGGAGGTGAGTACAATTACAACATTCATAGGTATTTGAATAGGAAAGATTTGGAGGGATATGGGCCAGGTGCTGGCAGGTGGGACTAGATTGGGCTGGAATATCTGGTTGGCATGGATGGGTTGGACCGAAGGGTCTGTTTCTGTGCTGTATATCTCTGTGATGAATGACCTTTCAGCCAATTTTTTTATCCAAATAGCTAGTTCTCCCCGTATTCTATGATGTTGAACTTGCTAACCAGTCTGTTGTTATGTGGAACATTGTGTCTTCCTGAAGTCCAAGTTAACGATGTCCATGCACAAAGCCATGCTGATTCTCCCCAATTATTTGCCTTTCCAATTACATGAAAATCCTGTCCCTTAGAATCCCTTCCAACAACTTGCCTGCCACTGTCTTCAGGCTCACCGGTCTATAGTTCCCTGGCTTTTCCTTACCACCTTTCTCAAATAATGGCACACATCTTCCAGTACCTCACCTGTTGTTATTGATGACACAAATATCTCAGGGAGGGGCCCAAAAATCACTTCCCTAGCTTCCCACAAATTTCTGGGATACATCCGATCAGGTCCCAGGGATTTATCCACCTTTATCCATTTTAAGACATTCAGGGTATCCTCCTCTGTAACATGGACACTTGCCAAGTTATCACTATTTATTTGTGCAAATTCTCTAGCTTCCATATCGTTTTTCAGTAAAAACCAATGTATAATATTCATATAGAATCTTTCCAACCTCCTGCGGTTCTATAGTCAGTCTTGTTGATCTTTGAGGGTCCCTATTCTCTGCCTGGTCACTCTTTGTCCTAAGTGTATTTCTAGAATCTCTTTGGATTCTCCTTAAACCTATTTCCCAAAGCCATCGCTTGTCCCCTTTTTACCCTCCTGGTTTACCTCAAGTATTCTCCTACTGTCTCTATACTCCTCCAGGTATCCACTCAAACCCAGCTGTCTGTACCTGCCATATCCCTCCTTCATTTTCTTGACCAGAGCCTCAATTTCTCTCGACAGGCAGAATTCTCTACACCTCCCAGCCTTGCCCTTAACAGGAACATACTCTCATTGTCTCATTTTTACAGGCCTATGGAGGCAATGGCAGATATGGACAGAGAATCAATCATTCTCAGTAAAGAGGAAGTGTTGGGAAAGGTAACAGCCTAAAGGTAAAAAGGGTGCCTGACCGTGATGGAATGCATCCCAGGGGCTAAAAGAGATGGCCGGGAAAATAGCAAATGTGTTCATGATAATTCGCGAAAATTTGCTGGACTCTGGGACATATCTAACAGATTGGAAAGCTGCAAATGTGATGCCACTATTTTAAACTTCTGTAGTGGGGAAAATGCTTGAACCTCTCAAGGAAGTAGTAGCGAGTTATCTGGGCAGAAACTGTCCCACTGAGCAGACACAGCATGGATTCATGAAAGGCAGCTCATGTTTAACGCATTTACTTGAACTATTTGAGGATATCACAAATGTGTTGGACAAGGGGGACCCGGTGGATGTGGTGTATCTGGATTTCCAGAAAGTAATCAACAAGTTGCCACATGAAAGGCTGCTGTATAAGATAAAGGCTGCATGGCATTATGGGTAATGTATTAGCATAGATACAGGATGGGTTAACCAACAAAAAGTAAAGAATTGGGATAAATGGGTGTTTGGATTAGTGTTGGCACTATAACCGTTTACAATTTACACAAATGTTTTGGAGTTGAGGACCAAGTGTACGGTGTCAGAGTTCAGATTTGATACAAAGATGAGGTAGAACAATGTGTGCAGAGGCCACTGTCAGTCTGCACAGGGATACAGATCGGTTGAGTGAGTGGGTAAGGATCTGGCAGATGGAGGACAATGTTGGGAAATGTGAGGTCATCCATTTTGGTCAGACTAACAGCAAACTGGATGACGAAATGGTGAAAACTTGCAGTATGCTGCTGTGCAGAGGGAGTTGGGTGTCCTTCTGCATGAATCACAGGAAGTTGGTTTGCAGGTGCAGCAGGTAATTAAGGCAGTGAACGGAATATTGTGCTTCCTTGCTAGAGGGATGGTTATGCTGCAGCTGTACAGGCCACACCTGGAGTACTGGGTACAGGTTTGATCTCCTTACTTCAGCAAGGATGTACTAGCACTGGAGGGGGTGCAGAGGAGGGTCACTAGTTTGGGCCTGGAGTTGAGAGGGTTAGTGTATGTGGAGAGATTGAGAAAACTGGTTCTATACTCATTGTAATTTAGAAGAATGGGAGGTTGGATGGGATAAAAAAACAAAATTATGAAGGGAGTAAGTAAGATAGAAGCAGGGAGTTTATGTTCACCAGGGGTGGGTGAAACTAGAGAACATAGCGTCAAAATAAGGTGGAGCAGATTTAGGACTGAGTTCAGGAGTAACTTCTTCAGCTAAAGGGTTGTGAATCTGTGGAATTCCCTGCTGAGTGAAGCAGTTGAGCTATCAACTTTATTTGCCTTTAAGACAAAAGGTAGATTTGTGAACAGGAAAGAAATTAAGGGTTATGGTGAGAGAGCAGGAATGTGGAGCTGGGGCCATGAAAAGATCAGCCCTGATCTTATTGAATGGCAGAGCAGGTCTGAGGGGTCAGATGAAAGTTTTTGCCTTGTGCCATCAAAATTGACCTTTGAAAAGTTAAGTTTCTAAATTGGACAATCTGGTCTATTATTTTCTGTAACTATTTTAAAACTAGTAGAATCAGAGAATCCCAGAATCCCAACAGTGTGGAATGAGACCATTCGACCCATCACATCGACACTGACGCTCAGAGCCTCCTAATCTCCCCCTGTAACGTTGCATTTTCCAGGGCCACCCAACCTACACATCCCCGAACACTACGGGAAATTCAGCCTGGATAATCCAATCTACCCTGCACATCTTTGCACTGTCGGAGGAAACCAGAGAACCCAGATGAAATCCACGCTGACAACCCCAATAAGGTGATCATCCCTTTCTTATTTCCCAGTTCCACCCAAATAACTTCACTGGGCGTACTCCCATGAATATCCTCCCTCAGCACAAACATAATGCTATCCCTAATCAAAAATGCTACTCCCCCTCCTCTCTTGGCCCCGTTTCTATTCTTCCTATAGCATCTATACTCTGAAACATTAAGCTGCCAGTCCTATCCATCCCTGAGCCACGTTTCTGTAATACCCATAATATCCCAGTGCCATGTTCAAAACCATACCCTAAGCCCATCTGCCTTCCCTGTCAGGCCTCTTGCATTGAAATAAATGCAGTGTAACTGCTCAGTCTGACCTCATTCTCTGCTTTGCCCTTGCCTGCCTTGACGATTTGACCTCAGAACTGTACCAGCCTCAGACATACCTCTTTTCTCACTATCTATTTGCAATCACACCCACTCCCTCACTGGTTTAATGCCTCCTGAGTAGCATTAACAAATCTCCCTGCCCAGATATTAGACACCTTCCAAATCAGGTACAATACATCCTTCTTATGCAGGTCAACTCTACTCCAGAGAAGATCACAATGATCCAAAAATGTGAATCATTTTCTCCTGCACCAGCTCCTTAGCCACTCATCCAGCATCTCCTCCTCTGTAATATGGACATTTTTCAAGGTGTCACCATTTATTTACCCACATTCTATATCGCCCATGTACTTCTTCACAGTAAACACTGATGCAAAGTACTTGTTTCCCTATCTCGCCCATCGCCTGAAGCCCCACACAAAGACTGCCTTGCTGATCTCTATTTTCTCCTAGTTAGCCTTTTGTTCTTAATGTATTTATAAAAGCCCTTTGGATTATCCTTAACCCTATTCGCCAAAGCTATCTCACGGACCCTTTTTGCCTCCTGATTTCCCTCTTAATTATACTCCTACTGCCTTTATACTTGAAAATTTTTTGGATTGGAATAAATGCAAAATATTACATCTTGATAAAACAAGTCAGGGTAGGACTTACACTCAATAAAAGTAGGACCTTGAGTAGTGATATGGGAAGGAAGAAACCGAGGGCTTCACGTCTTGGAAGTTTGTGTTACATGTAGACAGGGTGGTTAAGAATGTGCTAAGCACACTTACCGTCATTGTTCAGACCTTTGAGTACAGGAGTTGGGACGTTATGTTGAGAATGTACAGGATGTTGGAGAGGCCTCTTCTGGAATACTCTGTTCTGGTTGTGCTGTTACAGGAAGAATATTATTAAAATGGAGCAGGTTCAGAAGAGATTTACCAGCATGTTGCCATGAATGGAGGGATTGTGTTCTCAGGAGAGGCTGGATAGGCTGGGAATTTTTTCCACTGCAGTGCACGAGGTTGAGGGGTGACCTTATTAGAGGTTTATAAAATCAGAAAAAAAGAGTGTAGATAAGGTGAATAGCCGGGGGAGAGGGGGATTCAAAACTCGGGTGCATTCATTTTGAGAAGAAATGAGAAAGGTTTGAGAAAAGACATTAGGGTTTTTAAAAATAAATATACGTGTGGAATGAATTTCCAGAGGAAGTGGTAGCTGTGAAAACAATTACAATAGTTAAAATACATTCAGATTAGCACATAAATAGGAAATATTTGGATGGATGTGGACCAAGCGGAAGCAGGTACAATTAGTTCAGTTTGGAATTATGGTTGGCATGGACTGGTTGGACCACAGGGCCTGTTTCCTTGCTGTATAACATTATGACTCTAATCCTCACTAACTCTAAATTCCTCCATCCTCAACTCTCCCGATCACTGTCATTTCATCCAGCCTCACAACTCTTCCTTATTTATATAATTCCTCTCCAGCCACAGAACGCTCCCTATCTCATGTCCTCCAGTTTCTCAAATCTCTGCGATATGTGCCTTTCTTTAGTTCCAGCCTTGAGGATGCCCTCATTCACTCAGACTGGTTGGAAGACGAACTGGTACGACCTGGTCCTCTAGTACTGCCCTCTGCCTCCTATTGGCCTGCACTGACATCAATCATCAGGGCCCATTGTGAGGTGAGTGGTGGGATCCTCCCTCTATCTGCCATGGGATGAGGTTCATCGTTCACAGTGAATGGTGCAGTATCACAGAGCACAGGGGCTGGGGGCTATTCAGCCCGTTGGGACTGTACTCTCTCCCTCTGGAGATGCTGCACATTTGTCCCAATTCCCTTCCCATTTGCCCATAGTCCCCAAATCTTCCCCTAAAAAGTAAAATTCCAAATCTGTTTATGAATAACTGCTGAGTCTGTGTCCAGCTGCCAATCAGACTGTTCCAGATGCTCAGACCTTACTGAATAAAATAATGTTCACATATTATTTGCCAATTACCTGAAAATAGTTACTAAAATTGTGACATTGTTAACAATTCCCTTCTCTCTGCAAATTAAATATCCTAGACCAAAATAGCTGGTCAAACTCACTGCTTAACCTTCTCAGCTCCAAATACAATTATCTGTGCTTCTGCTAGCTCTCAACAAAAGAGGAACACATCTTATTTTCATTTATTCGTGTCATAGAGATGTAAAGCACAGAAACAGACCTTTGGTCCAATTTGTCCATGCCAACTAGGAATCCTAAACTAATGGAATCCTATTCCCAGCTATTGATTCGTATCCCTCGAAACCCTTCCTATTCATGTACCCAATCAGATACCTTTCAAATGTTGTAATTGTATCAGCCTCCACTACTTCATCTGGCAGCTCATCCAATACACACACCACACACAGCTTGAAAACTTTGCTCCTCAGATCCCTTTTAAATCTTTGCTCTCTTGACTTAAGCCCATGTGATCTTGTTTTGGAACCACCTAACCTAGGGAGGAAGACCCTGGCTGTTCACCTTATCCATGCCCCTCATGATTTTACAAATCTACATGAAGTCACCTCTCAGTCTTTGACTCTCCAGGGAAATTACCCCCAGCCTCTCCCTGTCGCCCAAATCCTCCAACCCTGGCAAAGTCTTTGTCAATCTTGTCTGAACTCTTTCAAGATTCAGAACATCCTTCCCAGGACAGGGGATTTTGAACTTAAAACAGAATTCCTGAAATGGCTTAATCAATGTCCTGTCCAGCCACAATATGATGTCCCAGCTTCTGTATTCAATGCATCGACCAATAAATATAAGCATACCAAACACCACCTTCACTAGTCTGCCGATCTGCGATTCTACTTCCATCTAACAATGAATCTGAACTCCATGGTCTCTTTGTTCAGCAACACTCCGAAGGACTTTACCATTAAGTGTATAAGTCCTGCCCTGATTTGCCTTTCCAAAATGCAGCACCTCGCATTTGTCGAAATTGAACTCCGTCTGCCATTCTTTGCTCCAATGGCCCATCTGATCAAGATCCTGTTGTATTTTGAACTAACCTTCTTCGCTGTCCACTACACCTCCAATTTTGGTGTCTTCTGTAAACCCACTGACTATATGTCATATATTCACATCCAAGTCATTTATTTGAGGACCGAATATCCATTCCTGCAGCACACTGCTGCTCACACGCCTCCAGTCCGCAAAGCAACCCTCCATCACCACCCTCTGCCTCCTACCTTCAAGCCAGTTTTGTATCCAAATGGCTAGTTCTCCCAACATTCCATGTTATCTATCCTTGCTAACCAGTCTGCTTTGTGGAACATTGTTCAGTGTCCATATAGACAACGTCCAAAGTCTGCCTTCATCAATCATCTTTGTCACATCTTCAAAAAAACTCAATCAAGTTAGAAAGAGAGAATTACTCACACAAAGTCATGTTGACTATCCTTAATCTTTCCTGGTCTTTCCAAATACATGTAAATCCTATCCCTCAGAATCCCTTCCAACAACTTGCCTGCCACTGACTTCAGGCTGCCTGTTCTCTTGTTCCCTGGCCTTTCCTTACCACCTTTTTAAAATAACAACACCTGTCTTTCAGCACCTCACCTGTCACAAACGATGATATAGGGAGGGGCACTGCTTTCCTAGCTTTCCACAAATTTCTGGGATACACCTGATCAGGACCCAGGGATTTATCCACCTTGATGCCATTTAAGACATCCAGTACCACCTCCTCTGTAACATGGACACTTTTCAAGTTATCACTGTTGTTAACTATCAAGTTCTCCAAACTCTCCAGAAAAGAGTAGCATAGTATCTCTCCCACCTCCTGTTGTTCCATAGATGGCCTTCTTGATCATTAAGAAGTTGTATTCTTTGTCTGTTTTTTCTTTTATCCTTGATATATTTGTAGAATCGTTTTGGATTCTACTTAAACCATTTCCTAGAGATATTTCATGTTCCCTTTTTGCTCATCTGATTTTCCTTGAGTATATTCCTGTAAAACGTGATCCTGTACTCCCAATTCCTCCGCCTCTGCCATATCTGCTCCCAGGAGAAGCAATTCCACTCCAGGACATCCCAGAAAGGATTCCTATTACAAGGACTGCATTTCCCTCCCACGTGATCAACAATGCCCTCCAATGCATATCCTCCACTTCCCGTACCTCCACCTTCCCCCCACCCCTGCAACCACAATAAGAATATAATCCACCGGTCCTCACCTGCCACCCCACGAATCTCCAGATACAGCGCATTAACCTCTGCAATTTCCGCTACTACAGTCAGACCCCACCATCAGGGATATATTTCCCTCCCCAGCTCTTTCTATGTTCCACAGAGACCATGGGATATTTGGTGCTGATGTGCTGCCCCACTGATACCTCAGTCACTCACCCTGCCCAATGGTCTAGTGATACTATCGCTAGATGGATAATCCAGACACCCAGATAACGTTCTGGGGCCTAGAGTTTGGATCCCGTCACAGCAGACAGTGGAATGTGAATTCAATAAAAATTTGGAAGTAAGAATCTATTAAACACCATGAATACATTGTTGATTGTTGCAAAAAAAAAACCATGAGATTCACTAATATCCTTCAGGGAAGGAATCTGCCATCCTTACCTGGTCTGACCTACATGTGACTCCAGATCCACAGCAACGTGGTTGAATCTTAACTGCCCTTGAGGCCCAGCCAGTGACACCCTCATCCTGTGAATGAATTAAAAAAGGTCAAGTCTTGTATACAATCATACTATTCTTACAGATAAGTGATCTGTTAGTAAATTTGCTTCTCAATTCCCGGCTGACTATTTATTTCTCAGTTCCACCTGTACAACTTGCCTGGATGTACTTCCAGGAATATCCTCCTGAAGCCCAGCCATAATGTTATCCCTCATCAAAACCACCTCACCCCCCTGCTCTGTTGCCCCCTTTCTATCCTTGCTATAGCATCTATACCTTGGAACATTAAGCTGCTGGTCCTAACCATTCCTAAGTCATACCTCTGTAATTGCTTTAATATCCCAGTGCCATGTTCAAAACCATACCCTGAGCTCCTCTGCCCGACCTATCGGGCCTCCTGCATTGAAATAAATGCAGTGTAACTGCTCAGTCCTACCTCATTCTGTGCCTTGCCCTTGCCTGCCTTGACTGTTTGACGTGTGTACTGTACCTGCCTCAGACTTGGCTCTTTCCTCACTCTCTCTTTGAGTTTACCTCCATTCCTTCACTGGTTTAATGCCTCCTGAATAGCACTAGCAACTCTTCCCTTTCAGTGCAGGTACAATCCATCCTTCTGATGGAGGTCAATTCTACCCCACAAGAGATTCGAATGATCCAACAATGTGAACTCTTCTATTCCTATGTCATTGATACCAATAAACAACAGCCTCCCCTCAAAATGGTTATTCACCCCTTTAAGAATATTCTGCTCCCTCTCTGAGGCATCCTTATACAAAAATTACACATTCAAATAATAAACCTTACACTCATCACATCATTATAAAAGGATTACATAACACATGACGGTTTGGGGAGACCTTTCGAGAGAATATGATGATTCAAAGGAGAATTTTTAAGCAGCAAATGGGATTGATCTAGAACGCAATACTCACAATGCGAATATCCAGGTCCTGATGTACTGAGTAATTCAGAGTTTGGCAGAACATTTACTGAGATTACCATCTGAATGTCCCCCTGTAATATCCTGTAATAAAAGTTTATAAAATCTGTCACTCTCAGTTCAAGTGAGAAACTCACACCATCCCCTCCTCGGAGCCCAGGATTACTGTACATATTACCCTTGAGGACATCAGCAATCAACTCAGGGGGAAATCAGTTTTTCTCGGAGATTCCACCTTGGGATCCCATGTGACTGAACACAGCAGTTCTTTGGCATATTGGAGAAAATGATCCAAGCGTCAGTGAGACATGGGAAATAGGAATTACTTTCTTTTCTTTCATTCGGTGCTGCCGCTATACCTCATCAATAAGACATGAATGTGAAAGGCTAATGCCTCATGATGGGCAAGTTGTCTCCACTCTAACCAATGGGTAGCAAGCTCCTCTCAATCACTCCAAAGAGTATCCCTAAAATGACAGCAACTCTGCATGCTTCCCACTGCCCAGTGCTCCCGGTAAATGTTTGGAAATATGGGAAGGGGGGAAATCTCCTACAAAAGGCATAACTGTAAAGGTCTAAGAGGATTATAAAGAGATGCACAGAGGGAGAAGTGGGCAGCAAGTTGCCAGATGGGGTGCAACTTGGGAAATTGTGAAGTTGGTCATTTTGGAGGAGATAATAAAAGAACAGAGTACTATTTAAATGGTAGAAAGCTGCACGACAAAGGGACCAGGGGTAATTGTTCAGGAAACACGGAAAGCATCCTTAGACAAAAATTACACATTTGAATAATAAACCTTACACTCATCACATCATTATAAAAGGATTACATAACACATGATGGTTTGGGGAGACCTTTTGAGAGAATATGATGATTCAAAGGAGAATTTTTAAGCAGCAAATGGGATTGATCTGGAACGCAATACTCACAATGCGAATATCCAGGTCCTGATGTACTGAGTAATTCAGAGTTTGGCAGAGCATTAACTGAGACTACCATCTGAATGTCCACCTGTAATATCTTGTAATACAAGTTTATAAAATCTGTCACTCTCAGTTCAAGTTAGAAACCCACAACATCCCCTCCTCCTGGCGCAGAATAGTTACAAGAGGTCATCAGGAAGGGGAATGGAATGTTTTGTTTAGGGGGTTTTCAGTATGAGAGTTTGGAGTATATACCTGAGAGTAACGTGAGGAAGTGGTGGTGAGACCACCATATCTGGAGTAAAGTGAGCAGTTTTGGTCCCTTTAGATAAGGAAATGTGTCACTTTATTGGAGGCATTTCAGGGAAGATTCACGAGGAGAAAGTGTGGACTGCAGATGCTGGAGATCAGAGCTGAAAAATGTGTTGCTGGAAAAGCGCAGCAGGTCAGGCAGCATCCAAGCAGAAGGATGGGCATAAGCTGAAGAAGCGCTTATGCCCGAAACATTGATTCTCCTGCTCCTTGGATGCTGCCTGACCTGCTGCGCTTTTCTAGCAACAGATTTTTCAGCAGGGAAGATGCACTGGGATGATCCTTGGTTTGGAGGGATTATCTTTTAAATAAAGGCTGAACAGGTTGTGACCCTACTCCCTGGATTTTGGAGAAAGAGAGGTGATCTCGTTGAGATATATAGGATTCTTAAGGGGTTTGACAGGATAAATAGTGAGTGGATGTTTCTGAATGTAAATACTGAAAAGGGAGTCTGGAACCAGATTCCGGGTCAGTCGCGGAATCAAGGGCTCTGCTTCAGATTCGTCAAGTTTAAGGCGACACAGAGGCGGGTAAGGGGTTTCAGTAGCAATGGAGCTGGGGTGAGGAAGAGACAAACAATGTTTAAGAGATTGGAATTCCCTGGTGTTTGGGATTATGCAGATGTCTGATCAGAAGGTCACCTTGGGGTCAGATATAACAGCAATATTGTGAAGAACGTATTTCTGCCTCAGACAGTTACCAGGGAGAGGGAGAGGCTCAGCAGTAAGAGAAAGGAATTTGGAATAACAACTGAAGGCAATGGGTTTAACCGTTACAATGTTTCATTGGAGGAAACTGCAGCTAATCGAGTAGTGGGAATGTGATAAGCAGTTTGGTAACTGAGTAACAGTGGAACAATGAAGAGGGATGGTGGGGAGGGAGAGCTGGGCAGTGTCAGTGTACATGTGAAACCTAACATGGTGCTTTTTCACAATGTCAACTCCTGGCAATATGTAGGTGAGATACAGGAGAGAGCAAGGATAGATACTGGAGGGACACCAAATGCAAGGAATTCAGAAAGGAAAGAGACAGTGGAAATGGAGCAGGATTTTCCAAAAACCGTGAGGTCAAAAGGAAGTTTTTCAAAGAAGGGGAGAGAAGGGCATAACCAGAAAAGACAGACAGACAGAACAAGGAACTATATCTGTGAATCGGTGAGGAGGAGGAGGAGACAGAGTGTTGGAAAATCTGTGGTTTCGCGAGCTTTGGGTAAATTGTAAAGATGAGCTCTCATAAGGCTTAACAAGAGACTGGAGAAAGATGTAGGTTTAGGACAAAAACCAGGAACATCACGTGAGGCAATTTGGCTCAGTAGGGTAGTGGGAGGGAGGGAAGCAGCAGATCGGATTATCTCAGTCATGGTGACAGAGAAACTCCATGTGCTCCTCACTCATGTTATTGGAGGGGAGGATAGAGACGACAGGATGATGGACAGTGTATTACAAGAAACAAATCCAGGGTTAGTGATATTTAAAATGAGTGAACAACCCTGATGTATTCAGCTTTTATCCAGAATATTAAAACAAATGACTGAAGTCCTGGTTCGAATCCCATCTTGGCAGATGGTAGAATCTGAATTCATGAAAAAATAACTGGAATTAGGAATCTCCTGATTTCCATGAAACCATTGTCAATGGTAAAAAATTTCCTGCCAACCTGACAGCAGCCAGCCAGCTACTCACTGTACTAATCACTGCAAAGTCTCAACACAGGAATGAAACTGGATGGACCATGTGGCATCCAACAAGGCACCAGAAATTACAACCACAGAATCATCCCTCTCAATGGTGCAACGTCCTCCTCACTAACATCTAGTTTTTGGTGCCAAAATGTGGAGAGCTGTACCTCAGACTAGTCAAGAAGCAGCCTGACATAGTCATATTCACAGAATCATCCCTTACAGACAATGACCAGACACCACCATCACCATCCTAGATATCGAGAGTGTGGTGCTGGAAAAGCACAACAGTCAGGCAGCATCAGAGGAGGAGAATCGACGTCTTCAGCCTCAGCCCTTCATCAGTCTGATCTGGTGTGCTTTTCCAGCACCACACTCTCGACTCTGATCTCCAGCATCTGCAGTCTTCAATTTCTCCTAAAATCTCTGGATATGTCCTGTCCCACCGGCAGCACAGACCAGACAGAGGTGGTGGCACAGTGGTGTACAGACAGGGAGGATTCGCCCTGGGAGTCTCATGGCTCCTGCTGATTACCATGTACCGTCCTCCCTTGGCTGATGAATCAGTTCTCCTTCGTGTTGAACAACATTTGGAGGAAGCACTGAGGCAACAAAATGGTGTCAAACGTACTCTGGGTACAGGATTTCAATGTCCACAATCGAGACTAGCTCTGCAACAGAATTACTGACTGAGCTGGCCAGGTCCTAAAGGACATAGCTGCTCAACTGAGTCTGCAGCGGGTGGTGAGGGAACCAAGAGGGAAAAACACATACTTGATCTCATTGTTATGAATTGACCAGCTGCAGATACATCTGGCCATGACAGTATCGGTAAGAACGACCATCACACATTCCTTTTGGAGACAATGCCTTGCCTTAAAACAGTTGAGAAAACCTCCACTGTGTTGAGTGGCACTATCACCGTTCTAAATGGGACAGACTTCAAAGAGATGTAGGATCTCAAACAGGGTATCTATGAGGTACTGTGGGACATCAACAGCAGCAGAACTGTACTCCAGCACAATCTGTAATCTCATGGGGTTGTAAATCCTGCTCTCACCCATCACAATGGACAGTAAAGGGAGGGCAGCACGAGGTAGACCTAAAAATGAAGTGCTAATCTGGTGAAGCTATCAAACAGAATTACCTGCATATCAAACAGCATCAGCAGCAAGCAACAGAGCTAAGTGATCCAACATCCAATGGAACAGATCGGAGCTCTGCAGTTCTGCCACACCCAGTTGTGAATGGTGATGAACAATTAAACAACTCACTGGAGGAAGCATCACAGAAATCCCCACCCTTACTGATGGAGGGGGCTCACACATCCATGCACCAGATAAGATGACAGCATTTGCAGCAATCTGCAGCCAGAAGTGCAAAGTGGGATGATCTATCTCAGCCTTCTCCACTGGTTTCTAACATCACAGATGTGAGTTTTAACACAGTTCGACTGAGTTTGAATAACATCAAGAAATGGTTAAGTAGTGCAAAGGCTATGATTCTGCCAACATTCTGGCAATAATACCGATAGCTTGCACTCCAGAACTTTCTACTACAAACCAACCGACTCCCACAGCTACCTGGACTACACCTCCTCCCATCCTGCCCCCTGTAAAAACGCCATCCCATTCTCCCAATTCCTTCGTCTCCGCCGCATCTGCTCCCAGGAGGACCAGTTCAAAATACGTACAACACAGATGGCCTCCTTCTTCAAGGACCGCAATTTCCCCCCCGACGTGGTCGACGGTGCCCTCCACCGCATCTCCTCCACTTCCCGCTCCTCCGCCCTTGAGCCCCGCCCCTCCAACCGCCACCAGGACAGAACCCCACTGGTCCTCACCTACCACCCCACCAATCTCCATGTACAGCGCATCAACCGCCGTCACTTCCGCCACCTCCAAACAGACCCCAGCACCAAGGATATATTTCCCTCCCCTCCCCTATCAGCTTTCCATAGAGACCACTCCCTCTGCGACTCCCTTGTCAGATCCACACCTCCCACCGACCCAACCTCCACTCCCGGCACCTTCCCTTGCAACCGCAGGAGGTGCAACACTTGCGCCCACACCTCCCCCCTCACTTCTCTCCAAGGCCCCAAAGGAAACTTCCATATCCGCCACAGATTCACCTGCACCTCCACCCACATCATCTACTGCATCCGCTGCAGCCGGTGTGGCCTCCTCTATATTGGGGAGACAGGCCGCCTACTTGCGGAGCGATTCAGAGAGCACCTCTGGGCCACCCGGACGAACCAACCCAACCACCCTGTAGCACAGCATTTCAACTCCCCCTCCCACTCCACCGAGGATATGCAGGTCATTGGACTCATCCACCGCCAAACCACAACAACGCGACGGTCGGAGGAGGAGCGTCTTATCTTCCGACTGGGAACCCTCCAACCACAGGGGATGAACTTGGACTTCACCAGTTTCTTCATCCCCCCTCCCCCCACCTTGTCTCAGCCGAATCCCTCCAGCCCGGCACCGCCTTCCTGACCTGCAGTCTTCTTCTTGACCTCTCCGCCTCCATCCTACTCCGACCTATCACCCTCACCTTGACCTCTTTCCACCTATCACATTTCCAACGCCCCTCCTCCAAGTCCCTCCTCCCTACCTTTTATCTTCTCCTGCTGAACACTCTCTGCTCATTCCTGAAGAAGGGCCTGTGCCCGAAACGTCGAATCTCCTGTTCCCTGGATGCTGCCTGACCTGCTGTGCTGTTCCAGCAATAAAGTTTCAACTCCAGAACTTGCCACCCACCGAGCCACATACCGCTCCAGCACTGGCATCTACCAAAAATGCGAAACATTGCCCAGGGATGTTCAACACAAAAACACAGGGCAATCCAACCCAGGCAATTTCCCTCCAACAGTCTACACTCGATCAGCAGTAAAGTGATGGAAAATGTCATTAACGGGAAAACAAGCAGCAGCTGCTCAGCAACAGCCAGCTGAGTGACACTCATTTTAGGCACCACCAGGGCCACTCAGCTCCCGATTATGTTACCGCCCTGATTCACAACCAGCTGAATCCCAGTGGTGAGGTGAGGGTGATAGCTCAGTCCCACTCCAACACCACTATTTCTAGCTGATTTCACCCTTGTCTCAGCTCATATACTTTCATCCACATTGTGTTATCTCTAGACTTCATTATCCAAACTCACTCCCTGGCCAGCTTCCCACATTCAACCTCCCTGTAATCTCAAGAACATCTAAATATCTGCTTGTTGATTCATCAAAAGTCTCCTATTCATAACCAACAACATAGAGTCATAGAGATGTACAGCATGGAAACAGACCCTTCGGTCCAACCCGTCCATGCCAACCAGAAATCCCAACCCAATCTAGTCTCACCTGCCAGCATGTGGCCAATATCCCTCAATTTAAATTTCCCACACTTGATTTAATTCCTGGCTGTGATAATCCCTAGCTCCCTGCACCATACACACTTTGAGACCTCGACAACCCATTTTCTTTCAGACTCCCAACCATTTGTTAATTCATTACTTCATCTGTGTGGCTGTTTCTACAGTTGCTGAAGCAGCATGGTCTGAAATTCACAGCCAAAATCTCACAGGTCTGCATTCCACCTTTAAGGCATCCCTCAATACCTGCTTTTGGTCACCTGACCTAATATCTCCATCTCTGGCCTTATGTCTAAAGTTCGCAATAGTATTTTTGTGAAATTATAAGCATGATAATAAAAATACAAACTGTTGTTGATTTGACATTATTTTCAAATCATCATTGTTGCTGTAATGAATACTCTGTAATGTCTGTTACCCAACCACACTGTAGGAGCACCTTCACCACACAAACTGCAGCTGTATAAGAAAGTCATACATCACCCTCTCCACAAGCAACAAGGCTTTGGCATTAATCACTGGTATCTGTGGAAGGAGAAACACAGTTGATGTTTCATGGAGTGCAAAATGGATTACAGGGAATGAAAATGGTGCAGAATTTGATAGTCAGAAATGGAAGGAAAATACACTTGCTTATTGGAAAAAAGAATTCTTGACTGTCAAAAATATTCAAGAAAAAAGTAATCTGATAATAGAGCAGCACATGGTCAGGGGCTGGGCCGCAGTGAAAAACTCATTTACAAAGGGTCTATAAAAGTAATAATACAGTAGTAAACAGACCAAAAATACACTCATGGTTCGAGACTGAGGAAGCTAGATATTGACAAAGTGGCCATGAGGGAGCCCAGAGGTGAATCAGAGCAGTATTGGCTGCTATAATCCCAAGGACGCTATACTCGAGAAAGTCTGCACATGCGCCTGGCTGCACGTTGCCCCCTACAAAGATGGCGGCGCTGCACGTGTCCAGTGAGTCGTTGTCCCGAATTAAGATGGCGGCGCTCACTCAGGCCTGCAGCCGCGCTGAGGCAATTCCTCATTTATTGCAAACACGGGGCTGGGACGTTCAAATTTGTGTTTTCCGACGTGCACAATTTGTTTGTAAAACCTCTCCGCTCATAGCAACACAGTTTTTCTCCGGTTTCCCTGTTTATTTCTTTCCTTACCGTATCCTTTCTCTCCATAACTTTCCGAACATTCATTACAGCGACTGCGCGCCGCGCGCCACGCGCGAGGGCGATCACATGGTTTAGTTTAGCTCCGCCCTTCATTCACGTTGATTGGTTGGACGACCAACCTCCCGCTCGGTCATCCAGCTCCGCCCGCCGTCCTTTCATTGGTCCGGTGCTGACATCAATCACCCGGGGTCGCCTTGTTGACTAGAGCATGCGCAGTGTGTCCTGCTTTAGCTGATATGTTGGGGAATGTGATGGGAGAGTTTACTGAGGACAAGAATTCCCTTTGTGTGAGCTCTGCAGTAGATTTCCTTTATTCATGGAGGGAATTGCCTTCCTACTCATGACTGTATAGCTGTGATTGATGAATCAATGCCTTCTGAATCAGTACATAAACACCCCATTTTCCTTTCTTTACACAACATCTGAGATCTTTAGGACATTGTATCACATTCTTCTTTGGAAACAAAAAAAACATGAAATAGAGCCTCAAGGAATCGGAGCAGGAGTAGGGCATTCATTCCCTTCAGCTTGTTCCCCCATTCTATCAGATCATGGCTGGGCCAACCCAGACCTCAACATCTCTTTTATGCTTGATCCGCATAGCCCTCAACTGCTCAATATTTCAAAAATCTATCTGCCCTCTTTTAAAATAATTTGAGATAGAATCATAGATTCCCTACTGTGTAGAAACAGGCCTTTCAGCCCAACAAGCCAGAACAACCCTCCGAAGAGTAACCCAACTGTTCCCCTCCCACATTTAACTTTCCCAATTGTTTGGGTGAGAAAATTCTAGCCATTCACTGAGAGAAAAAATTCTTTACTTTTTCTAAAATGAATGTTCCCTTATGTAATGTCCCTGGTTTGAGACTTCACTGGTGCTAGAAGATCTAGTCAACATCTCCTCTGTCAAGCTCCTCAGAATCTTGTTTCCATAAGCTCACCCCTGCTTATCTATTCTTGATAGGTCAACCCTTTCGTCCTTGAAGCAGCTAAGTGATTTTTTTTTGAATGGCCTCCGATGTTGGTTTATCCTTTATTAAATATGGGAGCTAACATTGTATACAGCACTGCAAGTGAGGACTCAGCAACAGCCAGTGTGGTTAACCAATCCTCAATCCATGCTAATACATTACCCCGATACCATGAGCTCCTATATTGTGCAATTAACTTTTATGTCGCACCTTATCATTTGGATTTTTAAAATCCAAACACAGAACATCGTTGGATTGCCCTTTATCAGCCCTGCTTGTTATCTCCTCAATGAACTGTCGCAAATTTGTCAAATATAGTTTCTCTTTCACAAAACCTAGTCTACCATGTTTAATGATCAGCTTTTCTAAATGTCCTGCAATTTCTTACTTTAATATTCGACTCTGTAGATTCTTTCAGTAGATTTGCTAAGTATGATTCCCGTCTCTTAAATCCATGCGGACTCTGTCCAATCCTGTCACTGTTCAGTAAGAAACCTGACTGTACTCCAATGTAGTTAGTAAATGTATCTGCATTTATTTTTAAAAATCGATTACTTATCAATGCTGGACCCATGCAATATCAATAAATTAGTGACTCTGAATTTGGGTTATAATGTTTTTTTCTGTTAAATCTTTTTTGTACTGTGTTATGCAGACAGCACCAAGTGATCACTCTTAATTGTGAGTAACTTTGAAAATAATATATTTTAAAAATGACATCCCAAAATGCTGCCTCATTATTGTGCAAGGAGGATTTTGCATTCAATAGTTTGCAGATAAAATTGAACAGATGTTTGCTGCAATTTGGCCAGACTGCAGGTTACACCAAAGTGGCAACTCTGCTCTCAAATTCTTACTTGATACTGCCCAAGGCGATACCGATGGGACTTCACTTTGCCATTCTTGTTCACCAGCTTTATTTCCAGGTTTAATTCTATAATCATTCTAGAGCTTGTAATTATAAACAACTTCTCTTTTAGGTACATATGTAAATATCATACTGAAATGTTGCACTGAATGGTACCAAATCTGAAATTAGTCTCTAATCTGATAGTAACGTGCTTTGACCCTTCTACGTATGTATTGGCATAAGTCTATGCCAGTTATTTTTCTGAAGCCTGTGATTCTTGATGAAGGGCTTATGCCCGAACCATCAACTCTCCTGCTTCTTGGATGCTGCCTGACTTTCTGTGCTTTTCCAGCACAGTGCTTTTCGACTCTGATGTCCAGCTTCTTTGGTCGTCACTTTCTCCTTTGTGTAGATTAAACCAAGAATAATTTTTGTTGATGAAAGTGCAATAGGAACCAATTCAAGAAATTCAGGTATCTCACATTTACCTTAACTATGTGAAGGCTAAGACATTACTAAATTATTGTCAGTAATTGAAACCGTGCTGACAAACTTGTGCAGTATCAGTGCCTCAGCTTTAGAGTGTTCCCAGATATCGCGCAGCTGTAGTATTTTGTTTGGCACTCAGCTATATGTTGTTCTCACTTGTTTCTTTGTGAAAGATTAGAAAATTAACTTAGATGAATGAACTTATGATTTCTTTAACCAATGTTGGGAGAAAACAAATGTCAGTATTTGAAGTGCTGATAAAGTAAAATAAACTGATAATCAGTAGAAAGGGTTTAAGATGGATATGGAATAAATGCTGGCAAATGGGACTAGATTGATTTTGGATATCTGGTCAGCATGGACTGAAAGATCTGATTTTGTGTTGTACATCTTTGATTTCATTCTCTCAATTATTCAAGAAGTTGAATACTTCGAGGAGGAAAAGGAGGATTTATGCAGAGAATGCACTTGAAATGATGATTGAGGTATATCAAACTCACATTGTTTCATGACTTTTTCCTCTGGGTTCTTCAATGACCAAACTTGTTTTATTATCTGAATAACTATGTATCATGTGATTTGTTTCGCATAAAATATTTCGTTAGGTTCTAGTGAACTATTAAGAAGTGTTCATGTTTAAAATTTAGGCAGCTTGATTGTTAAGCAAGAAAATGTTGGCGTTTTACTCCCACTGAATCATTGCTGTATAAAAGGTAACAAGCTTTTTATCTTTTCTGGGCACTGAATACATGGAAGTCAATTCTGAAGGAAAACATCCTCGTCGGTAATGTTCCCACATATGTGGACTAATTGCTTCTGGTCACTCTTCAGGCTATACAGGCTCGGAAAGAAATGTGTTGGCCAAAGTTAGCAACATCATTTGGATGGACTGTGCTCATTGGGGAAACTTGCAAGATCTATTGAAGAAACACGTGTTTCAGAGTGTATGCAATAAACCTGAACATTGTTATTTTTTTCATAGAGCTTGGGACCCGACTGGAGCAGCAATGTTTTTTTAAATTTCCGAACTTTCCAAATTATTGTTGGTAAATGCAGGTGACTTTATCAAAGCACATTTCACATGCCCCAGCCAGGAATTTGTTCCCAATTCTGTCAGTCCATCCATTCCTATGGATAAGAGGTATTTTAAATGTGAGCACTCCATTTAACTATTTGAATTGAATACTTCAGTGGTTAAGTCCTCTTGGATTCTTAATTTCAAATTACTCAATGTGATTTTTTTGTCCCCCCTGAATTTGCCAAGCACTGGGCAGTTCTGGAATATTCCAAATATTTACAATAGATGCATTCACACTATTGAAGGCAACCTGGCAGATTTGAATACCATTCAGGTAGTCAACAACAATACATAAGTAACTTTATGAATTTCTTACTGTACACCAACAACGCAAGCCAAGTATTAGTGAAACCACAGATTGTCTCCCAAGGATTCCCAAATCTGAACAGTGCATTCCAGATATGCTCACTATCACTATCTGGGAGCAGTCTCCCAAGGTGCTCCCAGAATTTCGAAAGCACACACACTGCCCTCCAAAGCTAAATCTGCTGTCACAGGCTTCACTATTATTGCATACAATGACATTTATTATCCAATTCTTTAACGTGAAATGATTTTACAAACAATTTGTAGAAGTGAATGGAAAGTGTGATATTTGCTTGACCTTTGGCTCTATGTATCAGGCCGAACTGAACCTTTAGCAAGATGTGGGATGTTTCCCACACACGTTGTTTAAAAAAGCAAAGATTATGCTCTGAGGTTTAAATGTTCAATCAGGTTTAATAAAAATCCTTCCAAAAATTGAGAGTTTGATTTCAGCTCCTTTAAAGAGACATGCTCTTGGCCTTCAATTTTGTGACATGTGATCATTCTTTGGTAAAGGTGGCTGTGTGCAACACTGCAGGATGTTGTGCTGAAGTGCCTCATTGGGTGGAAGAGCTGTATTACTGGTGTAACTTGGCTAACTTTGAGATGGAATGTCACTTTGAGTTAAATCTTGTTTTTAAACTGAGGCGTGCTTGTGTAACTCAAGTGTGGAAACTATGCTCATGTTTGCATTAAACCTTTCACTTTTGAAGATCAGTATTTTTCCGATGTGTTTTGTAAATAAAGCTCAATATAGAAAGCACAGTGCTGGAGAACCGCAGGTCCAGCAGCATCTCTGAGGGGAATAAAACATTGTAAGTTAAAAGTCTCATGACCTTTTGTCCGTTCAGACGAAAAGTCAGTGAACTTGAAATGTATCATTTTTTCTCTTCACCGATGCCCTCAGAACTGCTGAGAATCTCCAGCACTTTGTTTCTGGGTTTCAGATCTCCAGCACCTACAGTTTATTGTTTTGTTATAGATCCTATGATTTGATTTGGGGAGCGAGAGGCAGCAACTGTGATCAACGAGGATAAAACTCCCCAACCACGGAAAACAAACCGGTTCTTTATACTTTGCAAAACACTACTGTAAATAAGAAATGCAATTAAGCTAAGTGCAAGAAGGCATACCACCTGCCTTGTCTCAAACCTGCTACTCACCTTTGAGGACGAATCTGTCAGAATTGTGTTTGCTCCCTTCCTTTGAGATCACAGTCCACAAATGTCCCAGTTCCAATTCCTGGGCCGGGCCCAGTTACCACATTGCAGTTGGGTGGGGAGCTTTGTGTCAGCCTGAAGTTTTTGTTAATAACAACATTGCAGGTTGAAGGTGACGGTTTTGACTAATATTAAATCATCAAACTTGGAGGAAATCCTTTCGAATGTATTGATTAACTGCACTGAGCCTGTTTACATGCAGCCCTGTTATTAGTGCTGTAATATTCTAAGTTAAGAATCACACAACACCAGGTTATAGTCCAACAGGTTTAATTGGAAGCACACTAGCTTTCGGAGCGCCGTTCCTTCATCAGGTGATTGTGGAGGGCATAATTCTAAGGCACAGAATTTATAGCAAAAATTTACAGTGTGATGTAACTGAAATTATCCATTTAAATATCCATTGATTGTCTGTTGAGTCTTTCACCTTTCATGTTCGAATACCATGATAGTTTCACTTCTTTCATGTGTAAATCACAAAATCCTTTTTAAAAAAGTTGCATTCCTGACAGTGGCACACCCAATCACTCATTGTATTAATCACTGCACAGTCTCAACAAAGGAATGAAACTGGATGAACCACATTACATCTACCAATGCACCAGAAAATACAACAACACAATGAGCCCTCTTGACGCTGCAACTTCTGCCTCACAGTGGGCCAACAACAGCAGCAGAACTGCTGTTTATGGAGTTCAACCTGGATAAATGCGAGGTGATGCATTTTGGAAGTTTGAATTTCAAAGCTGAGTACAGGATTAAGGATAGGATTCTTGGCAGTGTGGAGGAACAAAGGGATCTTGGTGTGCAGGTACATAGATCCCTTAAAATGGCCACCCAGGTGGACAGGGTTGTTAAGAAAGCATATGGTGTTTGGGCTTTCATTAACAGGAGTATTGAGTTTAAGAGTCGTGAGACCTTGTTGCAGCTCTATAAAACTTTGGTTAGACCGCACTTGGAATACTGCGTCCAGTTCTGGTCGCCCTATTATAAGAAAGATGTGGATGCTTTGGAGAGGGTTCAGAAGAGGTTTACCAGGATGCTGCCTGGACTGGACGGCGTATCTTATGAGGAGAGGTTGACTGAGCTTGGACTTTTTTCATTGGAGAAAAGGAGGAGAAGAGGGGACCTAATTGAGGTATACAAGATAATGAGAGGCAGAGATAGAGTAGACAGCCAGAGCCTATATCCCAGGGCAGAAATGGCTAACACGAGGGGTCATAGTTTAAGCTGGTTGGAGGAAAGTATAGAGGGGATGTCAGAGGCGGCTTCTTTACACAGAGAGTTGTGAGAGCATGGAATGCAATGCCAGCAGCAGTTGTGGAGGCAGGGTCATTGGGGACATTTAAGAGACTCCTGGACATGCATATGGTCACAGAAATTTAAGTGTGCATACATGAGGATCAATGGCCAGCATAACATCGTGGGCTGAATGGCCTGTTCTGTGCTGTACTGTTCTATGTTCTATGTTCTAACTGTACTCCAGCCCAATCTGAAATCTCATGGCTTGGTATATCCCCCATCCAACCATTAACATCAAGCCAGGGGATCAACCCTAGTTCAATGGAGAGTTCCACAGCGCATGCCAGGAGCAATACCAGGCATACCTAAAAATGTGGTGCCAACCTGGTGAAGCTACAGTGCAAGCAACACCAAATAGAACTATGTGATCCAACAACCAATGGATCAGATCTGAGCTCTGCAGTTCTGCCACACCTAGTCAGGAATGGTGATGGGCAATTAAACAACTCACTGCAGGAAGCATCACAGATATCCCCACCCTTACTGATGGAGGGGCCTCACACATTCATGCAACAAACAAGACAATAGCATTTGCAGCAATCTTCAGCCAGCAGTGCCAAGTGGATGAGCCTTCTCCATTGGTCCCTCACATCACAGATGTGAATCGAATTGATTGAAAACTTATTTCAAATCAGATAAAGAAATGGAGAAGTAGTGTCAAGGCTGTCAGCCCTACCAACATTGTGGCAATAATACTGATGGCTGTGCTCCAGAACCTGCTGCCCACCAGACAAGTACTGCTCCAGCACTGGCACCTGCTGACATTGTGGAACATTTACCAGGGATGTTCAACACAAAAACGCAGGACAGAGCCAACCCAGCCAATTTCCCTCCATCAGTCCACACTCGCTCAGCAGTGAATTGATGGAAGGTGTCATCAACAATGCTGTCACACAGCTGCTCAGCAATAACCTTCTGTGACACCCAGTTTGGGGTCTGCCAGGGCCACTCAGCTCCTGATCTTGTTACAGACTTAATTCACAAACTGACAAACAGCTGAATTCCAGAGGTGAGGTGAGGGTGATAGCCCAGACCCCCTCCAAGACCACTACTTCGACTTCAGTGATATCACCTGACCTCACCACAGTCTCAGCTCATTTACTGAAACTCTCATTCATTCATTTTGTTAACTCTAGATTTCATTATCTAAACCCACTCCTGGCCAGCATCCCACAATCACCCTCCCTATAATCTCCAGAATATTGAAAACTCTACCGCCCAAGTGCTCACTTGTACCAAAACTTGCTGATCCATCAAAAGACTCCCATTTATCAGCAACAGCAATTTACTTTCACACCCTTGACTTAATTCCTGGCTGTAATCATTCCTATCTCCATGCACAAGACACCCTTTCACATCTCAATAACTCATTTTAGTTTAGACTCCCAATGATATGTTTATTTTTGTGTTCAGCTGTGTGACTGTTTTTATAGATTCCAAAGCAACACGGTCTGGAGTTCCCACCCTCTAAGATCTGCTTTCTTCCTTTAAGTCATTCCTGAAAAATTGCTTATTTCACAAAGGTTTGGTCACCGGACACAATATTCTCCATTTGTGGCCTTATGTCAAAAGTTCTCAATATATTTGTGAAATTAAAACGTGTTGATTTGTACAGATATCTTCTACTCTTCACTATCTCTGAGTGAATAATCTGTAATGTCTCTTACCCAACCACGTTGTGGGAGCACCTTCACCATACAAACTGCAGCAGTACAAGGAAGTCAAACATCACCTTCACAACAGGTAACAGAGATTTGGCCTTGATCACTGGTATCTGCGGAAGGAGAAATACACATGTTTCAGAGAGTGCAGTATGAATTATAGGGAATGAAAATGGTGCAGAATTTGACTGTCAGAAATGGAAGGAAAATCCACTCAATTACTGGAAAAAAGAACTCTTGGCTGTCAAAGATATTGTGGAAAAAATAACTTGATAATGGAGCATATGGTCAGGACCTGGGCAGCAGTGAAGACTTCATTTACAAAAAGATCTGTGAATATAATAGTAAAATAATATACAGAACAAAAATACACACGAGAGCCTGAGGAAGCTGGATAACAAACAAGTGGGCATCAAGGAGCCCAGAGATGAATCAGAGCAGTGTTCACTTTTATGATCCCACAGTCAGAGATGTCTAGCACAGAAACAGATCTTCGGTTCAACCCATCTATTCTAACCTAATCTATTCCCATTTGCCAGCACATGGCCAACATCCCTCTGAACCCCTCCTATTCAAATGCTTTTAAATGTTACAATTTTAGTTGCCCTTTAGGCTCCTTTTGAATTTCCCACCCGCCCCCCGCCCCCTGACCCTAAACCTATATCCTCTCGTTCTGGGCTCCACCAACCCTTGTCTATTTACGCTATCCATGTCCCTCACGATTTTATAAACCTCTATAACATCACACCTTAGCCTATGACACTCCAGGGAAAATGACCTCAGCCTATTATGCCTCTCCCTGCAACTCAAGTCCTGCAACCCCTTGAAAATCAATTCTCAAACCTTTCAAGTTTCTGTGCCTCCCTCTGATAGGAGGGAGACCAGAACTGCACACAATATTCCAAAAGTGACCTAACCAATGTCCTGTCCAGCTCCTTTACCCAATGCTCTGAACAATAAAGGGAAGCATACCAAATGCCTTCTTCACTGTCCTATCTACCAGCGACTGATTTTGCTGGAGTGCTGTGGGTTTGAAGCAGTGGACGTGCGCTTCTCGGCCTTTTGGCTCGGAATATGGATCGTTCCTGAGGACCGGAGGAAGAGATTCTGCTCGAGTGCTGTCGGTTCGACGCAGCGGACGTGTGCTGGCGGGGGAGAAACCACGGGAATCGTGCTGCGAGTCGTCGGAGCTGCTGGAGACCATCGCTGGATCGTGATTGGACGTTGGAGGATCATTTGGTTGTGCTGACCTGCTCTTGGTGGATCTTTATGCTGGCTTCGGCCTAACGCCAATTCAAGTACCAGCCAACCTCAGAGCTATGGCCTCAGCAGCCACTCGCAGCCCTGGCCAGGGCATTCGCAACACAGTCAGGGTGACTGTGAAGAAGGTGGAGGAGCACACACCGGTCGATCGGACGGTGTTTGTGAAGAAGATTTTGCTGGAGTGCTGCGGGTTCGAAGCAGCGGACGTGTACTGCCTGCAGGATTTCCCTGCGGCAGGCTATTTCAATGTGACCTCCAGGAGTGTGAAGAATTGTGAGCAGCTCCTGAAGGTCTTCAAGGAGAAGGAAGGGGAGCCTCTGTTCTCCATCTTGTTGACGGTCCCGTTGTGTGTGCTTCCTGCGCAGCGGAGTCGGGTTGTAACAATCCAGATATACAACCCTCACGTCCCAGCAGCAGATGTCCTGACCTTCTTGAGGAGATACGTCCAGGTCGAGGGAGAGAGTGCCGATGTGGTCGATCCTTTTGGGATCTGGACCAGCAAACGACAGGTCAGGGTAACCCTGAGGGTGGATGCCAGTGGGAACATCCTTCACCCACCTTCCAGCTTTGCCATCGGAGGAAGCAGAGGTTACCTGACATACGCAGGGCAGCCAAAAGTGTGCCGAACCTTCGGGAGATCAGGCCACATGGCGGCGGATTGTAAGGTGACTGTCTGCCGAAACTGCAAGCAGGAAGGCCACCCGACTAAGGAATGTAAGGAGGCCAAGAACTGTAATCTGTGCGGAGAGGCGGGCCACATGGACAAGGCCTGCCCAAGACGAGGGGCTGTGACCTACGAACAGATGGCCGGAGGTGGCAACACGAGCCGTGGACCGCCTAAGATCAGCAAGGTACCACAAAACAGCACGGGAACGGTGTCTGGGGGCACCCAGAAGGAAGGGCAGGCTGTAGCGGAGCAGACGGCAGACAACGGGGAGGTGCAGCAGCTGATCCAAGCTCCTTCAGGACAGACGGAGGAAATGGAAGGGAAGGGATCAAAGGAGGCAGAGGATTGGATTACCATGAAAAGCAGGAAGAGGAAACCTCCCAAAGCCACCCAGCGAGGGGGGGAAGCGACACCTACACGGCGAGAATACAGGCAGCTCTTCCGATGGTGAGGACGGGCGCAAGGAGGGTCGTCACCAGAGGAAGAGACAGAGCGCCATGGGGAAAAAAGAGGGCATCACCGCCCAAGCAGGAAAAGACAATCCCTCTGAGGGGACGGGTAAAGCCCTCCCCCCACCCAGTGAGAACCAAGAGGTACCCACGGCTCCAGCGTGGAGCCGGACAGCTACCTCAGCCCTGGGATGGTCCAGCAGTTTGCCGTCACCATGGGGATGCACACAGCTACCCCAGAGGGGCAAGACCAGCAGCAAATGGACACTGTCAACCTTGTAAACTGTTAAAATGGGGATAAGAGTTGCCAGCATCAATGTGCGTAGCATCAAATCGGCTACGTGATGTGTTTCTACGATGGCATTCCTGGCCAACGTTAAAGCTGACGTCCTGTTCCCACAGGAGTGTGGGATACCACACCTCAGCAGCTCAGGAGATGGTCGAGCTTGTGGGCCCATGGGCCGTCAGTTTGGTCGGGGGGCAACGATAGCCGCGCCTTCGGCCTGGGTATCCTGTTGCGAGGAGGCAACTTCACCATCTCCGAGGTTCAGGAGGTGGTGGGTGGGCGCCTCCTCGTCGCCGACGTCATGTACAGGAATGCTCCCCTGAGACTGCTTAATGTGTACGTCCCAGTGGGTAAGAGTGAACGGTTGGCCGTCCTGCAGCAGCTTCCACTGTTGCTGGCTACGTCCAGGCCGGTCATTCTGGCCGGAGACTTCAACTGTATCATTGATGCAGATGGACGATCTGGCGGGGGAGACAGTAAACTGGACACAACCTCCAGAGCCCTGATGGACACGGTAAAAGATGCCAAGCTGCACGACGTCTTCAGCACCCCTGCAGACGGAGCGCAGCGTAGATACACCTGGTCACGGGCAGACGGGTCTATCCGCTCAAGGATAGATTACCTGTTTGTGTCCCGAACGCTCTCGGTCAGATCCACTGACGTCAAGCCGGTGTTCTTCTCTGATCACTGCCTCCTGCTGGCCGACTGTCACCTACAGGACGTGGAAGCTGAACACAAAGCTGTTGACCCCGGGAAACATTGAGGAGCTCAAGAGCGACTACGCAGGTTGGAGAACCGTGAAGCCCCTCTTTGAGTCCCCAGCGGACTGGTGGGAAACAGTAAAAGGGAACATCAAGAGGTTCTTCATCCTCAAAGGTGTTCAGGATGCGAGAGAGAGGTGGGGAAAACTGTCCCAGCTCCAGGAAAGTATGCAGAACCTGCTCCTGCTGCAGACGATGGGGGTGGATGTCACGGAGGACCTCAAGGAGGTGAAGGCCCAGCAAGCCTCGCTCTTTGCTTCGGAGGCCTCCAAGATAATCTTCCAGTCCAGGGTCCGCTCGGTGGAGAAGGTCGAGACGTGCTCACGTTTCTTCTTCCAGAAGGAGCACAAAGAGAGCTCCGTGCTCAGCAGCCTGAAGGAAGAAGATGGCTCGATAACGTCATCTCAGGCTGACATCATGAGGATCAGTAAATCCTCCTACGCCAGTCTGTATGGCGCGAAGCCGACCGACAGCACGGCCTCCCAGTCGTTCCTGTCCTCTATCACGGAGGTCTTAGACAACAGAACACGGGAGAGGCTGGACCAGCCGCTATCTCTGGACGAGCTGACCAAGGCCCTCGAGTCCTTCGAAAAGAATAAAACTCCCGGAAGCGACGGCTTACCGGTCGAGCTCTATTCCGCTCTGTGGGACTTGATTGGCCAGGACCTGCTGGAGGTGTATGTCAGTATGCTTCGGGCAAGTACCATGAGTGAATCCATGAGGAAAGGCATCATCACCCTCGGCTACAAGCGGAAGGGGGAGAGGGAGGAACTCAAAAATTGGAGACCAGTCTCACTGTTGAATGCGGATTACAAAATTCTGTCAAAGGTAATCGCCAACCGGGACAGGTCTGCTCTGCGGTCAGTGATTCACCCTGACCAAACCTGTGCTGTGCCGAGCAGGAAGATCGCTGAGAGTCTCGCACTCCTCAGGGATACGATCGCCTATGTGCAGGACAGAGGGTTGGACACCTGCCTGATCAGCCTGGACCAGGTGAAAGCCTTTGACAGGATATCACACAGGTATATGAGAGATGTTCTCTCCAAAATGGGCTTTGGGGAGGGAATCTGCAATTGGATCAGACTGCTCTACACCAACATTGTCAGTGCAGTCTCAATCAATGGGTGGGAATCAGATAGCTTCCCAGTCAGTTCTGGAGTCAGTAGGGCTGCCCTCTCTCTCCTGCCTTGTTTGTGTGCTGCATAGAGCCATTTGCCGAGTCCATCAGGAAGGATGCGAGCCTGAGAGGGGCGATTATTCCTGGCAGCGGGGGCCTGCAGGTTAAGGCCTCCCTGTACATGGATGACGTCGCCGTTTTCTGCTCGGATCCGCTGTCCGTGCACAGACTCATGTGCATTTGTGATCAGTTCGAACGGGCCTCGGGGGCCAAGGTAAACCGAGGCAAGAGCGAGGCCATGCTCTTCGGGAACTGACCAATCCTCGATCCCCTTCACCGTCAGGACCGACCACCTGAAGGTGCTGGGTATTTGGTTCGGGGGGGCTGGGGCATGCGCCAAGTCATGGGAGGAGTGTATCAGCAAAGTGAGGCAGAAACTGGGCAGATGGAAGCTACGGTCACTCTCCATCGCGGGTAAAAACCTGGTCATCAGGTGTCAGGCACTGTCATTGCTGTTATACGTGGCACAGGTCTGGCCTATTCCCAGAACCTGTGCTGCTGCAGTCACCCGGGCCATCTTCCAGTTGGAGGTCAAAGATGGACCGGGTCCAAAGGGACTCGCTGTACAAAGATCTGGGCAACGGGGGAAAAAAACACACCCAATGCCACCCTCACCCTGATGGCCACCTTTGTGTGTGGCTGCATCAAGCTGTGCGTGGATCCCCGGTACGCAAACACCAAGTGTCACTACGTACTGAGGTTCTACCTGTCCCCGGTGTTGCGAAGGATGGGCCTGGCCTCGCTGCCGCGGAATGCTCCGAGTAGTTGGACCGTTCCGTATCACCTGTCCTTCCTGGAGAAGTTTATGAAGGAAAACACCTTTGACCACAAGTCCATCAGGAAGTGGTCAGCACGTAGTGTCCTTGAGACCCTTCGGGAAAAGGAGAGGGCGGATCCTGTCGAGCGGTTCCCTGAGCAGACTGTCAAAGTCATTTGGCAGAATGCCTCATCGCCATAACTTTCCAACAAGCACCAAGAGAAGGCTTGGCTGGTGGTGAGAAGGGCTCTCCCTGTGAGATCCTTTATGCACGTCCGGACTCTCAGCCGCACCGCACGCTGCCCTCGAAGCGGCTGCGGGGGGGACGAGACTGTCACACACCTCCTTCTGGAATGTGCCAATGCAGAGGAAGTCTGGAGAGGAATGCAGTGGTGTTTGTCGAGGTTCGTCCCGAGCAGTGCCGTGACGCGGGACTCCGTGCTCTACGGTCTGTTCCCCGGGACGCACACCGAGACGAACATCAACTGTGCCTGGAGGATCATCAACTCCGTGAAGGACGCTCTCTGGGTGGTCCGAAACCTGCTGATCTTCCAGCTGAAGGAGTTGACCCCGACTGAGTGTTGCAGACTGGCACATTCCAAGGTCCAGGACAACGTGTTGAGGGATGCGCTGAAGCTTGGGGCAGCTGCTGCCAATGCGCGGTGGGGAAAGACCACCGTGTAACATCTGCCTGCCTAAGTAGAACAGGGGGCCCACGCAGTCATCTGGGCTCCGCTGGCGCCTCAGCTCAATGTAATCGCACCAACCTGTGAATACGAATGATTACTCTGTTTCGATACGCAAATAAATGGAATGTGTACATATGTATGACATATCCAGTTGTATAGATCAAAATATTTATGAATAAAGTATATTTTTGAAATAAAAAAAATCAGTTTGGCATGGATGTGTTGGACGGAATGATTTGTTTCTGAGCTTATATTGCTCTGAGTGGGTTGAGTTCCAGATTGTATATTTTTGAAGCAGATCATAATGTCTGGTACAGAGTTAGACCGAGAAATCCTGCTGATCTCATCAGCTTTATCCTGTTTTCCTGATCCTCCTCCTTCAATCAATGCATTTTTCAAACCCTCATTCAGAATTCCTGGAGCTCTGTAACTGCCCTGGAACAATGTGTGGAAAGTCCTATTGCAGTCTACAGGAGGTACCTTTCCCACTGCCCTGCTCCCACGGCCTGCAATGCTGCAGACTGAGCAGCCAACCCGAAGCACAATGATGAGCTCCTTCCGACCCACGGCCCTCCTTCTCACTGAATGAAGACAATCACCAGAAGCAGAATCCAGCTCTTGTTGGAGCCTTGAATACCTGACTCTGTCTCACTGAGTGAAGATTGGACTCAGAAACAGAAACGAAATCAACTTCCTATCTGCATTGTGTCACTCTTTAAGATCTCTGTGTGTCTGAGTTCAGGTCATTTGATTGGAGGCTGCGGATAGTGGGTCCCAAGTGAAATGGAAAGAATGGTGGAGGAGCTCACTGAGGGACATCTCTCAAAGTGAGAGTCACAAAGATGCTATTCCACATTGGAAGGGTTTAAGGGGAATTGATGGCTCAGAAAAATGTTATACGGATGTTTGTAAAACTTAGGAACTCTGACTGTTTTGAAGCTGGAGTTTATTTTATCCTTGTATAGATTTGACACATTAACCCTCCCTCCCCACCACTACAGAAGCTGTTGGAACTGTTCAGTGTTTCCAGCGGCTTCTGTAATTATTTCAGGTTCCTGACGGGAGCAGTCTCTCATTTTTCAAACAAACTAAACCCATCCTTGTGCTGCAACCAATATTCCAATAAGAAATGGGAAGCAGCAGAGGGGAAAGCTTCCGAGATGTCGAGCAATGCTGCCCGGTTCCACACTGCAATTCACAGAAACCATCGCTAGGAAAAGCAAGGAGCAATCTGACAGATCCGGTTTACCACAAAACGAACCCACAACACTGCGTTGGCCGGGAATCGAACCTGGGTTAACTGCTGGGAAGGCAGCTATGTTCCCCACTATCCCACCATCACCCTGCTAGCAACTCCCTCCCCATTCCCAAACACACTTAACAAGGCCGTGATCATCACCAACTGGATTGGGGCTGATATCCAAACAGGAAATTGCTGGGGAAGCTCAGCAGGTCTGACAGCACCAGAATCAGAAGCCTTCAGTTCTGAAGAACAATCCCTGGATCCGAAAGGTTCCCTCCCCACAGATGCTGCCAGACCTGCTGCGTTTCCCCAGCAATTTCTGTGCTGTCTCTCAGATCTGTAGCATCTGCAGCTCTTTGTTGGAAACAAAGCAAACGTTGAGCCACCGAAGGGGATATTGGGTCAGGTGATAGTCTCCCTCATCCATAGAGACAGATGGGAAGGAGCATGGAATCATAGACTCCCTACAGTGTGGAAACTGACCATTCGGCCCATCATGCATTCCACCAAGACTCACCCCAGCTACCCTATCGCTATAACCCATGGCTAATCCACCTCACCTACACATCCCTGGACACTATGGATAATTTAGCATGGCCAACCCACCCAAACCTGCACATCTCAGGACTGTGGGAGGAAACCGGAGCACCCGGAGGAAACCCACACAGACCCGGGGAGAATGTGCAAACTCCACACAGAGAACTTTCAATCAGACAGGGATCTGGGTAATTGGAGAGGTTTAGAGAGGGAGTCCAGACGGTTAGACTGGTGTGTGAATGATGAGCCGAACAGCCTGATCTCAGTGCTGTAAAAACTCTACAGTAACATGCCTCCCTACATGCAGCATTCATCACAGTTTGTATTTTGTTTGAATCCGTCCTGTTATTGACCTTATTGTGAATGAAATGGATGGAGAGGGGTTGTTTGTGCACTCAGGGAGCCATGTTACTGTAGAGTTTTTACAGCACTGAAATCAGGCTGTTCGTGGTGGGGAGGGAGGATTAATGTGTCAAATCTATACAAGGATAAACTTCAGCCTGAAAACAGTCAGAGTTCCGAAGTGCTACAAACATCCATATAACTCTTTTCCTTGGGGAATTTCTCCAGTGCATCTTGTCTATGGTGCACACTGCTGCTACAGAGTGTCTGTAGGATATAGGTAAATTAATGTTACTTCTACAATTCTGCAATTATAATTTCTGATACAAGGTAAATGAACTCATACCAATGTGTAATTGTTTTAGCTAAGAGCTGAGTCAACAAGAAAGGAAACGATGTGGAGGAAATATATAATTGTTTTTGTATTTGCTAAAAGTGTATGCCAGAATGAAACGTGACAGCAAAACAATGGTAGATATTATTGGCAAATAGATAAGATGTTGTAAGGGGATGAAGTTAAGCTAGATACGCCTGAACAAACAGTAGGTATAAACATATGTTTCCCACTTTTACAGAGACACAGGAACAAACCCCAATTAAAAGGGTCATAAGGATCAGGGGAAGGTACAAATGGAGGGAGTAGATAATGATGAAGAAAGAATATGCCTAACAATGACCTAGAGCGGGATGGGGTCAAACGGCCTTGTGAGGCCAGAAGAAAGCATTTTGTCACAGACAAGGCCGGATAAGGCAAGAGATAAACAGGAGTAATGGGGCCAGTCTTAGGGAAGTGGAGGATGTAAACAGGGGAGGAGCAATGTAAAACAAAAGAAACCAAATTATATATTATTTTGTATGAATTGAATTTGGGTTGTGTATGTCCTCTGCCTTATAGGCCCTGGACATCACACCCAGTTGCACGTGTGAAATAAATGACACTACTGATTCAGATTTTGTCTCGGACTGAAATTATTGAAGTGAGTGAGCTTTGTTTCTCACAATTGGGGGCAGTCCAGGATTTTCTTCCATTGCCGGTGGGAGTGGCTGGCCTTGGACACTGGGAAGACGCATCCCGTTCCCCATTGAGGAGCGGTCTCGTGCCCTGGTTTGGTCCGCTCCCTTGGGCGACTGGTACGAATCTCTCTTTCTCTCTCTCGCCCTGTCTCGCCCTTTCGCCCTCTCTCCCTCTCTCGCCCTCTCTCGCTCTCTCACCCTCTCGCCCTCTCACTGACTCTCTCGCCATCTAAACCACCTTCGCCCTCTCGCTACTCTCACCCTCACGCCCTCTCTCACCGTCTCTCTATCTCTCTCGCCCTCTCTGCATCTCTCACCCTCACTCCCTCTCTCGCCCTCTCTCCCTCTCTTTCGCCCTTTCTCCCTCTCTCACCCTCCGCCCTCTCTCACCCTCTCTTCCTCTCTCGCCCTCTCTCCTCTCTCGCCCTCTCTACCTCTCTCGTCCACTCTCACACTCTCTCTCTCTTTCGCCCTCTCACCCACTTTCGCCCTCTCTCCCTCTCTCGCTCTGTCTCGCCCTCTCTCCCTCTCTCGTCGTCTCTCGCACTCTCGCCCATTCTCGCTCGCTCGCCCTCTCTCCCTCTCACTGACTCTCTCGCCGTCTCAACCACCCTCGCCCTCTCGCTATCTCTCACCCTCACGCCCTCTCTCATCTTCTCTCTATCTCTCTCGCCCTCTTTAACTCTCTCTCGTCCTCTCTCCTTCTTGCCCTCTCTTCCTCACTCGCACTCTCTACCTCTCTCGCCCTCTTGCCCTCTCTCACCCCCTCTGCTTCTCTTGCCCTCTCTCTTTCCCCCACTTTCTCTCTCTCTCTCTCTCTTGCCCTGTCTCGCCTTTTCGCCCTCTCTCCCTCTCTCGCACTCTCTAATACGCTCGCCAACCCGCGCTCTCTCGCCCTCTCTCCCTCTCGCCCTCTCACTGCCTCTCTCGCCGTCTCAACCACCGTCGCCATCTTGCTATCTCTTACATTCTCTCCCTCTCTCGCCTTTTCTCTCTCTCTCTCTCACCCTCATTAACTATCTCTCTCTTCCTCTCTCCTTCTCGCCCTCTTGCCCTCTCTCGCCCTATCGCACTCACTCTCTCGCCCTCTCTCGCCCTCTCATCCTCTCTCGCCGTCTCTCGCCCTCTCTCTCCCTCTCCCGCCCTCTCTGCCTCTCTCGCCCTCTCTCACCCTCACTCCCTCTCTCGCCCTCTCTCCCTCTCTTTCGCCCTCTCTCACTCTCGCCCTCCGTCCTCTCTCACCCTCTCTTGCCCTCTGTCACTCTCTCTCGCCCTCTCTCCCACTTTCGTTCTCTCTCCCTCTCTACCGCTCTCCCGCTCCTGCCATTTCTCCCTCTTTCGCCCTCTCGCCCACTTTCGCCCTCTCTCCCTCTCTCGCCCTCTCTCCCTCTCTCGCTCTCTCGTCCCCCTCTGCCACTCTTGCCCTCTCTCTCTCCCCCACTTTCTCTCTTTCTCTCTCTCACCCTGTCTTGCCCTTTCGCCCTCTCTCCCTCTCTCGCCCTGTCTCGCCCTCTCTCCCTCTCTCGCCCTCTCTCACACTCTCGCCCACTCTCGCTCTCTCGCCCTCTCTCCCTCTCACTGACTCTCTCGCTGTCTAAACCACCTTCGCCCTCTCACTATCTCTCACCCTCACGCCCTCTCTCACCTTCTCTCTATCTCTCTCGCCCTCTCTCACCCTCACTCCCTCTCTCGCCCTCTCTCCCTCTCTTTCGCCCTCTCTCCCTCTCTCACCCTCCGCCCTCTCTCGCCCTCTCTCCCTCTCTCGTCCTCTTCCCCTCTCGCCCTCTCTCGCCCTATCGCACTCACTCGCCCTCTCTCGCGGTTTCTTGCCCTCTCTCCCTCACTCCCTCTCTCACCTCTCTTCCTCTCTCGCCCACTCTCTCTCTCTCTCGACCTCTCTCTCTCTCGCCCTCACTCCCTCTTTCGCCCTTTCACCCTCTCTGCCTCTCTCATCCTCTCTCACCCTCTCTCACCCACTCTTTCCCTTTCTCTCCCTCTCTTCTATCGCCCTCTCTCTCTCTCCCTCTCGCCCTCTCTCTACCTCTCTCCCTCTCTCTTCCTCTCTCCCTCTCTCTCCCTCTCTCCCTGTCTTGCCCTCTCGGGCCCTCTCTCCCACTCTCTCACACTCTCTCCCTCTTTCGCCCTCTCTCACTCTCTCCCCGTCTCTCTTTCTGTCGCCCTCTTTCACTCCTTCGCCCTCTCGGCCTCTCTCAGCCTCTTTCCCTCTCTCGCCTTCTCTCGCCCTCTCTCATTCTCTTGCACTCTCTCACTCTCTTTCGCCCTCTCTCCCTCTCTTGCCCTCTCTCCCTCTTTCCCTCTCGCACACTTGCTCGACCTCTCACCCTTTCTCCCCCTCTCTCCCTCTCTCACACTCTCTCCCTCTCTCGGCCTCTCTCCCTCTCGCGCCCTCTCTCCCTCTTTTGCCCTCATTCCCTCTATCACCCTCACTCCCTCTCTGGCCCACTTCCACTCTCTCGGTCTCACTCTCTCCCTCTCTCGCCCAACACCTTTCTCTCGCCCTCTCTCCCTCTCTCCCCCTCTTTCCCTCTCTTCCACTCTCACCCTCTCTCACCCTCTTGCCTTCTCTCCCTCTCTGACCCACGCTCCCTCTCTCGCCCTCTCTTCCTCTCTCACCCACTTTCGTCCTCTCGCCTGCTCTCCCTCTCTCCCTCTCTCTATCTTGCCCTCTCTCCCTCTCTCACCCCCTCTCCCTCTCTCACTCTCTCTCTCTCCCCCACTTTCTCTCTCTCCCCCTCTCTCGCCCTTTCGCCCTCTCGCCTTCTCTCGTCCTCTCTCGCACACTAGCTCTCTCTCGCTCTCTCGCCCGCTCTCCCTCTCTCGCCGTCTCTCTGCCTCTCTCACCGTCTCACCCTCCCTCGCCCTCTCACTCTCTCTCGCCCTCACGCACTCTCTCGCCTTCTCTCTCTCTCACCCTCTCTCGCCTTCGCTCGCCCTCACTCTCTCACACCCTCTCTCCCTTTCTTTCGCCCTCTCTCCCTCTCTCGCCCTCTCTCCCTCTCCCTCTCTCTCGCACTTGCTCGCCCCCTCTCCCTCTCTGCCCTCTCTCCCACTCTCGGCCTCTCTGTCTCTCTCGCCCTCTTGCTCTCTCTTGCCTTCTCTCCCTCTCTCGCCCTCTTTCCTGCCACCTCCATCTTTTGCCCTCTAGCCCTCTCTCGCCCTCTCTCCCTCTTTTGCCCTCTCAACCTCTCTCGACCTCTCTCCCTCTCTCAACCTCTCTCCCTCTCTCGCCCTCTCTCCCTCTTTCGTACTCTCTCACCGTCTCTCGCCTACTCTCTCCCTTTCTTCTATCGTCCTCTCTCTCTCTCCCTCTCGCCCTCTCTCTCCCACTCTCCCTCTCTCTTTCTCTCTCCCTCTCTTGCCCTCTCGTTCTCTCACCCTCTCTGGCCCTCTCTCCCACTCTCGCCCTCTCGCTCCCTCTTTGGCCCTCCCTCACTTTCTCGCCCTCTCTTTTTCTGTCGCCCACTCTCACTCCTTCGCCCTCTCGGCCTCTCGCCCTCTCTCAGCCTCTCTCCCTCTCTCACCTTCTCTCGCCCTCTCTCCGTCTCTCGCCCCCTCTCCCTCTCTTTCGCCCTCTCTCCCTCTCTCGCCCTCTCTCCCTCACTCCCTCTCTCGCGCTCTTTCTCACCCACTCTCTCTCTTTCGCTCTCTCGCCCTCTCCGCCTCTCTCACCCTCTCTCACCCTCTCTCACCCACACTCTCCCTCTCTCTCCCTCTCTTCTATCGCCCTCTCTCCCTCTCTCACCCTCTCTCCCCCTCTCGGCCTCTCTCCCTCTCCCTTTCTTTCGCACTTGCTCGCCCCCTCTCCCTCTCTGCCCTCTCTCCCACTCTCGCCCTCTCTCCCTCTCCCTCTCTTTCGCACTTGCTCGCCCCCTCTCCCTCTCTGCCCTCTCTCCCACTCTCGCCCTCTCTGTCTCTCTCGCCCTCTTGCTCTCTCTTACCCTCTCCCTCTCTCGCCCTCTCTCCCTCTCTCTTGCCACCTCTCCTTTTGCCCTCTCGCTCTCTCTCGCCCTCTCTCCCTCTTTTGCCCTCTCGACCTCTCTTCCTCTCTCGTCATCTCTCCCTCTCTCGCCCTCTCTCCCTCTCTCGCCCTCTCTCCCTCTTTCGCACTCTCTCCCTCTTTTGCCCTCTCGCCCTCTCCACCTCTCTCGCCCTCTCTCACCGTCTCTCGCCCTCTCTCTCCCACTCTCCCTCTCTCTCCCGCTCTCCCTGTCTTGCCCTCTCGCGCTCTCTGGCCCTCTCTCCCACTCTCGCCCTCTCTCTCCCTCTTTGGCCCTCTCTCACTCTTTCGCCCTCTCTCTTTCTGTCGCCCGCTCTCACTCCTTCGCCCTCTCGGCCTCTCTCTGCCTCTCTCCCTCTCTCACCTTCTCTCGCCCTCTCTCTCCTTCTCTTGCCCCCTCTCCCTCTCTTTCGCCCTCTCTCCCTCTCTTGCCCTCTCTCCCTCACTCCCTCTCTCGCGCTCTCTCTCACCCTCTCTCTCTCTTTCGCTCTCTCGCCCTCTCCGCCTCTCTCACCCTCTCTCACCCACACTCTCCCTCTCTCTCCCTCTCTTCTATCGCCCTCTCACCCTCTCTCTCCCACTCTCCCTCTCTCTCCCTCTCTCACCCTCTTTCCCCCTCTCGGCCTCTCTCTCTCTCTCCCTCTCTAGCCATCTCTCCCTCTTTTGCGCTCACTCCCTCTATCACCCTCACTCCCTCTCTGGCCCACCTCCACTCTCTCGGTCTCACTCTCTCCCTCTCTCGCCCTACCCCTTTCTCTCGCCCTCTCTCCCACTCTCCCCCTCTCTCCCTCTCTCGCCCTCTTGCCTACTTTCCCTCTGTCGCCCACACCCACTCTCTCGCCCTCTCTTCCTCTCTCGCCACCTCTCCCTCTCTTACCCTCTCTCTCTACCCCCCACTTTCTCTCTCTCTCTCTCACCCTGTCTCACCCATTCGCCCTCTCTCCTTCTCTCGTTCTCTCTCGCATACTAGCTCTCTCGCGCTCTCTCGCCCTCTCTTCCTCTCGCCCTCTCTCTACCTCTCGCACCGTCTCATCCAACCTCACCCTCTCACTCTCTCTCATCCTCATGCACTCTCTCGCCTTCTCTCTCTCGCCCTCTCTCTCTCTCTCGCCCTCACTCCCTCTCTCACCCTCTCTCCCGCTCTCACTCTCTCTAACTCTCACTCTCACCCACTCTCCCTCTTCCGCCCTCTCTCCCTCTCTCGTCCTCCTGCCCTCTCTCCTTCTCTCGCCCTCTCTCCCCCTCTTTCGCCCTCTTGCCCTCTCTCACCCTATTGCACTCAATCTGCCTCTCTCACGCTCACTCCCTCTCTCTCTCACACTCTTGCACTCTCTCCCATCCCGCCCTCTCTCCATCTCGCCCTCTCTCCCTCTCTCGCCTTCTGATTCTCTCTCGCCATCTCTCGCCCTCTCCCTCTCTCCCTCTCTCGTCCTCACTCAGCCTCTCTCCCTCTCTCGCCTTCTCTCGCTCTCTCTCCTTCTCACGCCATCTCTCCCTCTCTTTCGCCCTCTCTCCCTCTCTCGCCCTCTATCGCTCACCCTCTGCCCTCTCTTACCCTCTCTCCCTCTCTTGCGCTCTATCACTCTCTCCCGCCCTCTCTCCCACTTTCGCCCTCTCTCCCACTCTCGCCATCTCTCCCTCTTTCGCCCTCTCACCCACTTTCGCTCTCTCTCCCTCTCTCGCCCGCTCTCCCTCTCTCATGCTCTCTCTCCCTCTCGGCCTCTCTCCCTCTCTCATCCTCTCTCCCTCTTTTGCCCTCACTCCCTCTATCACCCTCATTCCCTCTCAGGCCCACCTCCACTCTTTCGGTCTCACTCTCTCCCTCTCTCGCCCTACACCTATCTCTCGCCCTCTCATCCTATCTTCCCCTCTCTCCCTCTCTCACCCTGTCTCGCCCTCTTGCCTTCTCTCCCTCTCTCCCTCTCTCTCCATCTCTTGCCCTCTCACCCTCTCTCACACTCTGCCTCTTTCACGCACTCTCCCTCCTTCGCCCTCTCTCCCTCACTCACACTCACTCCTTCTCTGGCCCTCTCGCCCTCTCTCACACTCTCGACCTCTTTCACCCTCTCTCCCACTTTCGCCCTCTCTCCCTCTCTGTCACTCTCTCTTGCCCTCTCTCCATCTCTCGCCCTCTTTCGCACTCTCTCCCTCATTCGACCTCTCTCTCCCTATTGCCCTCTCTCCCTTTCTCGCCCTCACTCTCACTTTCGTACTCTCTCCTTCCTTCGCTCTCTCTCCCTCTCTCCCTCTCTCTCTCGCCCACTCTCCCTCTCTCGCCCTCTCTCCCTCTCTCACATTCTCGCCCACTCTCACACTCTCTGCCTCTTTCACCCTCTCTCACACTTGCTCGCCATCTCTCCCTCTCTCGCCCTCTCTCCCTCTCTCGCTCTCTCTCTCTCGCCCTCTGCCCTCTCTCACCCTCTCTCCCTCTCTTGCCCTCTGTCACTCTCTCCCGCCCTCTCTCCCACTTTCGCTCTCTCTCCCTCTCTCCCACTCTTGCCATCTCTCCCTCTTTCGCCCTCTCGCCCACTTTTGCCCTCTCTCCCTCTATCACCCTCTCTCTCCCTCTATCCCTTTCTCACCCTTTCTCCCCCCTCTCCCTTTCTCACCCTCTCTCCCTCTCTCGGCCTCTCTCCCTCTCTCGTCCTCTCTTCCTCTTTTGCCCTCAATCCCTCTATCACCTTCATTCCCTCTCTGGCCCACCTCTCTCGGTCTCACTCTCTCCCTCTACCCCTATTTCTCGCCCTCTCTCCCTCTGTCCCTCTCTCACCCTCATGCCTTCTCTCCCTCTCTCTCACCCTCTCGCACTCTCTTTCCCTCTCTCGCACTCTCTCTCTCTTGCCCTCTAACCCTCTCTCACACTCTATGCCTCTTTCGCCCTCTCTCCCTCCTTCGCCCTCTCCTCCTCACTCGCACTCACTCCCTCTCTCGCCCTCTCTCACACGCTCTACCTCTTTCACCCTCTCTCCCACTTTCGCCCTCTCTCCCTCTCTCTCACCCTCTCTCCCTCTCTCGCCCTCTCTCCCTCTCTCTACCTCTTTCACCTTCTCTCCCACTTTCGCCCTCTCTCCCTCTCTCTCACCCTCTCTCCCTCTCGCGCCCTCTCTCGCCCTCTCTGCCTCTTTTGTCTTATTTCCATCTCTCGCCCTCTCTCACCCTCTCTCCCTCTTTAGCCCTCTCTCCCACTCTCGCCATCTCTCCCTCTTTCGCCCTCTCGCCCACTTTCGCCCTCTCTCCCTCTCTCGCCCTCTCTCCCATTCTCTCCCTCTCTCACCCTCTCTCCCCCTCTCGGCCTCTCTCCCTCTCTCGTCTTCTCCCCCTCTTTTGCCCTCACTCCCTCTATCACCCTCATTCCCTCTCTGGTCCATTTCTCTCGGTCTCACTCTCTCCCTCTCTCGCCCTACCCCTATCACTCACCCACTCTTCCTGTCTCCCCCTCTCTCTCGCACTCTCTCCCTCTCTTGCCCTCTCACCCTCTCTCACACTTATGCCTCTTTCACCCTCTCTCCCACTTTGGCCATCTCTCCCTCTCTGTCGCTCTCTCTTGCCCTCTCTCCCTCCTTCGCCCTCTCTCCCCCACTCGCACTCACTCCCTCTCTCGCCCTCTCTCACACTCTCTACCTCTTTCACCCTCTCTCCCACTTTCGCCATTTCTCCCTCTCTGTCGCTCTCTCTTGCCCTCTCTCCCTCTCTCGCCCATTCTCCGTCTCTCGCCCTCTCTCCCTCTCTCGCCCACATTACCGCTCTCCTCGTCTCTCTCTCTCTCACCCTCTCTCCCCCTCTCAGCCTCTCTCCCTCTCTCTCTCGTCCTCTCGCACTCTCTCCCTCTCCCGCCCTCTCTCCCTCTCTCTCCGTCTCATCCTCTCTCGCCCTCTCTCGCCCTCTCTCCCTCTCTCACCCTCTCTCCCTCTCTCGCATTCTCTCCCTCTCTTGCCCTCTTACCCTCTCTCACACTCTATACCTCTTTCACCCTCTCGCCCTCTCTCACACTCTCTACCTCTTTCACCCTCTCTCCCACTTTTGCCCTCTCTCCCTCTCTCCCTCTGTCACCCTCTCTCACCCTCCTGCCCTCTCTCCCTCTCTCGCCCATTCTCCGTCTCTCGCCCTCTCTCACCCTCTTTTCCGCTCTCCCCCTCTCTCCCTCTCTCCCCCTCTCAGCCTCTCTCCCTCTCTCCCTCTCTCTCCCTCTCTCCCTCTTTTGCCCCCTCTCCCTCTATCACCCTCTCTCCCTCTCTGGCCTACCCCCACTCACTCGCTCTCACTCTCTCTCTCTCTCCCAACCCCTTTCTCTCACCCTCCCTCCATCTCTCACCTTCTCTCCCTCTCTCCCCCTCTACCTCTCTCACCCTCTCTCGACCTCTTGAATTCTCTCCCTGTCTCACCCACGCCCCTTCTCTCGCTCTCTATTCCTCTCTCATCCAATCGCACTTACTCTCCCTCTCTCACACTCACTCCCTCTCTCTCTCATCCTCTCGCACTCTCTCCCTCTCCTGCCCTCACTCCCTCTCTCTCTCTCCCTCTCTTGCCCTCTAACCCTCTCTCACACCCTGTGCCTTTTTCGCCCTCTCTCCCTCTCTCTCCCTCTCTCCATCTCTCGCCCTCTCTCGCCCTCTCTCCCTCTTTTGCCCTCTCTCTCCCTCTCTCGCCCTCACTCTCTCTTTCGTACTCTCTCCTTCCCTTGCTCTCTCTCCCTCTCTCCCTCTCTCACTCTCTCTCGCCCACTCTCTCTCTCCCTCATTCGCCCTCTCGCACTCTCTCACACTCTCTCCCTTTCTCACTCCCTCTCTCCCACTTTCGCTCTCTCTCCCTCTCTCGCTCTCTCTTGCTCTCTCTCCCTCTCTCGCCCAATCTCCCTCTCTCGCCCTCTCTCCCTCTCTTGCCCTCTTTCCCTGTCTCCCCCACTCCCCCTCTCACCCTCCTTCACCCTCTCTCCCTCTCTCGCACTCTCTCGCCCTTTCTCCCTCTCTCACCCTCTCTCCCTCTCTCGCACTCTCTCCCTCTCTTTCCCTCTAACCCTCTCTCACACTCTATGCCTCTTTCGCCCTTTCGTCCTCTCGCCCTCTCTCACACTCTCTACCTCTTTCACCCTCTCTCTCCCACTTTCGCCCTCTCTCCCTCTCTCTCCCTCTCTCGCTCTCTCTTGCCATCACTCCCTCTCTCGCCCATTCTCCGTCTCTCGCCCTCTCTCCCTCTCTCGCCCTCTTTTCCGCTCTCCCCCTCTCTCCCTCTCTCGCCCTCTCTCCCTCTCTCCCCCTCTCTCCCTCTCTCACCCTCTCTCTCCCTCTCGCACTCTCTCCCTCTCTGGCCTACCCCCACTCACTCGCTCTCACTCTATCCCTGTCTCGCCCGACCCCTATCTCTCGCCCTGTCTTCCTGTCTCCCCTCTCTCCGTCTCTCCCTCTCTCACCCTCTCTCACCCTCCTGCCCTCTCTCGCTCTCTCGCCCATTCTCCGTCTCTCTCCCTCTCTCACCCCCTTTTCCGCTCTCCCCTTCTCTCCCTCCCTCACCCTCTCTTCCCCTCTCAGCCTCTCTCCCTCTCTCTCTCTCCCTCTTTTGCCTCTCTCCCTCTATCACCCTCTCTCCCTCTCTGGCCTACCCCCACTAACTCCCTCTCACTCTCTCTCTCTCTCTCCCAACCCCTTTCTCTCGTCCTCTCTCCCTCTCTCACCTTCTCTCCCTCTCTCCCCCTCTACCTCTCTCACCCTCTCTCGACCTCTTGAATTCTCTCCCTGTCTCGCCCACGCCCCTTCTCTCGCCCTCTATTCCTCTCTCATCCAATCGCACTCACTCTCCCTCTCTCACACTCACTCCCTCTCTCTCTCTCTCGTCCTCTCGCACTCTCTCCCTCTCCCGCCCTCTCTCCCTCTCTCTCACTCTCTCCCTCTTTTGCCCTCTCTCCCTCTCTTGCCCTCTAACCCTCTCTCACACTCTATGCTCTTTCGCCCTCTCGTCCTCTCGGCCTCTTTCACACTCTCTACCTCTTTTACCCTCTCTCTCCCACTTTCGCCCTCTCTCCCTCTTTTGCCCTCTCTCCCTCTCTCGCCCTCACTCTCTCTTTCGTGCTCTCTCCTTCCCTCGCTCTCTCTCCCTCTCTCCCTCTCTCGCTCTCTCTCGCCCACTCTCTCTCTCTCCCTCATTCGCCCTCTCGCCCTCTCTCACACTCTCTGTCTCTTTCACCCTCTCTCCCACTTTCGCCCTCTCTCCCTCTCTTTCCCTCTCTCGCTCTCTCTTGCCCTCTCTACCTCTCTCGCCCAATCTCCCTCTCTCACCCTCTCTCTCTCTCTCGCCCTCTCTCCTTCTCTTACCCTCTCTCCCTCTCTCGCCCACTCCGACCACTCGCTCTCTCACCCTCCTTCGCCCTCTCAACCTCACTCGCCCTCACTCCCTCTTTTGCCCTCTCTCCCCCTCTCACCCTCTCTCACTCTCTCGTCTTCACTCCCTCTTTCGTACTCTCTCCTTCTCACGCCCGCTCTCCCTCTCTCGCCCACTCCCCCCACTCGCCCTCTCTCCCTCCTTCGCCTTCTCTCCATCTCTCGCCCTCTCTCCCTCTTTTGCCCTCTCTCCCCCTCACTCCCTCCTTCGCCCTCTCTCCCTCTCTCGCACTCTCTCTCCCGCTCTCGCACTCTCTTCTCCTCTCGCCCTCTATCCCTGTCTCCCTCTATTGCCCTTTCTCATCCACTCTCTCCCCCTCTCGGTCTCTCTCTCTCTCTCTCCCTCTCTCGGCCTCTCTCCCTCTCTCGCTCTCTCTCTGGCCCACCTCCACTCTCTCGGTCTCACTCTCTCCCTCTCTCGCCCAACACCTTTCTCTTTCCCTCTCTCCCCTCTTTCCTCTCTTCCTCTCTCACCCTCTCTCGCCCTCTTGCCTTCTCTCCCTGTCTCACCCACGCCCCCTCTCTCACCCTCTCTTCCTCTCACTCTCTCTCTCGCCCACTCGCCTGCTCTCCCTCTCTCCGTCTCTCTCCATCTTGCCCTCTCTCCCTATCTCAACCCCTATTCCTCTCTCACTCCCTCTCTCTCCCCCACTGTCTCTCTCTCTCTCTCACCCTGACTCGCCCTTTCGCCCTCCTTCTCTCGCCCTCTCTCGCACACTAGCTCTCTCTCGCTCTCTCGCCCTCTCTCCCTCTTGCCCTCTCTCTTCCTCTCTCACTGTCTCATCCTCCCTCGCCCTCTCGCTCTCTCTTGCCCTCACGCACTCTCTCCCCTGCTCTCTCTCTCACCCTCTCTCCCTCTCTCACCCTCTCTGTCTTTCTCGCCCTTTATTCTCTCTCGCCCTCTCTCACCCTCTCTCCCTCTCTCTTGCCACCTCTCCTTCTTTTGCCCTCTCTACTTCTCTCGACCTCTCTCCCTCTCTCGCCCTCTCTCCCTTTCTCGTCCTCTCTCAACCTCTCTCCCTCGCTCCCTCTTTCGTACTCTCTCTCTCTCTTTCGCCCTCTCACCCTCTCCACCTCTCTCGCCCTCTCTCACCGTCTCTCGCCCACTCTCTCCCTCTCTCTCCCTCTCTTCTATCGCCCTCTCTCTCTCTCTCTCCCCCTCTCACCCTCTCTCTCCCACTCTCCCTCTCTCTTCCTCTCTCCCTCTCTTTTCCTCTCTCCCTATCTAGTCCTCTTGCCCTCTCAGCCTCTCTGGCCCTCTCTCCCACTCTCGCCCTCTCTCTCCCTCTTTGGCCCTCTCTCACACTCTCGCCCTCTCTCGTTCTGTCGCCCTCTCTCACTCTTTCGCCCTCTCTCAGCCTCTCTCCCTCTCTCGCCTTCTCTCGCCCCCTCTCCCTCTCTTTCGGCCTCTCTCCCTCACTCCCTCTCTCGCGCTCTCTCTCACCCTCTCTCTATCTTTCGCTCTCTCGCCCTCTCCGTCTCTCTCACCCTCTCTCACCCACACTCTCCCTCTCTCTCCCTCTCTTCTATCGCCCTTTCTCCCTCTCTCACCCACTCTCCCCCTCTCCCTCTCTCCCCCTCGCTCCCCCTCTTGCCCTCTCTCCCTCTTTTGCCCTCACTCCCTCTATCACCCTCACTCCCTCTCTGGCCCACCTCCACTCTCTTGGTCTCACTCTCTCCCTCTCTCGCCCTACCCCTTTCTCTCGCTCTCTCTCCCACTCTCCCCCTCTCTCCCTCTCTCGCCCTCTTGCCTTCTTTCCCTCTGTCGTGCACACCCCCTCTCTCACCCTCTCTTCCTCCTCACCCTCTCGCCTGCTCTCCATCTCTCTCTCTCGCCCTCTCTCTCCCCCTCTCCCTCTCTTACCCTCTCTCTCTCTACCCCCCACTTTCTCTCTCTCTCTCTCACCCTGTCTCACCCTTTTGCCCTCTTTCCTTCTCTCGTCCTCTCTCTCCCTCTCGCCCTCTCTCTGCCTCTCTCACCGTCTCATCCAACCTCACCCTCTCACTCTCTCTTGCCCTCACGCACTCTGTCGCCTTCTCTCTCTCTCTCACCCTCACTCCCTCTCTCACCCTTTCTAACTCTCTCTCTCACCCACTCTCCCTCTTTCGCCCTCTCTCCCTCTCTCGTCCTCTTGCCCTCTCTCCTTCTCTCGCCCTCTCTCCGTCTCTTTCGCCCTCTTTCCCTCTTTCGCCCTTTCTCATCCTATCGCCCTCTCTCCCTCTCTCGTCCTCTTGCCCTCTCTCCTTCTCTCGGCCTCTCTCCCTCTCTTTCGCCCTCTCTCACCCTCACTCCCTCTTTCGCTCTATTGCCCTCTCTCACCCTATCGCACGCACTCTCCCTCTCTCATGCTCACTCCCTCTCTCTCTCGCACTCTCACACTCTCTCCCTATCCCGCCGTCTCTCCAACTCGCCCTCTCTCCCTCTCTTGCCCTCTCTCCCTCTCTCGCCTTCTCATCCTCTCTCGCCATCTCTCGCCCTCTCTCTCCCTCTCTCCCGCTCTCGTCCTCTCTCATCCTCTCTCCCTCTTTCGCCCTTTCTCCCTCTCTCCCACTCTCGTCATCTCTCCCTCTTTCGCCTTCTCGCCCAATTTCGCCCTCTCTCCCTCTCTCGCCCTCTCTCCCTCTCTCCCCCTCTCAGCCTCTCTCCCACTCTCGTCCTCTCTCCCTCTTTTGCCCTCACTTCCTCTATCACCCTCATTCCCTCTCTGGCACACCTCCACTCTCTCGGTCTCACTCTCTCCCTCTCTCGCCCGACACCTATCTCTCGCCGTCTCTTCCTGTCTCCCCCTCTCTCCTTCTCTCCCTCCCTCACCCTCTCTCACCCTCTTGCCTTCTCTCCCTCTCTCCCTCTCTCTCCCTTTCGCCCTCTCTCCCTCTCTCTTGCCCTCTCTCCCACTCTTTCACTCTCTCCCTCTCTCGCACTCTCTCCCTCTCTTGCCCTTTAACCCTCTCTCACACTCTATGCCTCTTTCGCCCTCTCGCCCTCTCGCACCCTCTCTCACCCTCTCTCCCTCTCTCGCACTCTCTCCCTCTCTTGCCCTCTAACCCTCTCTCACACTCTATGCCTCTTTCTCCCTCTCACCCTCTCGCCCTCTCTCACACGCTCTACCTTATTTCACCCTCTCTCCCACTTTCGCCCTTTCTCCCTCTCTCTCCCTCTCTCACCCTCTCTCGCCCTCTCTCCCTCTCTCGCAAACTCGCCCTCTCTCACACTCTCTGCCTCTTTTGTCTTCTCTCCATCTCGCCCTCTCTCGCCTTCTCTCCCTCTTTTGCCCTCTCTCCCTCTCTCGCCCTCACTCTCTCTTTCGTACTCTCCTTCCCTCGATCTCTCCCTCTCTCACTCTCTCTCGCCCATTCTCCCTCTCTCGCCCTCTCTCCCTCATTCGCCCTCTCGCGCTCTCTCACACTCTCTGCCTCTTTCACCCTCTCTCCCACTTTCGCCCAATCTCCCTCTTTCGCCCTCTCTCCTTCTATCGCCCACTCCCCCCACTCGCCCTCTCTCCCTCCTTCGCCTTCTCTCCCTCACTTGCCCTCACTCCCTCTTTTTCCCTCTGTCTCCCTCTCTCGCCCTCTATCACACTCTCGCCCTCTCTCCCTCTTTCGTACTCTCTCCCTCTCACGCATGCTCTCCCTCTCTCGCTCTCTCGCTCTCTCTTGCCCTCTCTCCCTCTCTCACCCATTCTCCGTCTCTCGCCCTCTCTCTCTCTCGCCCTCTTTTCCGCGCTCCCCCTCTCTCCTTCTCTCGTCCTCTCTCTCCCTCTCGCCCTCTCTCTGCCTCTCTCACCGTCTCATCCAACCTCACCCTCTCACTCTCTCTTGCCCTCACGCACTCTGTCGCCTTCTCTCTCTCTCTCACCCTCACTCCCTCTCTCACCCTTTCTAACTCGCTCTCTCACCCACTCTCCCTCTTTCGCCCTCTCTCCCTCTCTCGTCCTCTTGCCCTCTCTCCTTCTCTCGCCCTCTCTCCCTCTCTTTCGTCCTCTCTCCCTCTTTCGCCCTCTCTCATCCTATCGCCCTCTCTCCCTCTCTCGTCCTCTTGCCCTCTCTCCTTCTCTCGGCCTCTCTCCCTCTCTTTCGCCCTCTCTCACCCTCACTCCCTCTTTCGCTCTATTGCCCTCTCTCACCCTATCGCACGCACTCTCCCTCTCTCATGCTCACTCCCTCTCTCTCTCGCACTCTCACACTCTCTCCCTATCCCGCCGTCTCTCCAACTCGCCCTCTCTCCCTCTCTTGCCCTCTCTCCCTCTCTCGCCTTCTCATCCTCTCTCGCCATCTCTCGCCCTCTCTCTCCCTCTCTCCCGCTCTCGTCCTCTCTCATCCTCTCTCCCTCTTTCGCCCTTTCTCCCTCTCTCCCACTCTCGTCATCTCTCCCTCTTTCGCTTTCTCGCCCAATTTCGCCCTCTCTCCCTCTCTCGCCCTCTCTCCCTCTCTCCCCCTCTCAGCCTCTCTCCCACTCTCGTCCTCTCTCCCTCTTTTGCCCTCACTTCCTCTATCACCCTCATTCCCTCTCTGGCACACCTCCACTCTCTCGGTCTCACTCTCTCCCTCTCTCGCCCGACCCCTATCTCTCGCCGTCTCTTCCTGTCTCCCCCTCTCTCCTTCTCTCCCTCCCTCACCCTCTCTCACCCTCTTGCCTTCTCTCCCTCTCTCCCTCTCTCTCCCTTTCACCCTCTCTCCCTCTCTCTTGCCCTCTCTTCCACTCTTTCTCTCTCTCCCTCTCTCGCACTCTCTCCCTCTCTTGCCCTCTAACCCTCTCTCACATTCTATGCCTCTTTCGCCCTCTCGCCCTCTCGCACCCTCTCTCACCCTCTCTCCCTCTCTCGCTCTCTCTCCCTCTCTTGCCTTCTAACCCTCTCTCACACTCTATGCCTCTTTCGCCCCCTCGCACTCTCTCACACTCTCTACCTCTTTCACCCTCTCTCCCACTTTCGCCCTCTCTCCCTCGCTCTCCCTCTCTCCCTCTCTCACCCTCTCTCCCTCTCTCGCACTCTCGCCCTCTCTTGCCCTCTAACCCTCTCTCACACTCTATGCCTCTTTCTCCCTCTCGCCCTCTCGCCCTCTCTCACACGCTCTACCTCTTTCACCCTCTCTCCCACTTTCGCCCTTTCTCCCTCTCTCTCCCTCTCTCACCCTCTCTCGCCCTCTCTCCCTCTCTCGCAAACTCGCCCTCTCTCACACTCTCTGCCTCTTTTGTCTTCTCTCCATCTCGCCCTCTCTCGCCTTCTCTCCCTCTTTTGCCCTCTCTCCCTCTCTCGCCCTCACTCTCTCTTTCGTACTCTCCTTCCCTCGATCTCTCCCTCTCTCACTCTCTCTCGCCCATTCTCCCTCTCTCGCCCTCTCTCCCTCATTCGCCCTCTCGCGCTCTCTCACACTCTCTGCCTCTTTCACCCTCTCTCCCACTTTCGCCCAATTTCCCTCTTTCGCCCTCTCACCCTCTCTCGCCCATTCTCAGTCTCTCGCCCTCTCTCCCTCTCTCGCCCTCATTTCCGCTCTCCCCCTCTCTTGCTCTCTCACCCTCTCTCCCCCTCTCAGCCTCTCTCCCACTCTCTCTCGTCCTCTCGCACTCTCTCCCTCTCCCGCCCTCTCTAACTCTCTCTCCCTCTCATCCTCTCTCGCCCTCTCTCCCTCTCTCCCTCTCTCGCACTCTCTCCCTCCCTTGCCCTCTAACCCTCTCTCACACTCTATACCTCTTTCACCCTCTCGCGCTCTCTCTCACTCTCTGCCTCTTTCACCCTCTCTCCCACTTTCGCCCAATCTCCCTCTTTCGCCCTCTCTCCTTCTATCGCCCACTCCCCCCAATCGCCCTCTCTCCCTCCTTCGCCTTCTCTCCCTCACTTGCCCTCACTCCCTCTTTTTCCCTCTGTCTCCCTCTCTCGCCCTCTATCACTCTCTCGCCCTCTCTCCCTCTTTCGTACTCTCTCCCTCTCACGCATGCTCTCCCTCTCTCGCTCTCTCGCTTTCTCTTGCCCTCTCTCCCTCTCTCACCCATTCTCCGTCTCTCGCCCTCTCTCTCTCTCGCCCTCTTTTCCGTGCTCCCCCTCTCTCCCTCTCTCACCCTCTCTCCCCCTCTCAGCCTCTCTCGTCCTCTCTCCCTCTTTTGCCCTCACTCCCTCTATCACCCTCATTCCCTCTTTGGCCTACCTCCACTCTCTCAGTCTCACTCTCTCCATCTCTCGCCCGATCCCTATCTCTCGCCCTCTCTTCCTGTCTCCCCCTCTCTACCTCTCTCACCCTCTCTCACCCTCTTGCCTTCTCTCCCTCTCTCCCTCTCTCTCCCTCTCGCCCTTTCTCCCTCTCTCTCTCTCTCTCCCTCTTTTGCCCTCTCTCCCTCTATCACCCTCTCTCCCTCTCTGGCCTACCCCCACTCACTCGCTCTCACACTCTCCATCTCTCGCCCGACCCCTATCTCTCGCCCTCTCTTCCTGTCTCCCGCTCTCTCCCTTTCTCCCTCTCTCACCCTCTCTAACCCTCTTGCCCTCTCTCCCTGTCTCGCCCATTCTCAGTCTCTCGCCCTCTCTCCCTCTCTCGCCCTCATTTCCGCTCTCCCCCTCTCTTGCTCTCTCACCCTCTCTCCCCCTCTCAGCCTCTCTCCCTCTCTCTCTCGTCCTCTCGCACTCTCTCCCTCTCCCGCCCTCTCTAACTCTCTCTCCCTCTCATCCTCTCTCGCCCTCTCTCCCTCTCTCCCTCTCTCGCACTCTCTCCCTCTCTTGCCCTCTAACCCTCTCTCACACTCTATACCTCATTCACCCTCTCGCCCTCTCTCACACTCTCCACCTCTTTCACCCTCTCTCCCACTTTTGCCCTCTCTCCCTCTCTCTCCCTCTCTCACCCTCTCTCGCCCTCTATCCGTCGATCGCAAACTCACCCTCTCTCACACTCTCTACCTCTTTCACCCTCTCTCCCACTTTTGCCCTCTCTCCCTCTCTCTCCCTCTCTCACCCTCTCTCCCTCTCTCGCCCACTCTCCCTCGCTCGCAAACTCACCCTCTCTCACACTCTCTGCCTCTTTTGTCTTCTCTCCATCTCTCGCCCTCTCTCCCTCTTTTGCCCTCTCTCCCTCTCACTCTCTCTTTCGTACTCTTTCCTTCCCTCGCTCTCTCTCCCTCTCTCCCTCTCTCCCTCTCTCACTCTCTCTCGCCCACACTCCCTCTCTCGCCCTCTCGCCCTCATTCGCCCTCTCTCACACTCTCTGCCTCTTCCACCCTCTTTCCCACTTTCGCCCTCTCTCCAACTCTTTCTCTCTCTCGCTCTCTCTTGCCCTCTCTCCCTCTTTCGCCCAATCTCCCTCTCTCGCCCTCTCTCCCTCTCTCTCTTCCTCTCATCCAGTCCCCCCTCTCACCCTCTCTCACTCTCTCGCCCTCTCTTCCTCTTTCGTACTCTCTCCCTCTCAGGCACGCTCTCCCTCTCTCGCTCTCTCTTGCCCTCTCTCCCTCTCTCGCCCATTCTCCGTCTCCCGACCTCTCTCCCTCTCTCGCCCTCTTTTCCGCTCTCCCCCACTCTCCCTCTCTCTCCCTCTCTCCCTCTATCACCCTCTCTCCCTCTCTGGCCTACCCCCACTCACTCGCTCTCACTCTCTCCCTGTCTCGCCCAACCCCTATCTCTCGCCCTCTCTTCCTGTCTCCCGCTCTCTCCCTCTCTCTCTCTCACCCTCTCTCACTCTCTTGCCCTCTCTCCCTCACTCGCCCATTCTCAGTCTCTCGCCTTCTCTCCCTCTCTCGCCCCCATTTCCGCTCCCCCCCCTCTCTCGCTCTCTCACCCTCTCTCCCCTCTCAGCCTCTCTTCCTCTCTCTCTCGTCCTCTCACACTCTTTCCCTCTCCCGCCCTCTCTCTCCCTCTCATCCTCTCTCGCACTCTTTCCCTCTCTCACCCTCTCTCCCTCTCTCGCACTCTCTCCCTCTCTTGCCCTCTAACCCTCTCTCACACTCTATACCTCTTTCAACCTCTCGCCCTCTCTCACACTCTCTACCTCTTTCACCCTCTCTCCCACTTTTGCCCTCTCTCTCTCTCGCCCTCTATCCCTCTCTCGCAAAATCGCCCTCTCTCACACTCTCTGCCTCTTTTGTCTTCTCTCCATCTTTCGCCCTCTCTCCCTCTTTTGCACTCTCTCCCTCTCTCGCCCTGACACTCTCTTTCGTACTCTCTCCTTCCCTCGCTCTCTCTCCCTCTCTCACTCACTCTCGCCCACTCTCCCTCTCTCGCCCTCTCTCACTCATTCGCCCTCTCGCCCTCTCTCACACTCTCTGCCTCTTTCACCCTCTCTCCCACTTTCGCCCTCTCTCCAACTCTCTTGCCCTCTCTCCCTCTTTCGTCCAATCTCCCTCTCTCCCTCTCTCGCCCTCTCTCTTTCTCTCGCCCACTCCCCCCTCTCACCCTCTCTCACTCGCTCGCCCTCTCTTCCTCTTTCGTACTCTCTCCCTCTCAGGCACGCTCTCCCTCTCTCCCTCTCTCGCTCTCTCTTGCCCTCTCTCCCTCTCTCGCCCATTCTCCATCTCTCGCCCTCTCTCCCTCTCTCGCCCTCTTTTCCGCTCTCACACTCTATACCTCTTTCAACCTCTCGCCCTCTCTCACACTCTCTACCTCTTTCACCCTCTCTCCCACTTTTGCCCTCTCTCTCTCGCCCTCTATCCCTCTCTCGCAAAATCGCCCTCTCTCACACTCTCTGCCTCTTTTGTCTTCTCTCCATCTTTCGCCCTCTCTCCCTCTTTTGCACTCTCTCCCTCTCTCGCCCTGACTCTCTCTTTCGTACTCTCTCCTTCCCTCGCTCTCTCTCCCTCTCTCACTCACTCTGGCCCACTCTCCCTCTCTCGCCCTCTCTCCCTCATTCGCCCTCTCACCCTCTCTCACACTCTCTGCCTCTTTCACCCTCTCTCCCACTTTCGCCCTCTCTCCAACTCTTTCCCTCTCTCGCTCTCTCTTGCCCTCTCTCCCTCTTTCGCCAAATCTCCCTCTCTCCCTCTCTCTTTCTCTCGCCCACTCCCCCACTCACCCTCTCTCACTCGCTCGCCCTCTCTTCCTCTTTCGTACTCTCTCCCTCTCAGGCACGCTCTCCCTCTCTCCCTCTCTCGCTCTCTCTTGCCCTCTCTCCCTCTCTCGCCCATTCTCCATCTCTCGCCCTCTCTCCCTCTCTCGCCCTCTTTTCCGCTCTCCCCCACTCTCCCTCTCTCGCCCTCTCTCCCTCTCTCACCCTCTCTCTCCCTCTCTCACCCTCTCTCTCCCTCTCTCCCACTATCACCCTCTCTCCCTCTCTGGCCTACCCCCACTCACTCGCTCTCACTCTCTCCCTGTCTCGCCCGACCCCTATCTCTCGCCCTCTCTTCCGGTCTCCCGCTCTCTCCCTCTCTCTCTCTCTCACCCTCTCTCACCCTCTTGCCCTCTCTCCCTCACTCGCCCATTCTCAGTCTCTCGCCTTCTCTCCCTCTCTCGCCCCCATTTCCGCTCTCCCTCTCCCGCCCTCTCTCCCTCTCTCTCCCTCTCATCCTCTCTCGCACTCTTTCCCTCTCTCACCCTCTCTCGCACTCTCTCCCTCTCTTGCCCTCTAACCCTCTCTCACACTCTATACCTCTTTCAACCTCTTGTCCTCTCGCCCTCTCTCACACTCTCTACCTCTTTCACCCTCGCTCCCAATTTTGCCCTCTCTCTCTCCCTCTCTCACCCACCCTCCCTCTCTCGCCCTCTATCCCTCTCTCGCAAAATCGCCCTCTCTCACACTCTCTACCTCTTTTGTCTTCTCTCCATCTTTCGCCCTCTCTCCCTCTTTTGTACTCTCTCCCTTTCTCGCCCTGACTCTCTCTTTCGTACTCTCTCCTTCCCTCGCTCTCTCTCCCTCTCTCACTCACTCTCGCCCACTCTCCCTCTCTCCCTCATTCGCCCTCTCTTACACTCTCTGCCTCCTTCACCCTCTCTCCCACTTTCGCCCTCTCTCCAACTCTTTCCCTCTCTCTTGCCCTCTCTCCCTTTCTCGCCCAATCTTCCTCTCTCGCCCTCTCTCGCTCTCTCGCCCTCTCTCCTTCTCTCGCCCACTCCACCCACTCGCCCTCTCTCCCTCCTTCGCCCTCACTCCCTCACTCGCCCTCACTCCCTCTTTTGCCCTCTCTCCCCCTCTCGCCCTCTCTTCCTCTTTCGTACTCTCTCCCTCTCAGGCATGCTCTCCCTCTCTCGCTCTCTCTTGCCCTCTCTTCATCTCACGCCCATTCTCTGTCTCTCGCCCTCTCACCCTCTCTCGCCCTCTTTTCCGCGCTCCCCCTCTCTCCTTCTCTCCCCCTCTCTCCCTCTCTCCCCCTCTCTCCCTCTCTCACTCTCTGTCTCCCTCTCGCCCTCTCTCTCCCTCTCTCCCTCTTTTGCCCTCTCTCCCTCTATCACCCTCTCTCCCTCTCTGGCCTACCCCGACTCACTCGCTCTCACTCTCTCCCTGTCTTACCCGACACCTATCTCTCGCCCTGTCTTCCTGTCTCCCCCTCTCTCCCTCTTGCCCTCTCTCCCTCTCTCGCCCTCTTTTCCGCTCTCCCCCCTCTACCTCTCTCACCCTCTCTCCCCCTCTCAGCCTCTCTCTCCCTCTCTCCCTCTTTTGCCCTCTCTCCCTCTATCACCCTCTCTCCCTCTCTGGCCTACCCCCACTCACTCCCTCTCACTCTCTCTCTCTCCCAACCCCTTTCTCTCGCCCTCTCTCCCTCTCTCACCTTCTCTCCCTCTCTCCCCCTCTCCCTCTCTCACCCTCTCTCGACCTCTTGAATTCTCTCCCTGTCTCGCCCATGCCCTTTCTCTCGCCCTCTATTCCTCTCTCATCCAATCGCACTCACTCTCCCTCTCTCACACTCACTCCCTCTCTCTCTCATCCTCTCGCACTCTCTCCCTCTCCCGCCCTCTCTCCCTCGCATCATCTCTCGCCCTCACTCGCCCTTTCTTCCTCTCTCACCCTCTCTCCCTCTCTCGCACTCTCTCCCTCTCTTGCCCTCTAACCCCTCTCACACTCTATGCCTCTTTCGCCCTCTCGCCCTCTCTCACACTCTCTACCTCTTCCACCCTCTCTCCCACTTTCACCCTCTCTCTCTCTCACCGTCTATCCATCTCTCGCCCTCTCTCCCTCTTTTTCTCTCTCTCTCTCTCGCCCTCACTCTCTCTTTCATACTCTCTCCTTCCCTCGCTCTCTCTCCCTCTCTCCCTCTCTCACTCTCTCCCGCCCACTCTCCCTCTCGCCCTCTCTCACACTCTCTGCCTCTTTCACCCTCTCTCACACTTTCGCCCTCTCTCCCTCTCTTTCCCTCTCTCGCTCTCTCTTGCCCTCTCTCCCTCTCTTGCCCAATCTCCCTCTCTCGCCCTCTCTCCCTCACTTGCCCTCTCTCCCTCTCTCGCCCACTCCCCCCACTCACCCTCACTCCCTCTTTTGCCTTCTCTCCCCCTCTCACCCTCTCTCACTCTCTCGCCCTCTCTCCCTCTTTCGTACTCTCTCCCTCTCACGTACGCTCTCCCTCTCTCGCTCTCTCTTGCCCTCTCTCCCTCTCTCGCCCGTCTCTCACCCTCTCTCCCTCTCTCGCCCTCTTTTCCGCTCTCCCCCTATCTCCCTCTCTCGCCCTCTCTCTCCCTCTCGCCCTCTCTCCCTCTCTCTCCCTCTCTCCCTCTTTTGCCCTCTCTCCCTCTATCACCCTCTCTCCCTCTCTGGCCTACACCCACTCACTCGCTGTCACTCTCTCCCTGTCTCGACCGACCCCTATCTCTCGCCCTGTCTTCCTGTCTCCCCCTCTCTCCCTCTCTCACCCTCCTGCCCTCTCTCCCTCGTTTGCCCATTCTCCGTCCCTCGCCCTCTCTCCCTCTCTCCCTCTCTCACCCTCTTTTCCGCTCTCCCCCTCTCTCCCTCTCTCACCCTCTCAGCCTCTCTCCCTCTCTCTCACTATCTCACTCTTTTGCCCTCTCTCCCTCTATCACCCTCTCTGGCCGACGCCCACTCACTCCCTCTCACTCTCTCTCCCAACCCCTTTCTCTCGCCCTCTCTCCCTCTCTCACCTTCTCGCCCTCTCTCCCCCTCTACCTCTCTCACCCTCTCTTGACCTCTTGAATTCTCTCCCTGTCTCCCCCACGCCCCTTCTCTCGCCCTCTATTCCTCTCTCATCCAATCGTACTCACTCTCCCCCTCTCACACTCACTCACTCTCTCTCGTCCTCTCGCACTCTCTCCCTCTCCCGCCCTCTCTCCCTCTCTGTCCCTCTCTCCCTCTCTTGCCCTCTAACCCTCTCTCACACCCTATGCCTCTTTCGCCCTCTCGCCCTCTCTCACACTCTCTACCTCTTTCACCCTCTCTCCCACTTTTGCCCTCTCTCCCTCCCTCTCCCTCTCTCACCCTCTCTCCATCTCTCGCACTCTCTCGCCCTCTCTCCCTCTTTTGCCCTCTCTCTCCCTCTCTCGCCCTCACTCTCTCTTTCGTACTCTCTCCTTCCCTCGCTCTCTCTCCCTCTCTCACTCTCTCTCGCCCACTCTCTCTCTCTCCCTCCTTCGCCCTCTCTCCCTCTCTCGCCCTTTCTCCCTCTCTCACCCTCTCTCCCACTCTCTCCCTCTCTTGCTCTCTCACCCTCTCTTACACTCTATGCCTCTTTCGCCCTCTCTCACACTCTCTACCTCTTTCACCCTCTCTCTCCCACTTTCGCCATCTCTCCCTCTCTCTCCCTCTCTCACCCCCTCTCCATCTCTCGCCCTCTCTCGCCCACTCTCCCTCTTTTGCCCTCTCTCCCTCTCTCGCCCTCACTCTCTCTTTCGTACTCTCTCCTTCCCTCGCTCTCTCTCCCTCTCTCCCTCTCTCACTCTCTCTCGCCCACTCTCCCTCTCTCCCCCTCTACCTCTCTCACCCTCTCTCGACTTCTTGAATTCTCTCCCTGTCTCGCCCAGGCCCCTTCTCTCACCCTCTCTCATACAATCGCACTCACCCTCCCTCTCTCACACTCACTCCCTCTCTCTCTCGCCCTCTCGCACTCTCTCCCTCTCCCGCCCTCTCTCCCTCTCTTGCCCTCTAACCCTCTCTCACACCCTATGCCTCTTTCACCCTCTCTCACACACTGAAGACCTCTTTCACCCTCTCTCCCACTTTCGCCCTCTCTCCCTCTCTGTCCCTCTTTCACTCTCACTCCCTCTCTCGCCCTCTCTCCCTCTCTCGCAAACTCGCCCTCTCTCCCTCTTTTGCCCTCTCTCCTCTCTCTCCCTCTCTCCATCTCTCGCCCTCTCTCACCCTCTCTCCCTCTTTTGCCCTCTCTCTCTCTCGCTCTCACTCTCTCTTCCGTACTCTCTCCTTCCCTCGCTCTCTCCCTCTCTCACTCTCTCTCGCCCACTCTCTCTCTCCCTCATTCGCCCTCTCGCCCTCTCTCACACTCTCTGCCTCTTTCACCCTCTCTCCCACTTTCGCCCTAATCTTCCTCACTTTCCCTCTCTCGCTCTATCTTGCCCTCTCTCCCTCTCTTGCTCAATCTCCATCTCTCGCCCTGTCTCCCTCTCTTGCCCTCTCTCCCCCACTCCCCCCACTCGCCCTCTCTCCCTCCTTCGCCCTCTCTCCCACTCTCACCCTCTCTCCCTCTCTCACCCTCTCTCCCTCTCTCGCACTCTCTCCCTCTCTTGCCCTCTAACCCTCTCTCACACTCTATGCCTCTTTCGCCCTCTCGCCCTCTCTCACACTCTCTACCTCTTTTACCCTCTCTCTCCCACTTTCGCCCTCTCTCCCTCTCTCTCCCTCTCTCACCCTCTCTCCATCTCTCGCCCACTCTCGCCCTCTCTCCCTCTCTCGCCCTCACTCTCTCTTTCGTACTCTCTCCTTCCCTCGCTCTCTCTCCCTCTCTCCCTCTCTTGCCCTTTCTTGTCCTCTCTCCCTATCTCGCCCACTCGCGCTCTCTCGCCCTCTCTCATTCTCTCACCTTCTCGCCCTCTCTCACACTCTCTGCCTCTTTCGCCTTCTCTCCAACTCTTGCCCTCTATCGCCCTCTCTCCCTCTTTTGCTCTTTCTCCCTCTCTTGCCCTCACTCCCTCCTTCGACCTCTCTTTCCCTATCGCCCTCTCTCACTCTCTCTCGCACTCTATCCCTCTTTTGCCCTCTCTCCCTCTCTTGCCCTCACTCCCTCCTTCGACCTCTCTCTCCCTATCGCCCTCTCTCACTCTCTCTCGCCCTCTATCTCTTGCTCACTCTCCCTCTCCCTCGCTCTCTCGCCATCTCTCTCTTGCCCACTCTCCCTCTCACTCCCTCTCTCGCCCACTCTCCCTCTCTCTCGCCATCTCCCACTTGCCCACTCCCCCTCTCTCACCCTCTCTCGCCCACTCTCCCTCTCTCACCCTTTCTCCCTCTCTCACCCTATCGCACTCACTCTCCCTCTCTCACCCTTAATCCCTCTCTCTCTCGTCATCTCACACTCTCTCCCTCTCCCGCCCTCTCTCCATCTCGCTCTCTCGCCCTCTCTCGCTCTCTCGCCCTCTCTCGCCGTCTCTTGTCCTCTCTCCGTCTCTCACCCTCTCTCTCCCTCTCTCCGTCTCTTGCCCTCTCTCCAACTCTCGCCCTCTCTCATCCTGTCTCCCTCTTTCGCCCTCTCTCCCCCATCACCCTCTCTCCCTCCCTTGCCCTCTCTCCCTCTATCACCCTCTCTCCCTCTCTGGCCTACCCCCACTCACTCCCTCTCACTCTCTCTCTCTATCCCAACCCCTTTCTCTCGCCCTCTCTCCCTCTCTCACCCTCTCTCCCTCTCTCACCCGCTCTGTCCTATCTCCCTCTCTCGCCCTCACTCCCTCCTTTGCCCTCTCTCCCCCTATCTCCCTCTCTCGTCCTCTCTCCCTCTCTCGCACTCTCTTCTCCTTTCGCACTCTCTCCCTCTCTCGCCCTCTCTCCATCTCTTGCCCTTTCTTTCCCTCTCTCCGTCTCTCACGCTCTCTCTCCCTCTCTCCGTCTCTTGCCCTCTCTCCCACTCTCGCCCTCTCTAATCCTGTCTCCCTCTTTCACCCTCTCTCCCCCTATCACCCTCTCTCCCTTTCTCGACCTCTCTCCCTCACTCGACCTCTTTCATTCTCTCGCTCTCTTTCGCCTTCTCTCCATCTTTCGCCCTCTCTCGCCCTCACTCCCTCCTTCACCGTCTCTCCCCATCACCCTCTCTCCCTCTCTTGCCTTCTCTACCTCTCCCGCATTCTCTCTACCCCTATCGCACTCTCTTCTCCTCTCACCCTGTCTCACCCTTTCTCTCTCTCACCCTCTGTCACCCTCTCTCCCTCTCTCACCCTCTCTCTCATTCGCCCTTTCTCACCCTCTCTCCCTCTTTTGACTTCTCTCCCTCTCGTCCTCTCTATCCCTCTCTCACCCTCTCACCCGCTCTCGCCCTCTCTCCCTCTCTCGCCCTCTCTCTCCCTCACATCCTCTCTTGTCGCCTTTTGCCCTCTCTTTCCCTCTCTCCATTTTTCACCCTCTCTCTCTCTCTCTCCGTCTCTTGCCCCCTCTCCCACTCTCGCCCTCTCTCATCCTGTCTCCCTCTTTCGCCCTCTCTCCCCCTATCACCCTCTCTCCCTCTCTCACCCTTTCTCTACCTCTCTCCCTCTCTCGCCCTCTCTCTCCCGCTCTGACACTCTCTTCTCCTCTCGCCCTCTCTCCCTCTCTCGCCCTCTATCCCTCTCTCCCTCTCTTGCCCTTTCGTGTCCTCTCTCCCTCTCTCGCCCACTCTCCCTCTCTCACACTCTGCCTCTTTCACCCTCTCTCCCACTTTCGCCTTCACTCCCTCTCTATCCTCTCCCTCTCTCGCCCACTCTCGCTCTCTCGCCCTCTCTCACACTCTCTGCCTCTTTCGCCTTCTCTCCAACTCTTAACCTCAATCACCCTCTCTCCCTCTTTTGCCCACTCTCCCTCTCTCGCCCTCACTCCCTCCTTTGACCTCTCTTTCCCTATCGCCCTCTCTCTCTCGCCCTCTATCTCTTGCCCACTCTCCCTCTCTCTCACCCTCTCTCTCGCCATCTCTCTCTTGCCCACTCTCCCTCTCTCTCTCTCGCCCACTCTCCCTCTCTCGCCCTTTCTCTCTCTCTCACCCTATCGCACTCACTCTCCCTCTCTCACCCTTAATCCCTCTCTCTCTCATCATCTCACACTCTCTCCCTCTCCCGCCCTCTCTCCATCTCGCTCTCTCATCCTCTCTCGCCATCACTTGCCCTCTCTTTCCCTCTCTCCATCTCTCACACTCTCTCTCCCTCTCTCCGTCTCTTGCCCTCTCTCTCCCTCTCTCTGTCTCTTGCCCTCTCTCCCACTCTCATCCTGTCTCCCTCTTTCGCCCTCTCTCCCCCTATCACCTTCTCTCGCCCTTTCTCTACCTCTCTCCCTCTCTCGCTCTCTCTCCCTCACTCGCCCTCTTTCATTCTCTCGCCCTCTCGCCCTTTTTCACCTTCTCTCCATCTCTCGCCCTCTCTCGCCCTCTCTCGCCCTCACTCCCTCCTTCACCCTCTCTCCCCTATCACCCTCTCTCCCTCTCTTGCCTTCTCTCCCTCTCCCGCACTCTCTCTACCCCATCGCACTCTCTTCTCCTCTCAGCCTCTCTCCCACTCTCGCACTCTATCCCTCTCTCCCTCTCTCGCCCTTTCTCGCCCACTCTCCCTCTTTCACCCTCTCTCTCTCGCCCTCTATGCCTCTCTCGACCTTTCTCGCCCGCTCTCCCTCTCTCACCGTTTCTCCCTCTGTTGCCCTCTCTCCCTCTTTTGACTTCTCTCCCTCTCGTCCTCTCTATCCCTCTCTCGCCCTCTCTCCCTCTCACCCTCTCTCTTGCCCTCTCTCCCATTCTTGTCTTTTCACCCTCTATCACCCTCGCTCCATCTCTCTCCCTCTCCCTCTCTCACCCTCTCTCCCTGTCTCTCCCTCTCGCCTCTCTCCCTCTCTCTCCCTTTCACCCTCTCTTGCCCTCTCTCCCTCTCACCCTCTCGCCCTCTCTCCCTCACTCGCCCTCTCTCTCTCTGACCCTCTCACCCTCTCTCTTACCCTCTCTCCCTCTCTTGCCCTCTCACCCTCTCTCACCCTCGCTCCATCTCTCTCCCTCTCTCACCCTCTCTCCCTCTCTCACCCTCTCCTTGTCTCGCCCTCTCGCCCACTCTCCCTCTCTCGCCCTCGCTCCATCTCTCTCCCTCTCTCCTCGTCTCGCCCTCTCACCCTCTGTCGCCCTCTCTCACCCTTCATTACTCTTTTGTCCTTTCTCCCTCTTTCGCCCTCACTCCCTCTCTTGCCCTCACTCCCTCTCTCTCCCTCTATCACCATCTCTCCCTCTCTCACACTCTCTTTCCCACTCTCTCCTCCTCTCGCCCTCTATCCCTCTCTCGCCCTCTATCCCTCTCTCCCTTTCTCGCCCTTTCTCACCATCTCTCTCTCTCTCTCTCGCACTATCTCTCCCACTCTCGCAATCTCTCCTCCTCTCGTCCTCTCTCCCTTTCTCGCCCTCTATCCCTCTCTCGCCCTTTCTCGCCCTCTCTCGCCCTTTCTCCCTCTCTCGCCCTCTCTCCTTGTCTCACCCTCTCTCTCTCTCTTTCTCGCCCTCTTGCCCTCTCTTGCCCTCTCTCCCACTCTCGCCCTCTCTCTCTCGCCTTCTCTCCCTCTCTCTCCCTCTCATCCTCTCTCGCCATCTCTCTCTCCCACTCTCCCTCTCTCGCCCTCACTCCCTCTCATGCCCTCTTTCACCCTCTCTCCCTCTTACGCCCTCTCTCCCTCGTTTGCCCTCTCTCCCTCTCTTGCCCACTCTCTCTCTCCCACCCTCTCTCCCTCTCCTACCCTCTCATCCTCTCTCGCTATCGCTCGCCCTCTCTCTCCCTTTCTTCCGCTCTCACCCTCTCATCCTCTCTCGCCCTCTTTCATTCTCTCGCCCTCTCTCCCTCTTTCGCCTTCTCTCCATCTCTCGCCCTCACTCCCTCCTTCACCCTCTCTCCCCTATCACTCTCTCTCCCTCTATCGGCCTCTCTCCCTCTTTCGCCCCCTCTCCCTCTTTTGCCGTCTCTCCCTCTCTCGCCGTCTCTCACCCTCTCTTACTCGCCCTCTCCCTCTTTTGCCCTCTATCCCTCTCTCGCCCTTTCTCTCTCTCTCTCCCTCACTCGCCCTCTTTCATTCTCTCGCCCTCTCTCCCTCTTTCGTCCTCTCGCCCTCTTTCGCCTTCTCTCCATCTCTCGCCCTCACTCCCTCCTTCACCCTCTCTCCCCTATCACCCTCTCTCCCACTCTCGGTCTCTCTCTCTCTTTCACCTTCTCTCTCTCTCTCCCACCCTCTCTCTCTTTCGCCCTCTCTCACCCTCTCTCGCCCTCTCTCCATCTTTCTCAAACTCTCCCTCTCTGTCCCTCTCTCGACCTTTCTCGCCCGCTCTCCCTCTCTCACTGTTTCTCCCTCTCTCGCCCTCTCTCCCTCTTTTGACATCTCTCCCTCTCGTCCTCTCTATCCCTCGTCTCGCCCTCTCACCCTCTGTCGCCCTCTCTCACCCTTCATTACTCTTTTGTCCTTTCTCCCTCTTTCGCCCTCACTCCCTCTCTTGCCCTCACTCCCTCTCTCTCCCTCTATCACCATCTCTCCCTCTCTCACACTCTCTCTCCCACTCTCTCCTCCTCTCGCCCTCTATCCCTCTCTCGCCCTCTATCCCTCTCTCCCTTTCTCGCCCTTTCTCACCATCTCTCTCTCTCTCTCTCGCACTATCTCTCCCACTCTCGCAATCTCTCCTCCTCTCGTCCTCTCTCCCTTTCTCGCCCTCTATCCCTCTCTCGCCCTTTCTCCCTCTCTCGCCCTCTCTCCTTGTCTCACCCTCTCTCTCTCTCTTTCTCGCCCTCTTGCCCTCTCTTGCCCTCTCTCCCACTCTCGCCCTCTCTCTCTCGCCTTCTCTCCCTCTCTCTCCCTCTCATCCTCTCTCGCCATCTCTCTCTCCCACTCTCCGTCTCTCGCCCTCACTCCCTCTCATGCCCTCTTTCACCCTCTCTCCCTCTTACGCCCTCTCTCCCTCGTTTGCCCTCTCTCCCTCTCTTGCCCACTCTCTCTCTCCCACCCTCTCTCCCTCTCTCGCCCTCTCTCCCTCACTCGCCCTCTCAACCTCTCTTGCCCTTTCTTTCCCTCTCTCTCCCTTTCTCCCGCTCTCGCCCTCTTTCATTCTCTCGCCCTCTTTCGCCTTCTCTCCATCTCTCGCCCTCACTCCCTCCTTCACCCTCTCTCCCCTATCTCCCTCTCTCGGCCTCTCTCCCTCTTTCGCCCTCTCTCACCTTCTCTCTCTCTCTCCCTCTTTCACCCTCTCTCTCTTTCGCCCTCTCTCCATCTTTCTCCCACTCTCCCTCTCTATCCCTCTCTCGACCTTTCTCGCCCGCTCTCCCTCTCTCACCGTTTCTCCCTCTCTCGCCCTCTCTCCCTCTTTTGATTTCTCTCCCTCTCGTCCTCTCTATCCCTCTCTCGCCCTCTCAGCCTCTCTCGCCCTCTCAGCCTCTCTCGCCCTCTTTCACCCTTTCTCCCTCTTACGCCCTCTCTCCCTCGTTTGCCCTCTCTCCCTCTCTTGCCCACTCTCTCTCTCCCACCCTCTCTCCCCCTCTCCCGCCCTCTCAACCTCTCTCGCCTTTCTCTCCCTTTCTCCTGCTCTCGCCCTCTCTTCTTCTCTCGCCCTCTTTCACCCTCTCTCCCTCTTTCGCCCTCTCTCCCTCTTTTGCTGTCTCTCCCTCTCTCGCCGTCTCTCGCCCTCTCTCCCTCTCTCACCCTCTCTCCATCTTTCGCCTGCCCACGCACTCTCCCTCTCTCTCCCGCCCACGCTCTCTCCCTCTCTCACTCTTTCGCCCTCTCGCCCACTCTCCCTCTCTCGCCCTCTCACACTCTCTCCCTCTCTCTCCTTCTCACCCTCTCTTGCCCTCTCTCACCCTCTCTCCTTGTCTCGCCCACTCTTCCTCTCTTGCCCTTTCTCCCTCTCTCGCCCTCACTCACTCTTTCGCCATCACTCCCTCTCTCATCTTCTCTCCCTCTTTCGTACTCTCTCCCTTTCTCGCGCTCTCGCCCTCTCTCCCCCTCTTTCACCCTCTCTCCCGCTTTTGTCCTCTCTCCCTCTTTTGTCGTCTCTCCCTCTCTCGCCGTCTCTCGCCCTCTCTCTCTCACACACTCTCCCTCTTTCGCCCTCTCCCCCTCTCTCCCGCTCTCGCCCTCTCTCCCTCTTTCGCCCTCTCTTCCTCTTTCTCCCACTCTCCCTCTCTATCCGTCTCTCTCGGCCTTTCTCGCCCGCTCACCCTCTCTCACCGTTTCTCCCTCTGTCACCCTCTCTCCCTCTTTTGACTTCTCTCCCTCTCGTCCTCTCCCCCTCTCTCGCCCTCTCACCTGCTCTCGCCCTCTCTCCCTCACTCGCCCTCTCTCTCTCTCTGGCCCTCTCGCCCACTCTCCCTCTCTCGCCCTCGCTCCATCTCTCTCCCCCTCTCTCTCCCCCTCTCTCTCCTTGTCATGCCCTCTCACCCTCTGTCGCACTCTTGCCCTCTCTCGCTGTCTCTTGCCCTCTTTCTCCTTCTCTCCCTCTCTCGCCCTCGCTTCCTCGTTCGCCCTCTCTCCCTCTCTCGCCCTCTCTTTCCCTCACTCCCTGTCTCGCCCTCTCATTCCCTCTGGCCCTCTCTCAGCCTCTCTCTCCCTCTCTCTTTCTCTCCCTCTCTCGCTCTCTCGCCTACACTCCCTCTCTCGCCCTCTCTCCCTCTTTCGCCCTCTCACCCTCTCTTTCCATCTCTCCCTGTCTCACCCTCTCAGGCCCGCTCTCCCTCTCTCGCACTTTCTCTTTCTCTCACCCTCTCTCGCTTTCTCTCGCCCTCTCTCTCTCTCTCTCTCTTGCCTTCTCTACCTCTCTTTCACCCTCTCTTCCTCTCTCTCCCTCACTCCCTCTCTCGCACTTTCTCGCCCTCTCTACCTCTCTCTCTCTCTCCCTCTCTTGCCCTTTCTCCCTCTCTCGTCCTCACTCCCTATTTCGCCATCTCTCCCTCTCTCGTCCTCTCGCCCTCTTTCGTACTCTCTCCGTGTCTCGCCCTCTCTCCAGTTCTCCATCTCTCGCTCTCTCTCGCCCTCTCTCGCCTACAGTCCCTCTCTCGCCCTCTCTCCTCTTTCGTCCTCTTGCCTTCTCTAACTCTCTCTGCCTCTTTCGCCCTCTCTCCTTCTTTCGCCCTCTCACCCTCTCCTTCCCTCTCTCCCTCTCTCGCCCTCTCTCTCTCCCTCTCTATCACCCTCTCTTCCTCTCTCTCCCTCACTCCCTCTCTCGCACTTTCTCGCCCTCTCTTCCACTCTTGCCCTTTCTCCCTCTCTCACCCTCTCTCGTCCTCACTCCCTATTTCGCCATCTCTCCCTCTCTCGTCCTCTCTCCCTCTTTCGTACTCTCTCCCTGTCTAGCCCTCTCTCCCTCTCTCGCTCTCTCTCGCCCTCTCTCGCCTACACTCCCTCTCTCGCCCTCTCTCCCTCTTTCGTCCTCTCGCCCTGTCTCACTCTCTCTCCCTCTCTCGCCCTCTCTCCATCTCTCGCCCTCCCTCCCTGTCTCGCCCTCTCTCAGCCTCTCTCTCCCTCTCTCCATCTCTCCCTCTTTCGCCCTCTCACCCTCTCTTTCCATCTCTCCCTGTCTCACCCTCTCAGGCCCGCTCTCCCTCTCTCGCACTTTCTCTTTCTCTCACCCTCTCTCGCTTTCTCTCGCCCTCTCTCTCTCTCTCTCTTGCCCTCTCTACCTCTCTTTCACCCTCTCTTCCTCTCTCTCCCTCACTCCCTCTCTCGCACTTTCTCGCCCTCTCTACCTCTCTGTCTCTTTCTCTCTTGCCCTTTCTCCCTCTCTCGCCCTCACTCCCTCTTTCACCCTATCTCTCCCCTCGCCATCTCTCCCTCTCTCACCCTCTCTCCCTCTTTTGTACTCTCTCCCTCACTCCATCTATCCCTCTCTCGCTCTCTCGCCCTCTCTCGCCCACACTCCCTCTCTCGCCCTCTCACCCTCTTTCGCCTTCGCCCAACTCTCACCCTCTTTGCCTCTTTCGCCTTCTCTCCCTCTCTTTCCCTCTCTCCCTCTCTCACCCTCTCTCGCCCTCTCACATTCTCTCTGCCTCTTTCGCCCTCTCACCCTCTTTTGCCCTGTCTCCCTCTCCTTTCCTCTCTACCTCTCTCGCCCTCTCTCCCTTTCTCACCCTCGCTCCCGCTCTCGCCCTCTCTACCTCTTTCGCCCTCTCTCTCTCTCTCGCCCTCTCACCCTCTCTCCATCTCTCTCCCACTCGCCCTCTCTATCTCTCTCTCAACCTTTCTCACCCGCTCTCCCTCTCTCTCGCCCTCGCGCCCTCTCTCACCCTCTCTCGCCCTCTCTCCACCTCTCTCCCACTCTCCCTCTCTATCCCTCGCTCGACCTTTCTCTCCCTCTCTCCCTCTCTCTCCCTCTATTCCTTTCTTGTCCTTTCTCCCTCTTTCGCCCTCTCTCTCCCCTAGCCATCTCTCCCTCTCTCGCCCTCTCTCCCTCTTTCGTACTCTCTCCCTCTGTCCCTCTCTCCCTCATTCCATCTCTCCCTCTTTTGCTCTCTCTCGCCCTCTCTGCCTCTCTCGCCCACACTCCCTCTCTCGCCCTCTCACCCTCTTTCGCCCTCGCCCTCTCTCGCTCTCTCTGCCTTTTTCGCCTTCTCTCCCTCTCTTTCCCTCTCTCACCCTCTCTTGCCCTCTCGCCCTCTCTCATTCTCTCTGCCTCTTTCGCCCTCTCTCCCTCTCTCGCCCTCGTGCCCGCTCTAGCCCTCTCTCCCTCTTTCTCCCTCTCTCTCTCTCGCCCTCTCTCCATCTCTCTCCCAATATCCCTCTCTGTATCTCTCTCGACCTTTCTCGCCCGCTCTCCCTCTCTCGCCCTCTCTCACTTTCTCGCCCTTTCTCGACCTCTCTCGCCGTTTCTCCCTCTCTCGCACTCTTTCCCTCTCTCTCATCCTCTCTCCCTCTTTCGTCCTCTCGCCCTTTTTCGCCTTCTCTCCCTCTCTCGCCATCTCTCTCTCTCTCTCTCTTCATCTCTCGTCCTCTTTGTGGTTCTCCCCCCTCGCCCTCTCACCCTCTCTCGCCCTCTGTCTTTCTCTCGCCCTCTCTCTCTTTCTCGCCCTTTCTCGACCTCTCTCACCGTTTCACCCTCTTTCGCACTCTCTCCCTCTCACCCTCTCTCTCTCTTTTGCCCTCTTTCCCACTAAAACCCTCTCTTCCTCTCTGGCCCACCCCCACTCTCTCACGCTCACTCTCTCGCTCAACCCCTTTCTCTCGCCGTCTCTCCCTCTCTCCCCATCTCTCCCTCTCTCACCCTCTCTCGCCCACGCCCTCTCTCTGCCTCTCGCCCTCTCTGCCTCTCTCACCTTCTCTCCTTGCCTGACCCTCTCTTTCTCGCCCTCTCTTGACCTCCCTCCCTCTCTCGCACTCTCTCCCTCTCTCACCCTCTCTCGCCCACGCCCTCTCTCCGCCTCTCGACCTCTCTCGCCTTCTCTCCTTGCCTGACCCTCTCTTTCTCTTTCTCACCCTCTTGCCCTCTCTTGACCTCCCTCCCTCTCTCGCACTCTCTCCCTCTCTCGCCCTCTCTCCCTCTTTCGCCCTCTCTCTCGACCTCGCTCCCTCGTTCGCTCTCTCGCCCTCTCATCATCTCTCGCCCTCTCTCTCTCCCTCTCACCCTCTCTTTCTCTCTCTCCCTGTCTCGCCCTATCGCCCTCTCTCCCTCTCTCTTCCTCTTTTGCACTCTCTCCCTCTCTCGCCCTCTCTCTTTCTCTCACCCTCTCTCCCTCTCTCACCTTCTCTCGCCCAGTCTCTCTCTCGCCCTCTCTCCCTCTGTTTCGCCCTCTCTCCCTCTCCGTCCCTCACTCTCTCTCTCGCACTTCCATGCCCTCTCTACCTCTCTCGCACTTCCACGCCCTCTCTACCTCTCTCGCCCTCTCTCCCACTCTCGCCCTCTTGTCCTCTCTCTCCCTCTCTCACCCTCTGTCACTCTCTTTTGCCCTCTCTCTCACTTTTGCCCTCTCTCCCTCTCTCGCCCTCACTCTTTCTCTTTTGCACTCTCTCCCTCTCTTTGTCTCTCACCCTCTCTCCCTCTCTTTCGCCCTCTCTCTCTCTCTGGCCCTTAATCTCTCTCTCGCACTTCCACGCCCTCTCTACCTCTCTCGCACTTCCACGCCCTCTCTACCTCTCTCGCCCTCTCTCCCACTCTCGCCCTCTTGTCCTCTCTCTCCCTCTCTCACCCTCTGTCACTCTCTTTTGCCCTCTCTCTCACTTTTGCCCTCTCTCCCACTCTCGCCCTCTTGCATTCTCTCTCCCTCTCTCGCCCTCTGTCTCTGTCTTTTGCCCTCTCTCTCATTTTCGCCCTCTCTCCCCTCTCTTGCCCTTTCTCCCTCTTTCGCCCTCTCTCCCCTTTTGTATTCTCTCCCTCTCTCCCTTTCTCCATCTTTCCCTCTCTCCCTCTCGCGCACACTCGTTCTCTCTCACCCTCTCTCCCTCTTTTGCCGTTTCGCCCTCTCTCACTCTCTCTCTGCCTCTTTCGGCCGCTCTGCCTCTTTCGGCCTCTCTCCTCTCTCCATCTCTCTCCCATTCTCCCTCTCTATCCCTCTCTCGACCTTGCTCGCCCGCCCGCTCTCCCTCTCTCATCCTCTCTCCCTCTCTTGCCCTTTCTCCCTCTTTTGACCTTTCTCCCTCTCGTCCTCTCCCCCTCTCTCACCCTCTCTTGCCCTCTCTTGCCCTCTCTCACCCTCTCTCGCCCTCTCACCCTCTCTCGCCCTCTCTCCCTCCCTCGCCCTCTCACCTTCTCTCGCCCTCTGTCTTTCTCTCGCCCTCTCTCCCACTTTCGCCCTCTCTCCCTCCCTCGCCCGCTTGCCCACTTTTGCCTTCTCTCCCACTTTCGCCCTCTCTCCCTCTCTTGCCCAGTCTCCCTCTCTCGCTCTCTATCCATCTTTCTCCCTCTTACCCTCTCTCCATCTCTCTCCCTCACTTCCTCTCACCCCCCTCGAACATTCTCACCCTCTCTCCCTCTCTCGCCATCTCTCCCTCATTCACCCTCTCTCCCACTTTTGCCCTGTCTCGCTCTCGCCCTCTCTCCCTCCCTCGCTCTCTCTGCCTCTCTAGCCCCCCTCCCTCTCTCGCCCTCTCTCCCTCTCTCACCCTCTCGACCTCTCTCCCTCTCTCCCCTCTCTCGAAATCTTTCGCCCTCTCACCCTCTGTCACCCTCTGTCTTTCTCTTGCCCTCTCTCCCACTTTCGCCCTCTCTCCCTCTCTCTCCCTCTCTCGCCCTCTCTCCCTATCTATCCTTCTTTCTCCCCCTCGCCCTCTCGCCCTCTCTCCATCTCTCTCCCTCTCTTCCTCTCTCTGCCTCACTCAAACTTTCTCGCCCTCTCTCACTGTCTCTCCATCTCTCCCTCTTTGCCCTCTCTTGCTGTATCCCTCTCTCCCTCTCTAGCCCCCTCCCTCTCTCGCCCTCTCTCCCTCTTTTGTCCTCTCTCCCTCTCTCGCCCTCTCTCCCAATATCCCTCTCTCACGCTTTCTTGCCCTCTCTCCCTCTCTCGCCACTTCTCCCTCTGTTGCACTTTCTCCCTCCCTCTCGCCCCCTCTCCCTCTCTACATCTTTTGCCCTCACTCCCTCTCTCCCTCTCTCGCCCTCTCTCTCCATATATTGCCTTCTCTCTACCTCTTTCCCCCTCTCTCCCTCTCTCGCCCTCTCACTCCCTCTCGCGCTCTGTCTTTCACTCGCCCTCTTTCGCCCTCTCACCCTCTCTCGCCGTCTCTCCTACTCTCGCACTTTCTCACCCACGCTCCCTCCCTCGCCCTTTCTCGCCCTCGCTCACTATCTCTCCCTCTCTCGCACTCTCTCCCTCTCTCTTGCCCTCTCTCCCTCTCTCATCCTCTCTCCCTCTTTCTCACCTTCTCTCCCTCTCTCGTCCTCTCTCCCTCTTTCGTACTCTCTTCCACACTCTCCCTCTCCACCTCTCCCTCTCTCGCTCTCTCATCCTCTCTCCCTCTCTCGCCCACTCTTTCTCTCTCGTCCTCTCTCGAACTCTTTCGCCCTCTCTCCCTCTCTTGCCTTCTGTCTTTCTTTCACCCTCTCTCCCATTTTCGCCCTCTCTCCCACTTTCCCACTTTTGCCCTCTCTCCCTCTTTTGCCCTCTCTCACTCTCTCGCCCACTCTCCCTCTCTAGCTCTCTATCCATCTCTCTCAGTCTCGCCCTCTTTCCATCTCTCTCCCTCTCTCGACCTTTCTCGCCCTCTCTCCCTCTCTCGCTGTCTCTCCCTCTCTCGCCCTCTCTCCCTCTCTATTGCTCTCTCCCTCTCTTGCCCTCTCTCCCTCTCTCCATCTCTCCCTCTCTCGTTCTCTTGCCCTCTCTCACCCTCTCTCCCGCTCTCACCCTCTCTCTCTCTCACCCTCTCGCCCTCTCTCCCTAATTCGTCCTCTCTCTCTCTCGCCATCTCTCCCTCTCGCTATCTCACCCGCTCTCACCCTCTCTCCTCATTCATCCTCTCCCCCTCTCTTACCCTCTCTCGCTCTCACTCTCTCCCTCTTTCGTCCACCCCGTCTCTCTCCCTTTCTCCATTTGTCACCCGCTCTCGCCATCTCTCCCTTTCTCGGCCCCTCTCCCACTTTTGCCCTCTCTCCATCGCCCTCTCTCCCTCTCTCGCCCTCACTCTCCCTCTCCCTTCCTTACTCCCTCTCTCTCTCGCCCTCTCTCTCTCGCCATCTCGCCCTCACTCGCCCACTGCCCCTCCCTCCCCCTCTCGTCCTCTCGCCATCACGCCCTCTCTCCCTCTCTCGCCCTCGCTCCTCACTCCTTCTCTCCCTCTCTCGCCCTCTCTCCCTCTCTCACCCTCTCTCCCACTCTCGCCCTTTCCTTCTCTCCCTCTCTCGCCCTCTCTCACCGACTCTCCCCCTCTTTCGCTCTCACTCCCCCTCTCGCCCTCTCTCTCTCTCGCCCTCTCTCTCTCTCTCTTGCCCTCTCTCGACCTCTCTCACCCTCTCTCCCTCTTTCGCCCTGTTGCCCTCAGGCTCTCTCGCCCTCTATCCCCTCTCTCGCCCTGTAGCCCCCTTTGTCTCCCTCTCTCTCTCTGTCTCGCCCTCTCTCCCTCTCTCTACCTCTCTCCCTGTCTCGCCCTCTCTCACTCTCTTTGCCTCTTTCACCCTCTCTCCCTCTTTTACCCTCTCTCCCTCTCGCGCCCTTATTCCCTCTCTCGACCTCTCTCCCTTTATCGCCATCTCTCCCTCTCTATTGCTCTCTCTCTCTCTTGCCCTCTCTCCCTCCATCCATCTCTTCCTTTCTCGCTCTCTTGCCCTCTCTCCCTCTCTCGCTGTTTCTCCCTCTCTCGCCCTTTCTCCCTCTTTCGTCATCTCTCCATCTCTTGCCGTCTCTCCCTCTCTCGCCCTCTCTCACTCTCTTTACCTCTTTCGCCCTCTCTCCCTCTCCTTCCCTCTCTCGCCCTTATTCCCTCTCTCACCCTCTCTCCCGTTCTCGCCCTCTCTCACTCTTTCCCCCTCTCTCGCCTTCTCTTCCTCTCTCGCGCGCTCTCTCTCTTTTGCCCTCTCTCCATCTCGCCCTCGCTCCCACTCTCGCCCTCTCTCCCTCTCTCGCCCACTCTCCATCTCTCTACCTCTCGCCCTCTTTTGACCACTCTCCCTCTCGTCCTCTTGCCCTCTCTCGCCCTTTCTCCCTCTCTCACCCTCTCTCTCTCTCACTCACCCTCTCTCACTCTCTCGCCCTCTCTCCCTAATTCGTCCTCTCTCTCTCTCGCCATCTCTCCCTCTCTCGCTATCTCACCCTCTCTCGCCCTCTCTCCTCTTTCATCCTCTCCCCCTCTCTCACCCTCTCTCCCACTCTCGCCTGCCGCCCTCTCTCGTTCTCACTCTCTCCCACTTTCGTCCACCCCCTCTCTCTCCCTTTCTCCATCTGTCACCCTCTCTCACCATCTCTCCCTTTCTCGGCCCCTCTCACTCTTTTGCCCTCTCTCCATTGCCCTCTCTCCCTCTCTCGCCCTCACTCTCTCTCTCTCCCTTCCTTGCTCCCTCTCTCTCTCGCCCTCTCTCTCTCGCCATCTCTCCCTCTCTTGCCCTCACTCACCCTCTCACCCTCTCTCCCCCTCTCGTCCTCTCGCCATCACGCCCTCTCTCCCTCTCTCGCCCTCTCTCCTCACGCCTTCTCTCCCTCTCTCGCCCTCTCTCACCCTCTCTCCCTCTCTCGCCCTTTCCCTCTCTCCCTCTCTCGCCCTCTCTTGCCCTCTCTCGTCTTCTCGCTCCCTCTCTCTCTCTCGCCCTCTCTCACCCACTCTCCCTCTCTTTCGCCCTCTCTCCCTCTCTCTCCCTCTCTCCCTCTCTCTCGCCCTCTCTCCCTCTCTCGCCCTCTCTCACCCTCTAGCCCGTCTCTCGCCCTCTAGCCCCCTTTCTCTCCCTCTCTCTCTCTTTCTCTCGCCCTCTCTCCCTCTTTTCTGTCCCCCTCTCTCCCTCTCTCTCCGTCTCTCCCTCTCGCTCCCTCTTTCACCCTCTCTCCTCTCGCCCTCTGTCTCTTGCCCTCACTCCCTCTTTCGCCCGCTCGGCCTCTCTCCCTCTCTCTCCCTCTATCCCTCTCTCCCTCTCTTCCTTTCTCGCCCTCTCTCCCTCTCTCCCTCTCCGCCTCCCTCTCCCTCTCTCGCCCTCTCACCCTCTATCCCTCTTTCGCCCTCTCGGCCTCTTGCTCTCTCACACCCTCTCACTCTCTCGCCCTCTCTGCCTCTCTCGCCCTCTCATGCTCTCTCTTCTCTCGCTCGCACTCTCTCCCTCTCTCGCCCACCCACCCCTCCTCTGCTCTCTCTCCTCACCTTCCTCCGTTTCTCTTTGACTGAATCTCTCTCCCCCCTCCATCCCTCCTTCTCTGTCTGATGCACTCTGTCTCCCTGGTTCTTCCCTTCCCCCTGAGGTGGTCAGAGAGGAAGTGTTTGCAGTGAGAGAGAGGGAGAGAAATGAGGAGAAAGACGAGGGGAGGAGAAAGACGAGGGGAGAAGAAATGGGAGGCCAGGTTAGAGTGGGGGCACAGAGGGATTTAAACCCAGCTCCTGAGCTCAGGGCGAGGTGCCATCCCCTTCCCTGAGGAACAGGACTTGGGGCTGAGTCTGTCTCTCTCCAGCTCAGCTTCTCCAACACAAAGACACAACAACATCGGTCACTGTGCTGCTCGGCACGCTTTAATCAACATTTTTATTGTTTACAAATGGCAGTGATGGATACAGTCAGTGGGATGGTGCCTTTTCTCACTGGCCCCTGAGTTGTGAGAAGCATTGAAACGTTTCCCTGTAACCCCCCTGTGGGATAAGGATGGACAAACTAGCGCTACCCTCAGTCTGTTACCATAGCGACAGGCTGCTCCATCGCTGAAACACTGAACTGAAATGAGAAAATCCCAGATGGATTGATTAATGAGGGAATTTGAGTGATGGATGGATCTGGGTGAAGGGATATTTCAGCACATTCTTCAGCTGCTGCCTGAACTTAGTCTGGGTCACGGCATAAATCGCGGTGTTTGTGCAGCAGCTGAGGAGTTGCAGCATGAAGCCCAATTCCTGCACAAAGTCATGGAGATGCAGAGGGGAAACCACAATATCAGTCATCCGGTAATATATAGAAAACAGCATTAACGTTGACCATAACAGGATGAAATTGGCCGAGATCACAAACAGTAAAATGATGGATTTTTTTCGGTTTCTCATTTCAGTATCAGACTGAGCGTCCCCATTGGTGTGAGCACGGAGTCTCCTGCGGGCTCTGCTGGTCACTACAATGTGTCTGACGGTGAGAACATTGAGCAGCAGAATCAGGAGAAATGAGACACCCGGAGTTAGAATGTTGTGGAGGGACTCGATTGTGACCCAGACAACGGAGAATGCAACAGCGAGTGTTACATCACAAAACCAGGGAGCGTTCTGCAGCCAATACCGACCCATGAGCATAAAATACCAGGAAATGTTCTTTAAACAGCTCAGCACAGTCACTGCTCCCAGAACCACAGCCGCCGTTTTCTCACTGCAATATTTACTTTTCAGCTTCTGGCAACAAATGGCCACAAACCGATCAAAGGTGAAAGTGACAGTGAACCAGACAGAGCAGTCAGTGGCTGCATAAAGCAGGACGGCGTGGATATTACACACGGGGACGGAGTACAGTAAATAAAACTGTTCCCGATAAACAATGGGAATGTGTCTCAGGATCAGGTCGAGGATAATGACCAGGAGATCCGCCGCTGCCATGGCCCCCAGGTAACGTCTGACACATGGAGACAATCCGCAATCTTTATAAAGCAGGACGTAGATGGTCACTACGTTAACTGTGAGGAAGGAAAACAAACCCATTATCCATCAGCCTGGAGGCAAAGGGACCCGTTTGATCGGGGACCCAGTGGGATTTTCAAATGTGTCCCTGTATTCAGGGATTTATTAAAATAATTGGAGCTGGAATAACAAATGGGAAGGTCGGAATTACTGACAAAAATGTGACATAAACCACAGGAAACCCTCCCTCCCCAAACACACAGAGACACATCCATAAGGACAGATGGTTTCTAGAACATTCCCACACAATCGATCACTCGAGAGCAGACACAGGTCACTCCTTCCCAGTTCCTAATACGGAAGGTGGAAACGTTGCTGTCCTGAAGGACTCTCTCCCAGTTTCCTGAAGACAAACGGAGTTTGGGAATTTCCTGTACTTTGGTCTAAATTGTGGTCAATCCTGTGTCGTGAAGAAATGTAAACGCAGGGAAAACGTATTCACCCCTTTACCTGACTGAGGGGCCTTTATAACAGTGTCTCCTTCTCCCTGGAACGGGATCTAGTCCCTCGGGATCTTATCGTTTGTTCAATTCACTGATGTCCGGCCGTTCACAAACAATGTCAGGGACAGAATGTTCCGGGGTCTGTCAGTTATAGAATGTCTGGGACAGAACGTTCCGGGGGATGTCGGTTGTCGAATGTCGGGGACAGAATGTTCCGGGGAACGTCAGTTATAGAATGTCGGGGACAGAACGTTCCGGGGTCTGTCAGTTATAGAATGTCGGGGACAGAATGTTCCGGGGTCTGTCAGTTATAGAATGTCGGGGACAGAACGTTCCAGGGAATGTCAGTTATAGAATGTTGGGGACAGAACGTTCCGGTGTCTGTCAGTTGTAGAATGTCGGGGACAGAACGTTCCAGGGAATGTCAGTTATAGAATGTCAGGGACAGAACGTTCCGGGGAACCCCTTGACCTGTCCATGGCCTTTCCCCCCTACCCACCCCACCAACGTGACATACTGTGCCTGGGTACACTGTAACATTAATGGGGTGAGAGACGGAGGGTTCAATCACAGGAATGGGAACTGAAGGCATTGCGTGATCAGCTGAAATGGTTAGATATACTACATTCTCAATCCACCTCACAGAACAAGCCCAGACACCATCAACCCAGAGGAGATATTTTTTCACTGTGGAACACTGTGCAGACCAGGCCAGTGTACTGCTCAGTACAACCCAGCAATCTGTCCAGTTTCATCCATTGCACTGGTCAATACAATCCAGCAATATGTCAAGAGTGAAACACTGCACAGATCACGTCAGAGCACTTATCTTCAAACGCAGACTAGACATCTGTTAAGTTTGGGAAGCTGGGATAGAGCCGGAAAAGCTGCAGATGCTGGAGTCCAAAGTAGACAGGCAGGAAGCTGGGAGAACACAGCAATCCAGACACCATCAGGACGTGGAAAACTCAATGTTTCGGGTGTAACCGTCTTAAGAATCCTGAAGGAGGGCTACACCTGAAACATCAAATTCTACACCTGGATTGCTGTGTTCCTCCAACAAGTATTCAGCATGCGAAGCAATGCAGACCACATCCATGCATTGATCTATAAAGCCAGACTAGATATCTGTCCAGCACCGGGAGTTGTGCAGAACACAACTGGGCACAAATGTGTAAACATGAAACAAATATCCATCCAGCATGGGGAGCTGCACAGACCACATCATTGCAGTATCGATAAACTTCAACCAGAATGACTGACCAGCACAGCAACCTGTGCATTGATCACCCGCGAATTAATCTGTAAACCAGGAGCAGTTACCCTCCCAGCATGGAGGACTGTGTACCCCACCCCAGTACATTGATCTGTAAACCAGGAGCAGTTACCCTCCCAGCATGTAGGACTGTGTACGCCACCCCAGTGCATTGATCTGTGAACCAAGAGCAGTTACCCTCCCAGCATGTAGGATTGTGTACGCCACCCCAGTGCATTGCTCAGCAGCACTGTGTTAGATCTCCCTGCCCAGTGAGGGGAAACTTGCAGCCCATGCTGGAAGTGACGGGATGTGCAGCTCCCACCCATTTACAACTCCATATCTCCATTGTGCCCTGACAAGGGGGTGCTGTGGGTGTGAACATCACTACCACAGAGAGATGGCGGGGGAATCAGTTTAAATATCACCACATGGGAGAGGTTTGGGAAATAGACAGAGAGGGGGATACTGAGAGACAGTGTCATGGAAGGATGTGTTCCCAGGTTACAGGATGCTGAAATGTAGACACTTGGATAGCATCCTGTAACATGAGACAGGCTTCCCAGGAAAGTTGGGAAAAAAGTGATATTGGTGTGAGGTCAGCTGCTGTGTGGTTTTGAAATTACGTTTATGTAATTTTAACAAGTGCCTTTTTGAAACAGTATATTGCTGTAGAGTTGGAGTAGGGTAATAAGCAATTAAGAGAAATGAGGTCTCAGAGTTGTGAATAGTTGATGTAAAAGGTTCAGTTTCAGGGTTAAAAAAATAAATTGGTCTTTTTATTTAAACAGTGGAATTTGGGAGTTCTCTGTCACTCATATTTTAACAGTTTGCAAGGCAAATTGAGCATTTCTTTGTGTTTAGTTTAAATTACCAGATGAGCTCAATGTTGTGTCCTAACAATTGCTGTGTGTGTATCTGTGTGTCTCTGTGTGGGGCAGGTCTGGCAGTCTCTGCGGTGCTTAAAGTGATGCAATGCCACCCTCTGCTGGCCTCCCCACGCCACTGCACAGACATTGGCAGATGGTGAAACTCAGCAGGGATTCATTCAGAGAGGGGGAGGGAGAGGATAGCTGCTCACAGCACCATCCAAACTGATGTCTTATCCATGGACTGATCTAAATGTCCTTTAAACATTGTAACTGTCCCTGCTTTCACCACTTCCTCTGGAAGTTCATTCCACACCCAAGCCAGATTCTGTCTAACATAATTACCTCTCATGACTTTTGTCAATCTTTTTCCTCGCACCTTAATTATCCCTCAGTTTTGAATCCCCAAATCTAGTGAAAAGACATCAGCCCTTCAGCTTATCTGTACCCATCATTATTTTATAAACCTGTGTAAAGTTATCGCAGAATCTCATATTCTTCAGTGAAAAAAGTCCCAGCCTATTCAGCCTCTCCTTATGGCTCACTCCCTCCATTCCCAGCAACATCCAGGTTAATCTCTTCGGAACCCTCTCCAGCTTAATAATATCAAGGTCAGTAATATCAAAGTGAATAGTCAAGGTGTTTTCTAAGGGTACAGGGAGTCCAAAACTAGAGGACATAGGCTTAAAGTGAGAGGGGAAGTATTAAAGTGACCTTAGGGGCAGCTTTTTCACCCAGAGGGTGGTGTGCCTATGGAATAAGCGGGCAGGATGACCAGACTGGACACAGTATTCCAGAAGAGGTCTAACCAATGTCCTGTACATCCTCAACATGACGTCCCAATTCCGATACTCAAAGTTCTGACCGATGAAGACAAATGTGTTAAACACCTTCGTAACCATCTGTATGAGATGCAAATTTTACAGAATTATACCTGACGGCCTAGGTCTCTGTTCTACAACATTGCCAAAGGCTCTACTTTTAATTGTATTGGTCCTGCTCTTGTTTGATTTACTAAATACAATACTTGGCATTAATCCAAACTAAACTCCATTTGCTACCTCTCAGCCCAGTGTGTGGTTTTACTGCCACCTCCCCCTCCCCCTTCAATTTTAAAATACCCATCCCTCTCCAGGATGCCTGCACACTCCGGCCTGGATTTTCACAAATAATTTGAGCTTGGTTTGCCTTGTGTGGTTAGAGGGAGGAGGGACAGATTGCAGACACAGTCAGTGGGGAGGAGAGGCTGGACAGTAATCACCGGCCAGGAAGAGGGGAGTCGCACGTTAGAGTTGAGTAAGAGTGATCGGTGTTTTGTGACCAGAAATTAAGCTCTTCCTTCGTCTCTGCTGTTCAGTAATAAATATCCACTTGAGACCCTTCATTGGGCAAAGTGTGGCTGCAGGGTTTCTTTCCCTAATATTGCAGACTACAGATAATAGCGATTAAAGATGTTCATAGTTAATTTCGATGGCACAGCACATACACTCTACATCCGACAGTTGAGACAAATATATTGCATTTGTTTAACAATACAAAGTGTTTTGTGTAGTTCAGTAATGGTAACCTGATTATAATAAATCCACACCGAGCTGAAAGTGGGCACTAAAATATGACCCAAAATCTGGGTATGGTAGTGTACTGGGTAGTGTCCCTGCCTCTGAGCCAGAACTCTGGATTTGATCCCAATTGCTGAACTTGTGTGGTAGCATTCCTAGCTCAGGACAAGAAGGCCTGGATTTAAGTCCTGCCTGTTGCAGATGTATTTCACAGCATGTTAAAACAGGCTGATGAGCAAACACACAGGAGAATACTGTTACAGCTTTATGGGTATCGCTAGTGTCCCTACCTCTGGGCACAATGGTCTGGGTGTAAAGCCCACAGATGTATCTCATGATACATCTGAGCAAACTGATTAAAATGGATTTAAAATTGTGACTTGATGGAGAAGGAAGAGGTGTCAGTATTGCATTTCAGAATTTAGGCCCAGGATGACTGAAAGTACAGTTATTCGTGTTGATTGAAGTCACATTTGGCAGCAGTAAAGATTTATAAAATCCAAACGGTTATGGATAGGGTGAGTAGTCAGGGTTTTTCCCCAGTTTTGGGGTGTCCAAAACTAGAGGGCATTGTTTGAAAGTGAGAGGGGAAAAGTTTTGATGAGGCCTAAAGGGCACCATTTCACACAGAGGGTGGTGTGTGTATGGAATGAGTAGCCAGAGGAAGTGGTGGAGGCTGGTACAACTTTACAGAGTACTTACAGTGTGGAAACAGGCCCTTCGGCCCAACATGTCCGCACCGCCCCGCCGAAGCACACCCACCCATACCCATTCCCCTACACCGAACGCTACAGGCAATTATCATGGCCAATTCACCTAACCTGCACATTTTTGGACTGTGGGAGGAAACTGGAGCACGGGGAGAATGTGCAAACTCCACACAGACAGTCGCCTGAGGCGGAAATTGACCCCAGGTCTCTGGCGCTGTGAGGCAGCAGTGATAACCACTGTGCCACCGTGCCCCCCACAAACTGCAGCATGTAAAAGGCATCTGGGTACTGACAGGCCTGCCGAGTTTTACCAGCAATTTCTGTATTTGTTAAAAAATGCATTCATTTTAACACAGGTATTCTGAATACATTAAATATTTTATTTTTTTTAATGACGCACGGCAATATTTCAAATCGGCCGAAACCATTTTCTGCTAAGGGTATGGCTCTGTGTATGACAGCAGAAATAATGCACCAACATGTAACAGGGAATGTGATGGAGACATAGTTCCACAATGTACAAGGAGACCTCACATGGTCCAGTTTGGGAAAGGATGATATTATTGTGTGATTCATTAGAGAGGGAGAAAATGCAATCCTCCTGAGTAGGAACGACCTATTGCACTCTCCCTCCTTCATTGTCCCTCATCACAGCAATGTGTGCAAGCTTAAACAAACTCTACAGTCATCATTACCGTTCTTATTTTTATAGAATCCCTGCAGTGTTGAAACAGGCCCTTCGGCCCAATGAATCCATACCAACCTTCCCAACCCTTTCCCCTATATTTGCCCCTGACTAATGCACCTAACCTAGAATTCCCTGAACACTACAGACAATTTAGCATGACCAATCCACCGAACCTACACAGTTTGAGCTGTGGTAGGAAACTGGATCACCCATTAGAAGCTCACACAGGAAAATGGAGAATGTGCAAACTCCACACCGACAGTCACCCAAGGCTGGAATCGAACCCAAGTCCCTGGTGCTGTGAGGCAGCAGTGCTAACCACCGTACTACCCATTGGGTGCTCCCTGACCAGAATTCAATAGAATCTACTCACTGCCTAAAGCAAAGGGAATTCAGCCAAATCCAACTCTCCCAGGATGGAATCCCATTGCTAGCAGCTATTTGAGTAGAATATCTTCAGAAGCAGAAAAATGTTTTGGACAACCTCAATTTTTACTTTTGTCATGAGTTCCATTAATATCTAGACAAAGTTCTTTTAAATTAAAATTGCAGAAATTTTGTTAATGTGTGTGTGTGTATATGCATGTGTTTGTGTGTTTGTGTGTGCGTGTGTGTGCGTATGTATGTGTGTGCGTTTGTTTGTGTGTTTGTGTGTGTATGTGTTTGTGTGTGTGTACATGTGTGTGTGTTTAGAAAGGGAAGTACTAGACCATAAGACCATAAGACATAGGAGCGGAAGTAAGGCCATTCGGCCCATCGAGTCCACTCCGCCATTCAATCATGGCTGATGGGCATTTCAACTCCACTTACCCGCATTCTCCCCGTAGCCCTCAATTCCTTGTGACATCAAGAATTTATCAATCTCTGCCTTGAAGACATTTAGCGTCCCAGCCTCCACTGCACTCTGCGGCAATGAATTCCACAGGCCCACCACTCTCTGGCTGAAGAAATGTTTCCACATTTCTGTTCTGAATTGACCCACTCTAATTATAAGGCTGTGTTCACGGGTCCTAGTCTCCTCGCCTAACGGAAACAATTTCCTAGCGTCCACCCTCTCCAAGCTATTGATTATATATTTGCAATACTCAAACAGTTTGCCATTCATCTTTCCACCATAGTTTGAGTCACATTGCTCATAAATGTGTTGTTTTAGCAGATTAAAGCAACTATCCTGACTTGTTGCTAAAACTGACCCTGACCCAGTCTGAGACCGATATCATCGGCCATATCACCAACCTGGTTATATTTAACATTTGTTGGGTGTAGTGGAGGAGTGAGACTAGAAAAGGAAACAGTGACCCAAAAAGCCGCGGAACTATAGGCCGCTGAGCCTGATGTCAGTGGTGGGTAAGTTGTTGGAGGGGATTCTGAGGGATAGCATTTACATACATTTGGGAAGGCAAGGGCTGATCGGGGTAGACAACATGGCTTTCTGCATGGGAAATCATGTCTCATTAATTCGGTTGAGTCTTTTGAAGGGGAGACAAAGAAGATTGATGAAGGCTGTTTGTTTGACATTGTCTGTATGGACTTCAGCAAGCTGTTCATTTAAACAACAAAGAGCAAAGAAAATTTACAGCCCAGGAACAGGCCCTTCGCCCTCCAAGCCTGAGCCGATCCAAATGTACTGTCTAAATCTGTCGGTCAATTCCTAAGCATCTGTATCCCTCTGCTCCCCACCTACTCATGCATCTGTCCAGACTCTTCTTAAATGAATCTACCGTGTCTGCCTCTACCACCTCTGCTAGCAACACGTTCCAAATGCCCACCACCCTCTGTGTGAAGTACTTACCGTGTGTATCCTCCTTAAACTTTCCACCTCTCATCTTGAATGCACGACCTCTCGTTACTGAATCCTTCACCCTGGGAAAAAGCCCCTCTCTATCCACCCTGTCTATACCCTTCATGATTTTGTAAACCTCAATCAAGTCCCCCCTCAATCTCCTTTTTTCCAGTGAAAATAAACCTAACCTGCTCAGCCCCTCTTCATAGCAAGTATTTCATTCTGATTGGTAGACAAATGAGTAAGGTTCGGTCACGCGAGATACAGAGGAAGCTAGTCACAATTGGCTTGAAGGAAGAGGGATATTTTTCAGACTGGAGGCTTGTGAGCAGCAGTGTGCTGTAAGAATCGGGACTGACTTCACTGCATTTCATCATTTATGTTCAGGATTTAGATGTGAATATTGGGGCCATTGTTACTAAGTTTACAGATGACATCAGAAAGGCGGTGTAGTAGATTATCTCAGAGTACAACAAGACCGCAAGTAGATGGGACAAAAGGGCAAGGAGTGACAGATTAAGTTTAATTTAGATAAATGCGAGGTTTTGTATTTTGTGAACGCAAACCAGGGCAGGAATTATACACTTGATGGTAAGGTCCTGGGGCGTGTTGTGAAACAAAGGGACAGGGCTGTAGGTACATTGTTCCTTGAAAGTGGAGTCGCAGGTAGACAGAGTTGGACAGAACACATTTGGCACATCTCCCTTAATCAGTCAGAGCATCGTGTATAGGGGTTGTGATGGCATGTTGCATCTGTACAGGATGTTGGTGAGGCCACTTTAAAAATACTGCATGCAACTCGGTTTTCTGCAGAAATGATTTAGACACAGATGTTCCAGAACTGGAGGTTTGAGCTGTAGGGAGAGGTTGATTAGGGTGAGGTGTTTCTCCCTGGAGTGTCAGAGGTTGAGGGATGACATTATAGAGATTTATAAAATCATCAGGGGCATAGATATTCTGAACAGCCACGTTCTGCTCCCCAGGGTAGGGGAGTCCAGAACAAGAGAGCATAGGTTAAAAGGGAGAGGGCGAATGATATGGAAGGGACCTGAAGGTAAATGTTACACACAGAGAGTGGTGTGTGTACAGAAAGTGCTGTCAGAGGAAGTGCTGAAGGCGGTTGCAATCACACATTTAAAAAGTATCTGAAAGAGGAGGGATATTGGCCAAATGCTGGCAACTGGGACTGGATCAGAGTTGATATCTGATCGGAGTGAACAGATTGGACTAACGGGTCTGTTTCTATTCTGCATGACTCTCTGATTCTATAAAAAGGATGACGAATAATTCTGAAAGGACCTTTCAAGTGTGAATTCTCTTCACTGGAAGTTTATCGTGCCTCCATGCTCACATTGATTGAAAGCTGCATTAGGTAAATATTTGACAGAGAAGTGAGTCATGCATAATGGGATATCGACAGGAAAGTGGGGCTGAGACCCCAACTTGATCAGCCACAATCTTAGTGTCTGGTGGAAAAGGCTCAAAGTATCTAATGACCCACTCCTGCTCCTCAGTCCCATGTTCCTGTGTTCCATTCAGCCCCTCATACCTGCTAGACAGGAGCAGTTGGAGGCTACTTACGCCTATAACCTGGTGCACAGAAACAGGAGACTATTCATCCCTTCAAGACTGTCACACACGATGTGAGGTGATTTGGGAAATGTAATTGGAAAACCCAGGCTGTTTCTGAAAGATGCTCCTAATCTCTCTTTACAGAGCTTCCCCTCTCTGCAACTTGTGCTCCATTTGTTGGTCATGTTGTAGACCCAGATTCACTGTGAATACAGCCCACATACCTCACCCAGCGATAGCTCACAAAATCCTCTGGTCTCCCTGACTGCAATATGCAATAACAGAACATTCATGAAAATAACACCCACTAACTTTCCAGTAACAAAATGTGAGAACATCAGAAACAGGGGCATGACGTTCACTCCCCAAGCACACAATTCCTGTGACCTGTATAGTATTGTGACAGCCTTGATCTCCAAATTCAGCTGCACCTTTATTACCATTGCCTTGCCCTTCACTAAGATCGTGGCTGAAATCCTCTTTAATACCCAATTCCTCATCGCCCTCACCTCTCTGACAGATCAATATCCATCTACCTCCTCTTCAAGTAATTTCAGTCATCTAGGTCCCCGAACACTCTTGAGAACAGAAAACCTGACATTCATCCCACCTGTTTGAAGAAAGTCCTTGCTGCTCCCATATCATGGTTTATTGATATGAACAAAAGAGGTTGGCTCAAGGGTTCAGGTAAAATGGACTGGCCCCGATATCAAGGCTGTGGTTGACTTCTGTTGACATCAAGGAGCTTAACAAAACTGGACTTAATGGGAATCAGAGTAAACTCTCCAGTGTTTGGAGTCAAACATGGCACAAAGGAAGATGTTCATCATCTCAGTCCTGGGTCAGCTCTGTGGGAGATACTCAGGGTAGCTTCCTCTTCACAAACATCTTCAGCTGTTTCATCAATGTCTCCAGTCCCCACCCTCACCAACATAAGATCAGAAGTGGGGATGGTCACTGAAGATTCCACAATGTTCAGAACATTCTGTCCCCCCTCAGCTCCTGAACTGGTCTGTGTCCGAGTGCAGCAAGACCCAGACTCCATTGAGAGTTGTGCTGTTAACGTGTCAGACTTCAACAAATGCAAATTGACAGCCAGGAAGTGTTGTATGGTACTGGGGACTGTTGGGAGTTACAGAGTTAGAAGACTTCCAGTAACTGGGGGGAATATAAATTTGTGGAGCACTGGTGGTGTTCAAGGACCGCCAGGACTTCAGGAGGTGCAGAGAATGGGAGCATTCCAAATTGTCGGATTGTAGGGTCTGGAAGTCCTGAGATGGATACGGAGGATGAAAAGTGCCAATTTAATACAGACAAACATTGCAATTACAGAAATGTACGAAGGAAACCTCTGCTGTCATTGATTGCAGTTATATGTAGAGTTACAGAAGCTGAAGGGGTTACAAATTTTTAAAGGGAGAGATTTCAGGTGATCAGAAGTCTAAACAAGAATAAAGAAATTTTAGAGATCCCTATTACAGATGGGTATGGAGGAGGCAAGATATTGCGAGGAACTATAAGTCGGGGAGGATGTCAGATACAAAAGGGAGAGCTACATTATCTGTGTGCAGTTATAGACGAGGGATTGTGCTGTAGCACCCGCTGGAGGGTACACAGATAACAACAGTTCCAACGGCTGGTGCAGGGGCTCAGGAAGGCAGCTAACCACCATCTTCTCCAGGGAGTTACTAATGGGAAGGTAATGGTGATACTCTGCTGTTTACAGCCAGACAGAAAAATAAATCCAGCAGTGCAATGAAATTTCCCTGTCACAACAACATGCTTAGCATGGATAGAGGATTTGTCTGATTGCCACAAGGCAGAGAGTGTGAACAAAGGGGTCTTTTTCACGATGGGAGCTGATGATGAGGGGAGCGCCGCAGGGGTCAGTGTTGGGACTACACTCTACACGTTATTCATTCAGAGTCTGGACAAAGGATGTGAAGGGGTAGGAGAAATGGTTTTCCAAGAAAGATCCCATGGATGAAATTCGTGCCATATAAGGAGCATGTGAAGTCTCTGGGTCTGCACTTGATGAAGTTTCGAGCCGCGCGAAGAGTCTCATTCAGACTGAAAGAATACTGAGGGGTCTGGATGGAGTGGATGGGGGCAAGTTGTTTCATGAGCAGGAGAGACTAGGGGCCAAGGGCACAGCTTCAGAGAGAAGGGACCACCCATTGGAATAGAGAAGTGGAGGAATGTATTCAGCCAGAGGGTGATGGATCAGTGGAACTCACTGCCTCATGGGGCTGTGGATGTTAAGTGACTCAGTGTATCTAACTCCGAGATAGCTAGGTTCTTGATAAATAAGGAGATCAAGGGTTACAGGGAGTAAGTCAGAGAATGAGCTTGAGAAATAATTCAGCCATAATCAAATAGTGGAATAGACCCGATGGACCGAATTTCCTAATTCTGCTCCTGTACATGATGGTCTTATGGACTGCGCTTTTTCCATAGGTCTCTAACTGTGCAGTTATAATTCCTGGCATATGATTACCATACATTCCAACACCTTCATGATTACTTTTGTCACCTCTTGGTTTCAAATCAACTGCAGAAAGTTACATCACAGAGTAACGTGGGAATCGTTGTGTATAAATCTCAGAAAAGTGGCATACAGGGCCAGCTGGACATAGAGAAGGCAAATGGAATGCTGGCATTGATTCCAAAGGGAATGGAGAATAAAAATAGGGAAGGCTTGTAACAACTATAGAGGACTCCAATCAACTCACACTGAGAATATTGAGAACAGGTTTGATCCCCTATCTGGAGGGAAAATGTTCTTGCATTGGAGGCAGCCCAGAGAAGGTTCACCAGGCTGGTCTTCAAAATAAAGGGATATTGATGAAAAGAGGTGGAGAAGGTTGCAGTGGTTAAATTTTAGAAAATGAGGCAAATTCATTGATACAACAAAGAATTTTGTGTTCTTACAGATTCGGTACTGAGACATTGTTTCCCTGAGCAAGGATCTGTAACGGGAGATAAAGGGGAATGCAGACACCAGAGAGACTAACAGAGAAAAGCTGGGTTGTAGAGACTGGAGGAATGTACAGAGTTCGGGTGGTTTGAGATCACTGTTGGTGGTTAGAGATCAGATAGGTTGTCGGGCTGAAAGATGTCATGGAGAGGTACAGGGAAATCATTCCAGAAGGAGTTAAATTGATAGGGAGGAATATAGGTTCTAGAGATTACACAGATAGGGGTGGCAGTTGGAGTTACACGAGATACAGAAACTGGGAGGGTTGTGGGGACTGGATATTACACAGATATGGGTGGTAATTGAATCCGCAGGATTTTATAGAGAGAGGGAGGATTGGAAGGACTGGAGATTACACAGATATGGATGGTAGTTGGAGCTGCAGGACTTACAGAAATGGGGACGGTTGTAGGGACTGGAGAGTACACAAGTAGGGATGGCAGTTGGAGCTGCAGGAGTTTATATCGAGATATCAGGATTGTTGGTGTTGGAGACTACATTGACATGGACAATAATTGGAGCTGCAGGAGTGAGTGAGATAGGGAGGGTTGAAGGGGCTGGATGAGTTTACACAGCCAGGGAGAATTGTAGCGATTGGAGGGGCCAGAGATGCTGAGGGTTACAGGGCTGCAGGAGTTCACAGAGCTAGTGAGGACTGTGAAAGCAGATTTGCAGCATTCCCATCAGTTACACAGAGATGTGGAGTGCTGTTCTGGAGGAGGTTACAGAAACCAAAAGGGTTGCAGATACTGGAAGATATTACGAAAGACAGTGAGCTATAGTATTTGAGGAGTTTACAGCGACAGGATGCATTGAGGCTGCTACAGGTGTTAAACATGCTGCAAAGGATCAATAGCCTTACATCGATCAGGGGGATTTGAAACTCTGGAGATAAAGAATTGCAGCGATTGAAGAATATCACAGAGATGGGGAGTAACACATGAGTTAGAGGATTTATATCAGGGATGATCTGTAGGCAATGGAGTAATGGAAAATACAGGGTGCTCTGAATGGACTACAGATGATCAAAAGGACAGTGAGGCTTCTCAGTGTAGGACTGGGGCAGTTTAGCAGACAGGGAGTATTTTATGGAATGTTGCTATTTACAGAGATTAAGAGAGTTGTATAGAATTGAGGAATGAACAGAGGATGGACGTTCATGAAGACCTTTGTTGATGTCGGATGCTGAGGTTCTGGAAATTAAATGGACCAGCAAGCTGGACAATCTGTCAGAGCTTACAGAGACAGAAACAGCACTAGAGCCTGGAGACACTAACACAGATAGGGAACATTGCAGACACTGGAGGAGGTTTCTGTTTTAGGGATGGTTGTAGGGGAGTGTAACGTTTACACAGATAGGGGTGTAAGAACGGGAGAAGATTATGAAGATGATTAGATCGGTGAGGAGACTGGAGGAGCTTACATTGACAGGGCTGGTGATAGCAACGGGAGGATGTTACATAGATAGTGAGTCTTGTAGAAACTGATCAGGAGAGTCACAAGCATTGGAGTTGGTTCCATAGTTCGGGGCGTTGTATGGGCCTGAGAGGATTAGACAGATCGGGAGGATTGTAGGATGTTCACATTTTCAGAGTGTCTCAGGACTGGAAAAGGTTACACAGTTAAGGAGGGATGTTGGAGCTGTGGGAGTTCACAGAGACTCAGAGGTTTAAAGGGTTTGGGGCTGTTTATGGATAGAGGGATACATTTAGGGACAGTAATATGAACGCAGAGGGAGAGATTATATTAGACTCCCTACAGCGCGGGAACAGGTACTTGTCCCCAACAAGTCCACACTGACTCTTCAAACAGTAACCCACCCAGACCCACTTCTCTCTGACAATGCACCTAACATTATGGACAATTTAGCATGGCCAATCCACCTGTCATGCACATCTATGGACTGTGGGAGGAAAGCGGAGCACCCGGAGGAAACCCACGCAGACACAGGGAGTATGTGCAAACTCCACAAAGTCAACCAACGCTGGAATCGAACCTGGGTCCCTGGCACTGTGAGGCACCATTGCTCACCACTGAGCCCTCGTGCTGCCCCAAATTGCAGAATTACACAAGAGAGAGTGTCTGAGGTGCTGGTAGGGCTGCAGGGAGTGGAGGAGCAAATAGAGATGTGGAGTGCTGATGTGGCTTGAAAAGTGTCTGGAGGTGTTTATATAGATATGAAGATCAGTAGGGATCCGAGAAGGTTACTGAGGTCGTGTGGGGCTATAGGCCAGGAGGGAGGAGTGTTATAGCGCCTGCAGAAGGTTACAGTGATATCATGTTCTCCTGGGGTTTGAGGAAGGTCCACAGGTGGGTATTTTGGTCCAGACTGGAGGGTTTTACAGAGATGGGAGCACTGTAAGTATTGCGCAAGACTACAGAAATAGGGATTATTGTTGTGAGTGCAGGATGTGATTAATGAGATTGGGCATGTTATTGACACTGGAGCAATTTACACACAAGGAGAGCCGTCAGCATTGGAGTAGGTTTGTATACAGCGGGAATATGGGAGGGGTGGAGGTTACAGAAATAGGAAAATTTCTGGGAATTACCAGCATTCAAGACACTGCCACAAATGAGTTGGACGGAAAGGCATGTCTCCTTGCTGTATGACTCTATCACACGACAAGAGACAGTGTGAGAGGTGGAATATAGAACAGAAAGATCCCAGGTTTCAATGCCAACTCCTTGGGGGGAGGCCTGCTTTCCCCTCTGTTGTACTGATCCTCACTAAGACAGCACAAGCCTGGATTGATAACTGTCAACTTCCTATATTGACACAGGAAGGCTCAGTACAGCAGAGATGAAAGTTAACAAGAGGGTGGGGATTGAGCCTGGAACCATCATGCTCTGTGTTCACCCTTCAACACTCTATCTATGTCATGTCTTCTGGACCAAAGTTCGATCCCTTAAATACCCTCTGCTTTGTTCACTGTGAGTGATATTACCTCACTGCAGGATTTACTGAAGGCTCCAGATCTCACTCTCCATCTCTCTGGCTGACCGGTTTTCTTCAATGTGGTGATGGACGAAACAGGAATTGGGAATTCTGCTGAGTCAGAAATATCCTGATTACCTACAGGAGACAGAGGAATAGACAGAATGGGAAATTCAACTGACGCAGTGAGGGTTACACAGGGAGAATAGCACTGAGTTCCACAGAGATCTGGAAAATCCCAGTTTCCATCCCTGGCCTGCGCTGCTGTGTCTCTCTGGAGTGGAAAATACTATTGGCTCAGAAACTGGAGTAGCTGCAAAAGTTGCAGTCACCAGCATCAATTAAACACTCACAGTGAGGGGGACCACATGGAGAGATACTGAGTGATATAACCAGAGTGCAGGAAGGCATCACGATCAAACCATGGTCACGATAAACGTGCACTGGGATCAGTACTCAGGGATGAGGGAGCTATCAGTGGGCCAGGCAATGGCCTCGGGTTACTCTCACTCGACCGTTCATCCAGAATTTAATGCCAGTAGCAGGGATATCCATCTGACTACTTAATACCCTTTAAGTAAGGAAATCTGTTATAGGCTGCCTGTCTGGCCTACATATGAACCCAGACCCAGAGCAATGGGTTTGACTCTCAAATGCCCTCTGAAATGGTCTGCAAGCCACTCAGCTCTAAGACTGGTCAGGGTGAGCATGCGATGCTGGCCAGCCAGAGACAGCAACATTCCACGAGTGCATCAAAACCAATCCTACTGGCAGCAGTGTCCTGCCCAATCATGTCGGTAGGTTTATGGACAGGGCTTTAAACTGACAGAGAGGATGCAGGGACAGGGTTCAGGGGAAATCAGCTTTCAAAATCCAAAGAGAAAATGTGAAGCATCGGAACAGCATGGGGATGTGGCTGAAGACAAGCAGAAAGGAACAGGAAGGGACAGAGTTGAACTAAAACAGTACATCAGCGAATAGGATTGTGACAGGAAATTGTGGGAAAATGTAAATTATTATGTTGTTGTTTTTGTGGAATGGACAAAGTATCTGCAATAAGGTGACTCGTGACACTGAGAAAAATGAGATTTAGTCAGCAGGCAGACGTGATTACATGGTGAACAAAACGTGGAACATAAATATTCAACAGTAAACAACCTTACAGATCTCAGGCAGAATGGAAAAGCAAGATGGGAACCCTGACACTAATGGATAACTAAGGTATTACAGAGAAAGCACTTCGCCTCAGATTATGCAGCTGAATCAGCCTGAATGCAAATTCTGGGTGATACATGTCAAAAACACAAGCAAGAGAACAGTTTTTAAGCTGCCTAGCATTATTTTATTGCTCAACCCTGCATTAAACAGGAGTTAATTGCACTTCGTAACAAAGGTGGTGTGATGATATTGGGAGATTTCAATGCTTGTATTATCTGGGACAGACACATTGGCAAGAGTGATATTATCGTGGATCCTCCTTGAATGTTTTAGTCAGTATTTCTTGGAATAACACATTGTGCAACTGGGTAGGAATGTAACTATCTCAGATCGACCGTTGGGTGATGAAGCTGAGTGAATGAGAAATATTGCATTGAGATCCTCCAAGAAATTATACCGGAATTCAAAGAGATTATGACATTTTAAAATGTCCATAAAGCACACCCGAGCATCAGTAACAAAGCCAATTACATAATTTTGAGAGAGAACTGACCAAGGTAAGCAGGGGAAACAGACTGAAATGGCAGGCTATAAATGAAGAGTGGAAAGCATTTAGAGCTAGAGAGTCTTAGAGACGTACAGGACATAAACGGACCCTTCGGTCCAACTCATCCATGCAACCCAGATATTCTATCCTAATCTCGTCCCATCTGCCAGCACTTGGCCCATATCCCACTAAACTCTTTTTATTCATATACTAATACAGATGCCTTTTGAATGCTGCAATTGTACCAGCCTCCACCACTTCCTCTGGCAGTACATTCCATACATACACCACACTCTGCGTGAAAAGGTTGCCCATTAGGTCCCTTTTAAATCGTTCATCTCTCATCCTAGACCTATGCCATCTCGCTCTGGTCTCCACAATCCCATGGAGAAGACCTTGTCTGTTTATCTTATCCATGCCCCTCATGATTTTATATACCTCAAAAATGTCACCCCTCAGCCTCTGACGCTCAAGGGAAAACAGTCCCAGTCGCTTCAGCCTCTCCTGATAGCTCAAATAGTCTAACCATGGCAACATCCTTGTAAATCTTTTCTGAACACTTTCAAGTTTCACAACATCTTTCCAATAGTAAAAATACCAGAATTGCACGCAATATTCCAAAAGTGGCCTAACCAGTGTCCCGCACAGCTGCAACATGACCTCCAAACTCCTGTACTCAATGATCTGACCAATAAAGGAAAGCATACCAAACACCTTCTTCACTATCCGCTTTCCTGCGACTCTACTTCCAAGGAGCTATCAACTCCAAGATCTCTTTGTTCATCAACACTCCCTAGAATCTTCCCATTAAGTGGGAAAGTCCTGCTCAGATGTGCTTTCCCAAAATGCAGCACCTCACATTTATCTAAATTAAACTCCATCTGTCACTCCTCAGCCCATTTGCCCATCTGATCAAGATCCCGTTGTCATCTGAGATAGCCTTCTTCACTGTCCACTATATCTCAAATTTTGCTGCAATCTGCAAACTTATTAACTGCACCTACTACGTTCATGTCCAATCATTTATATAATGACAAAAAGTAGTGGACCCAGCCCCGATCCTTGTGGCACACCATCGGCCTCCAGTGTGAAAAGCAACCATCCGCCACCACCCTCTGTCTTCTACTTTTGAACCAGTTCTCTAGCCAAACGGTTAGTTCTCCCTGTATTCCATGAGATCTAACCTTGCGAACCAATCTCCCATGAGGAACCATTTCAAGCACCTCACTGAAGTCCAGATAGATCACATCCAATGATCGGCCCTCATCAATTCTTTTTGTTACTTATTCAAAAAACGCAATCAATTTCTTGAGACATGATATCCAACACACAAAGCCATGCTGACTATCCCTAGTCACTCCTTGCCTTGCCAAATACATGCAAATCCTAAATCGCAGGATTCCCTTCAACAATTTACCCACTACTGATATCAGACTCACTGGTTTATAGTTCCATAGCTTTCCCTAACCACCTTTCTTAAATGGTGGGACCACGTTAGCCAACCTCCAAAATTCAAGCACCTCGCCTGTAATGATCAATTATACAAATTTCTCAGCAAGGCGCCCATCAATCACTTCCCTAGCTTCCCACAAAGTTCCAAGGTACACCTGATCACTTCCTGGGGATCTATCCACTTTTATGTGTTTCAAGACAACCAGCGCCTCCTCTTTTTTAATATGGACATTTTCAAGTTGTCACCATCTATTTCCCCACATTCTATACCTTCCATTTCCTTCGCCACTTTAAACATGATGCAAAGCACTAGGTTAGTATCGCCCCCATCTCCTCCGGCTGTACACAAAGGCTGCCTTGCTGATCTTTGAGAGGCCCTATTTTCTCCCTACTTACCTCTTGTCCTTTATGTAGTTATAAAAACCCTTTGGATTCTCCTTTACCCTATTTGTCAAAGCAAACTCATGTCCCATTTTACCTTCCTGATTATCTTCTTAATTACACTCCTCCTGCCTTTATAGTCTGAGGATTCTCTTGATTTCTCGTGTCAAATGTTTCCTTCTTTTTCTTAACCAAAAGCTTAGTTCTCTCGTCATCCAGCATACCCTACAACCACCAGCATTTCCTTCCACCCCAAATAGGAATACTGTATACTGTCTCTGGAAAGCCGTAATCTCATTTTTGAAGGCTTCCCATCTTCCAATAATAAAGGTTTCATTCTCCCAATTCCCAATTCCTGCATCTTACGAAACTGCCATTTGAAATAATGAAAAAATAATGCACATTCTAAATGAAGGCTTTGATGAGGTGAGCTCTGGACAGTCCTGTAGATCTGGAGGTCACCAGATGCACGGAGAGTGCTTTCTACCAGAGCAGCACCAGGTCAGTGTCAGGCACACAGATAGAATGGGCAAATAGATTCACATCTGAACTCACATCTCCCAGCCTGGCAATCTGAAGCTGTGCACAACTATTCTGGTAAACATCTCCAAAATTAGGTCATCAAGATCGGCCCAATAGTCTAATAAAAATAAATGAGTCATTCAGACTAAAATATCCTTCAGGTTCCACAACCCATTCCCGGTTCCATCCTGCAGGTTCTATGAATCTCGCTCCCTCTAACCTACTTCAGGATCCCTATCCCCTCCTACATTTGTACAACCCTCCAGGTTCTTCAGCCTTTAGATTAGATCACATTACAGTGTGGAAACAGGCCCTTCGGCCCAACAAGTTCACACCGACCCGCCACCCACCCATACCCCTTACCGAATATTATGGGCAATTTAGCATGGCCAATTCACCTGACCTGCACATATTCGGATTGTGGGAGGAAACCGGAGCACCCGGAGGAAACCCACGCAGAACGTGCAAACTCCACACAGTCAGTGTGGTATTGAACCCGGGTCTCTGGCGCTATGAGGCAACAGTGCTAACCACTGGGCCACCGTGCCGCCCACTAAACTGTTCATGACGTGAACCCACAAGGTCATTTTCCGTGTGAATTGCGAAACGTTCAGAGAGAGTTTACTTCGGTTTCCGTCAGAACCATTTCATTTTGGTTCAGGACCATTTGACATTGAGCGCCTATGTCCGACAGCAGAGTGGTGAGGAGGCTCCGACAGCAGGGGCTGCTTTCAGAGTCAGTCTGGATCAGAGACCTGAGCAGCTGCAAACACAACGAGAACACGTTGGACTTGCACAGGTTCTGTGATGTTGAAGTGCCTGCAGTGGAACAGCTTCATAGTGGTGGGGATTCGAACCCACGACTCGATAGAGACTGGAACTTAAATCCAGTGCCTTAGAGCACTCGGCTACGCTACGCTTTCCGACCTCGTGACATGATCTGGAATCTAAAACTCTTCCTTCCTCTGCAATGTTCCACAGAAGGGGACTAGAGGATGGTGGAGTTTAGAGTTAGGGAGGGATATCAGGACTGGAGGATTTTACAGTCATTAGTTATATTGAAGGGGCTAAAATTGGCTTCGGTAAATTTGAGGGTTCACGCCAATAAAGGAGTTTACGGAGCTAAGGAGTATTGTAGGGATGGAAGACGTTTCACAGTTTATGGGTTTTGTGGGGACTGGAGGAAGGTACCAAAACAGGGAAGGTTTAAGATTGAAGGGGTCTGCTGATAACCTCTACTGGGTTAAAGGCAAGATTCTTGGTGGAGTGGAGTAACAGAAGAATCTTGGGGTCCACGTCCATAGATCCTTCAAAGATGCCAGCCGTGTTGAAAGGGGTGGTAAGAAAGCATGCGATGTCTTAGCATTCATTAGCAAGGGGATTGAGTTTAAGACCTGTGACGTGAGGCTTCAGCTCCATACAGCCCTGGTTAGTCAACTCTTGGAATATTGTGCTATGTTCTATTCGCCTCATTATAGGAAAGATGTTAAAGCTTTGAAGAGGAAGCAGAAGAGATTTATCAGGAAGTTTTCTGGATTGGAGGGTAGGTCTAAATGAAGAAATGTTGGGGAAGCCAGAGCTATTCTAATTGGAATGAAAAAGGATGAGAGCTGACTAGATGGAGATGTACGAGATGATGAGACGCATACATAGGGTGGATAGCCCGAGAATGTTCCCATTGTGAAAATGGCTATAACGATGGGGCATAATTTTAATGTAATTGGAGGAAGTTTTATGGGAGATGTCAGAGGTAGGTACTTTACACAGAGAGTGGTGAGTATGTAGCATGCACTGCCAGCGTTGGTGCTACAGACAGTTACATTAGAGACATTTAATTAACATTTGGATATGCACATGGATGAGAGTAAAATGAATTTCTCAAAATGGAGACCTGTGCTCTGTGGTGTTCCACGAGGATCCGTGCTGGGTCCACTGTTGTTTGTGATACACATAAATGATTTGGAAGAAGGTATCGGTTACCTGATTATCAAGTTTGGAGATGACACTAAGATTGGTGGAGTAGCAGATAGTGAAGAGGACTGTCAGAGAATACAGCAGTGTATAGATCGATTGGAGAGATGGGCAGAGAAATGGCAGCTGGGGAGTTCAATCCAGGCAAATGCGAGGTGATGCCTTTCAGAAGATCCAATTCAAGAGCAAACTAAATGGAAAAGTCATGGGGAAATCTGACGAACAGAGAGATCTGGGTATTCAGGTTCCTTGAAGGTGGCAACGTAGTTCAGTAAAGTGATCAAGGCGGCATACGGCATGCTTTCCTTAACTGGATGGGATATTGAGTAAAATAGTTGGCAGGTCATGTTACAGTTGTATTGGACTTTGGTTCGACAACATTTAGAATATTACATGCAGTTCTGATCACCACATTACCAAAAGGATGTGAATGCTTTGGAGAGGGTGCAGAGGATGTTCACCAGGATGTTGTCTGGAATGGAAGGGGCCAGCTATGAAGAAAGTTTGAATAGATTCAGATTATTTTCATTAGAAAGACAAAGGTTGACTGGGGACCTGACTGAGGTCTACAAAATCATGTGATGTACACACAAGGTGGATAGCATGAAGCTTTATTTTCCCCCAGAGTGCAGTGAATGGAACAGATGACAGAGATAAAGTGGATTGTATAGACTGGAGGACCAAACAGAGATATGGAGGGTAGTCGTGACTGTAGATGTTTATAGATATAGGAAGGTTTACTTCTGCAGATTATTTAGACAAGGAGAGTGTGGAGTCTGACAGATTTTCCAGAAGGACAGTAATTTTGGTTGGACAGTTTCACGTAAGGGAGCATTAGTAACATCCTCCAAGGTTGTAGGGGAGAGTGACGTTTCTATAGATAGGGGTGTAAGAGCTGGAGAAGGTCATGGTGATGAGTAATGTATGGATATAAAGGAGGAACTTACATTGATAGGGTGGGTGCTGGCGACAGGAGGATGTCACACTGATAGTGAGTCTTGTCGGAACTGGATTGGGAGAATCACAGGCTTTCGGTGTGTTCTGCAGATCGGGAATGCTGCAGGCACCTGAAAGGATTGTCGAGTCTCCAGCGAGTGATCGTGTCTTTAGGACTGGAAGAGGTTACGTAGATACGGAAAAATTAAAGACAAAGTATGCTGTTTTCTTTTTCTTGAACAGAGCCTCAGTGTCCCTCATGAGCCAGGGATCGCTAAACCTGCCAGCTTTTCCCTTCACTCTAACAGAGACGCATTGGCTCTGGATTCTTGAGATCACCCTCCCATTTGTCAGTCATTCCATTTCCTTCAAACAGACTCACCCAGTTGATGGGAGCATGATATGGAGGAGCCTGTGTTGGACGGGGGTGTACAAAGTTAAAAATCACACAAAACCAGCTTACAGTCCAATAGGTTTATTTGGAGGCACTAGGTTTCAGAGCTCTGCTTCATCAGGTGGTTGTGGAGACCAATCATAAGGCAGAGAATTTATTGCAACAGGATAACAGTGTCATGAAATGACACATTTAGTTTAGTTTTCATATTTAAGCATCATCACCTGCACTTCGAAAGCTAGTGCTTTGAAATAAACCTGTTGGTGTTGTGTGATTTTTAGCTCACCCAATCGACATCTGCTCGATCCTGCCTAATGGCCCCAAACCTGTCCCTGCTCCAGTTAAATACATTAATCTGTGGACCTGTCTGATCTTTTTCCATAACTTTGTTAAAATTAAGACAGTTGTGTTCACTGGACCCAATGAGCTCTCTGACTGACTATTCAGTCACTTGCCTGACCTCGGTTTCTGAGGGGAGGTCCAGTGTTGCACCTGTCTGAGTAGAGTGGTGCCCTCTCCATATTGATACATGAAACTTCCTTGGACATAATGTGTCAAACTCCACCCCATACGGGCCTTTTACACTCCGGATGGCCCAGTCAATAAAGGGGAAGTTAAAATCTCCAACCAATACTACTCTATTATTTCTATTGGTACCTGCAATCTCTCTACACATCTGCCCCTTTAGTACTCGCTGGTTACTTGAGGGTCTAGAACACCATCCCAGCAGACTGACCATCCCCTTTCTGTTTCTAACTTTACACCACATGACCTCGGTTGATCACGCAGAAAGGGTATCCTCTCTAAGCACAGTTGTTATATCCTCTCTTATCAAAAGTGCAGCTCCCCCTCCTCACTTACTTGCCCCTCTGTCCCGCCTGTAGCTTCTGTATACTGGAACACTGAGCTCCAGTCCAGCCCTTCTCTCAGCCATGTTTCTGTTATGGCTATAATATCCCAGTCCCAAGAGTCAGTCCATGATCTGAGCTTGTCTGCCTTACCTGTCAGGCCTCGTGCATTGAAATGAATGCCATTTAAACCAGAAGTCTTTTCCCTCCCTTGACTGTGCCCCAGAATATCCTGGATAGGAAACTTGCTCTTGATGGCTGATGCATTTTTCCCTTGACTGATCGATGGTACCTCTCTTATTCAGAGTCCAAACCCCCCTGTCAAACTATTTAAATCCTCTCTGCATAACACTGGCAAATCTCCCTGCAGTCCAGAGGTTTTTAACAATTGATTGATGAGGGTATTCGCAGGTAAAGGGACGTCAGGCAGGTGGGAAGCTTTCAAAAGAGAGATAAAATGAGAGTTCAGGGCCAGCATATTCCTGTTAGTCTGAAGGACAATGCCGATCACAAGTAGGAAACACTGGATGACTTGGGGTTATTAAGGCTCTGTTCAAGAAAAGGGGGCACGTGTCACATATAGCCAGTTGGATTCAGGGAATCCATTGAGGAACATTGCGTTTGGAGTAATTCACTTAAAAGGAAATTAGGAGGGCCCAAAGGGGACCACAGAAAGCTTTGGCAGATCGGGCTGAGGAAAATCCAAAGAGAGTCTACAAGAACATTAACAACAGAAGATTAACTAGGGGCAGAATATGGATAAATATGCCCATTCAAGTGTAGAATCACAGGAGCTGGGCGAGATCCTAAATGACCATTTCTCGTCAGAACGTACTGTGGACAATGACTAGCAAACAAAGGGAAACAAACAGTGATGCCTTGTAAAGAGTCTCTATTACAGAAGAGGTCTTAGAACACAAAGGTAGAGAAAGCCCGAGGTCCTAAACAAGTCTATCCCAGAATATTGTGACAAAGTAGTGGCAGGGGATTGAGCAGGGATATTTGTGTCATTGTCTTTCGCATTTCCACTGGGTGTAAGTGGCTGAGAAGTGACCTAATAAAGGTTTAGAAAAACATGAAGGGCACAGGTAAGTTGATTAGCCAACGTCTTTACCCCAGGGTAGTGGAGTCCATAACCAGATGGGATTGAACTGCAGAAGGAGAAGGTGTTAGCAATTCTGGGAAGTGTAGAAAAACAATCCCCTGGGCCAGAATGGATTTATCATTGGACTCTGGAAAGCCAGGAAGAAGACTACCAAACCTTTGGCTTTGATCATTAAGACATCATTGTGTACAGGAATATTGCCAGAAGGCTGGAGGACAGCAAATGTTGTCCACTTGTCCAAGAAGGGGAATAGAGACAACACTGGGTAATTATAGACCTGGAGTCTTACTTCGCCTCTGGGTAAAGTGTTGGAAAGGCTTGTAAAATGTAGCATTTATAATCAGCTGGAAATGAATAAGTTGATTAGGGATAGTCAGCATGGTTTTCTGAAGGTTCGGTCATGCCTCACAAACCATATTGACTTCTTTGAGATGGTGACCAAAGAGGTGGATGAGGGTAAAGCAGTTGGTGTGTATATAGATTACAGTAAGGCGTTTGTTCAGGTTTCCCACGGTAGGCTATTGCCGACAATACAAAGGCATGGGATTGAGGGTGATTTTGCTGTTAGGATTGGATAATTGGCTCGCTGAAAGAAAACAGAGGGTCGTTGTTGAAGTGGAATACTCATGCTAGAGTTCACTTACTATTTGGAACTGCCAGGATCTGTTTTGGAAACATTATTGTTTGTCATTTATATAAATGACTTGGGTGAGGGCATTGAAGAATGCGTTAGCAAATCTGCGGATAACACTCAGGTCGGTAGAGTTGTGGATAGTGATGAAGGATGTTGTAGGTTACAGAGAAGCATAGATAAGCTGCAGAACTGGACTGTGATTTTGCAAATGGAGTTTAGTGTGGAAAAGTGTGAGGTGATTCACTTTGGAAGAAGTAACAGAAACATAGAGAACTGGGCTAATGGTAAGATTTTTGGTAGTGCAGATGAACAGAGATATCTCTGTGTCCATGTCCATAGATCCTTGAAAGTTGCCACCCAGGTTGATCGGGTTGTTAGGAAAGCATTCGGCGTGTGAGTTTTTATTGGTACAATCATCAAGTTTTGGAACCATGAGATAGTGCTGCAGCTGTACAAAACGCTGGTGCGTCCACATTTGGAGTGTTGCCTATGGCTCAGGTCACCGTATTAGAGGACGGATGTGAAAGATTTGGAAAGGGTTCAGAGGTGATTTACTAGGATTTTACCAAGTCTGGAGGCAAGGTCTTATGACGAAGGCTGAGTGACTTGAATCTGTTTTTGTTCAGGAGAAGACGTTTGAGACCAATTAATTAAGACATATAAGATAATCAGAGGGTGAGATAGGTTGGACAGTGAGAGCCTTTTACCTCAGATGGCAATAGCTTTAAATTACGACGGGTGATAGCTTTAAATTGTGGAAGATATCAATATTAATATTAATTAATAGATATAGGACAGATGCCAGAGGTAGGTTCTTTACTCAGAACAGTAGGAGCATGGAATTCATTGTCTGCAACAGTAGTAGCCTCGCCAACATGAAGCACATTTAAACGGTCATTGGATAGGCATATGGATGAGAATAGAATAGAGAAGGTTAGATAGGCTGCACATTGGTTCCACAGGTTGGCGCAACATTGAGAGCCGAAGGGCCTGTACCGCGTTTCCATGTTCTATGTTCTGTCGTCTCGAGGGCATAAGTGTAAGATGGGAGAGAAAAAACTGAAAAGGGATTGGAGGAGAAGGTTTTCCACACAGAGGATGGTGCAGATATGCAATGAGCTTCCGGGGGAAGTGGTAGAAAAAAGTACAATAACAACATGTAAATGACATTTGGTCAGGTACAGAGAGAGAGGAGAAGGTTTGAAGGGATTTGTGTCATATGCAGGGAAACGTGACTTATTCGGGGTCTCTGATCAGCATGGACTAGTTGGATCGAAGGAACCGATTCCATACTGCATGACACTGTTCCAGTTATTGGAGGAGGAGACTATCGAGATAAGGCATGTTATAGACACTGAATCAAGTTACAACGATTGGGATGGTAGTCTGGAACGCAGTATATTTCAAATATGCGTAGGGACTATCAGGAAGGGAGGAGGTTACTGGAAATGGAACTCTTATAGTAGTTACAAATTATTGAAGACACTGGTCCACAAGACATGCCACAGATACAGGGTTGCAGAGTAGTGAGTCTTAGTGCAACAGAACTTATAGTAAGGGTGGGGATTTATCCTGGGGTGTGTCTGTACTGTGCTCCCCCTCCAACACTGTATCTGTGTCATGTCTTGTTAGCTGATGTTTGTAACTCTCTCATTGCTCTCTGTTCTGTTCATTGTGAGTGATCTTACCTCACTGCAGGATTTATTGAAAGACCCAGATCTCCCTACCCTTTGTCTCTCTGGCTGACCAACCATCTTCAATGTGGTGATGGACGACACACCCAGCAGCTGGGAATGCACTGAGTCAGGAAATACCTGAGAACCTAAAGGAGACAGAGGAATAGACAGAATGGGAAATTAGACTGATATAGTGAGGGTTACACATGGAGAATGGCACTGAGTCCCACAGAGATCTGGAAAATCCCAGTCTCTATCCCTGGCCTGTGCTGCTGTGTCTCTCTGGAGTGGATAATTTTGTTGGCTCAGGATCTGGAGTAGCTGCAAGAGCGAGAGGCAATGACAGAGGCAGCAATTAGACACACACACACAGAGTGAGGGATACCACATGGAGAGATACTGAGTAATATCACCAGAGTGCAGGAAGGTGTGAGGATCAAAACGTTGTATGTGAAGAATGGGTTTAGCTTCATGGTGCACTGGTATAACTTGTCAGGGATGAGTAACCTGTGAGCAAGTGAAGTGATGGCCGAGTGGTATTATTGCATCCAAACCCTCAGCCAATGTTCAAGGGAGTCAGGTTTGAATCCCACCATCTGAAACGGTGCAATTTTAAATCAGTAACTTTTAGAAATTGCAATTAGCAATCCATGAATAAATATGAAACCATTGCTGATGTCCAAAATAACCTTTGTTCATCAAAAAGACACTTGTTCTTCAGAGAAGGACATCTGCCCATCCTCAGGTGGTCTGCACGACTTACCCACAGCAAAGTATTTTGCTCACAATTGCCCTCTGAAATGGCCAAGCAAGCTACTCAGCTCAAGGGCAGCTAGGGCTGAGCAACAAATGCTGACCAGCCAGAGAAACCCACGTCCCACGATTAAATAAAAACAATCCCATTGCACTGTGCCCCAAGGGAACCATATGTATCCAGAGAGATAAGTTTCCCTGTGTCATATGCATCCGTAATTTCTGAATGGTTAGAGGTAATGAGGTGCTGCATGAAAGGATAGAGGAGTGCTGTGGGGACTGCAGAAGGTTACAGTGATATCATGTGCTGGAGAGGCTGGACGGTCGGTTGGTAAGGGTTGGATGTGCTGGAGAAGATGACATACAGAATGATTTTTGTAGCGTTTTGGGATAGTGGACATAACACTAAGTTTCGAAGTCATTTTGGAAAGAGCTAAGGATAGTGCAGATGTGAAGAGGTCAAATTTGGAGAAGCCCCCTAATCGTTAGAATATCACCGTCACTGGGCATTATCACGACCATGATACAGCACCTGGCAAATGCAGACTGGGAGGAACTACTTGCAGTTGGGCTCATATTCGGAAAAAGGAAGTATGTTAAAGTGGTCTAGTGAGAATTCAGGGACGGTGTGGTCCCCGATGAGTGAATGTCAAAGGCAGTAACTCCAGCGAATTCTGATCAAGTGATATCGTGAGCTGGATAAAGAACGTACACTGCGATGAAAATAGGCGAAGCCCTTCAAATGTATAGAAAGTGCAAGAGGGTCCTTCAAATTGAGGGTCAAAGAATGGACATGAAATATCTTTGGCAGATACTTTTAAGGAAAGGCCACAAAGTATTTGATCAGTATAGTTAGAGGGTTGCGCCTGTTAGAAACCAAATGACAATCTGTACATGGAGCCAGAGGAAGTAGGTGAGTTCTTCAATAAATGCCTCCCGTCCTTATTCACACAGGAGAAAGGCATTGTAGCCAAGGATTTCCGTTGAGGATAGTGAGGTTCTCGAACATGTATCGACCAATAAGGAGGGGGTATTAAATGCTTTCACAAGCATAAAGGTGGAGAAATTCCCACTGTCCAATGAAATATATCCCAGGCTGCTATGGGAAGTAAGGGAGGAAATTGCTGGGGTCAGAGTGGATATATTTGACACTTTGCTGGCCACAGGTGAAGTGATGAATGACTGGAGGATCGCTAATGTGGTTCCTTTGTTCAAGAAGGGCAGCAGGGATAGGCCAGGTAATTACAGAGTAGATAGTCTGACAGCAGGGGGAGGGAAATCATTGGGAACAATTGTGAGGATGAATCAACACATGCAAACACAAGGGTCAATTCGGCTGCGTCATCACGGATTTATTAGAGGAAGATACCGCCTCAGAATTCAGTTGCGTTTTTTGATTTGGTCTCTCAAAATATTGACGAGGGCAGTGCAGATGATGTGGTTTACATGAACCTGAATAAGGCCTTCTACAAGTTCCCACATGGAAGGCTGGTTCAAAAGGGAAGAGCCCATGGGATTCAAGGCAAATTGGTAAATTGGATACAAAATTGGGGGATAAACGTCTTCGTATTTGAAATCCTTTCACCAGCTGGTGTACCATGGGGATCTGTGCAGGAATTGTTGATTCTTCTGTGGAATAATAACTTCAATGTGAAAGCATAAGGTATCATTAGTCGGTTTGCAGATGACACGAAAGTTGACGGAGTTGTTCACAGTGAGGGGTTTGGTCTCTAGATACAGTCTAATGACGATCAGATGATAATCTGAGCAGAGTTTAGTACTGATCAATGTAAGGTCATACCCCTGTGGGAGGTACGATAAGCGAAGGACAGACGTAATGAATGCTCGATCCTTGCCGAGTACTGAGTAACAAAGGGATCTTAGTGGACATGTGCCTAGATCCCTGAAGGTGTCAACACAGGGAGACAGGGTGGGAAAGGCACATGAACTGGGGTCGGAAGGGGGCCCCATACCCTGGTGTGGCGAATTGCTTGAGAGGATATAAACTAACCTGGCAGGGTGTTGGACCTTAAACAGCTGTAAGGCCAGAAAGAAGATTAAGGCCAGTGCACACGTTAAAGAGAGAGAACATTCAACAGACAAGGCAGGCAAGAACATCGCAGGGAATGTAGAGAAACTGATGATTAAACTGCATTTATTTCAATGAAAGAGGCCTGACAGATGAACTCAGGGCATGGGACTGGGATATTATAGCTATTGCAGAAACACAGCTGAGGGAGGGGCAGGAATTGCAGCTCAATGTTTCAAGGTCGAGATGCTACAGGAATCTTGGAAGGGGAGGCCAGAGAGGACGTGTGGTAGTGGGTTTTAGAGAGGATATTCCTGTGGAAACACCCAGCGAAGCTATTCTAGTGGAACTGAGAAATAAGAATGGGTCATCACTTTGACTAAGATTGTCCTACAAACCCCGAATAAGCCATGGCTGACTGAGGAACAAATATGTCGGGAGATCTCAAATATCAATCAAAATAATAGGGCTGTTATGGTTGGGGTTTTTAAACTTTCCAAACATAGACTGGGACTGCCTGTGTTCAGTATTTGCAAGGGAGGAATTTGGTAATTGCATTCCTGAAAACTCTCAATCAATATGTAAATGTCCTGAATAGGGAAAGGGGCTAATACTGACCTCCCCTTGGGAAACAAAGTAGGGAAAGGGACTGAGGTGTTAGTGGGAAAGTATTTTGCCAAAGTGACCACCGTTCTATTAGTTTGAAAATAGCGATGGAAAAGGACAGGCCGGGTCCACAAGTTCAATTTATAAAGTCTTAACCAGGAATGTAGAGAAACTTTTCAATGTAGAGAATGTAGAGAATGTACAGAAAGCTGTAGAGACAGCTTTCTCACGCACATGGCGAGATGTGTATGGAATGTGCAGAGAGAGAAAGTATTGGAGACGGATGCAAAGTTCCTCGTCTTAACCAGGAACTTTCAAAATGTGATTGGGGAGTCTATTTGCAGGGAAAGGGAAGTCGGCAAATGAGAATATTTTAAAAGTGAGATAAATTGAGCGTTCAGCGCCATCATGTTCCGGTTAGTGTGCAGCTCAATGCTGACAGCGTTAGGAAACACTGGTTGTCTATTGACGGTCTGGTCAAGGAAAAGGGACCACATGTCAGGAATAGCCAGCTGGATCAAGGGAATCCCTTAGGAGCATAGGGGCTGTAGGAATACACTTTGGGTGGAAATCAGGAATGCAGAAAGAGCACTTGAAATAGCCTCAGCAGAGAAAGATAAGAAGAATCCAAAAGTGATTGTGCAAATATATTAAGAATATACAAGTAGGTAGAGTCAAAATAGCGGCCCTCAAAGATCAATGATGCCATCGATGTTTGGAATTGCAGGATATGACTAAGTCCCTAAACAAGTTTTTCACTCCAGAACCTACTATGGACAAAGACTGGGGAACTCAGGGAACAACTGGAGGTCTCTGCAATTCCAATCTCCCCGCAATAGGAAGGATGTTGTGAAACGTGAAAGGGCATAGAAAAGGTTTTCAAAACGTTGCCAGGATTGTTGCTGAATAAGCTAGGGTTATTTTCCCTGAAGCATTGGAGACTGAGAGGTGACACTACCGAGGTTAATATAAACATGAGGGGCATGGATAGGGTAAACAATAAAGGTCTTTTCCCAGGGGTTGGGGAGTACAAATCGAGAGCGCTTAGGTTTAAGGGCGCCCTAAGGGACAGCTTTCTCACGCACATGGCGAGATTTGTATGGAATGTGCAGAGAGAGAAAGTATTGGAGATGGATGCAAAGACAACTTTTAAAAGGTATCTGGATGGGTATAAGAATTTTAATGGTTTAGAGGTCAATGGGCCAAATGCTGCTAAATGGAACGGATTTATTTAGATCTTCTAGTCAGCATAGATGAGTTGAATTGAAGGCTCTGTTTCCATGCTGTACATGTCTATGACTTGAAAAGAGCGCATGTTACAGATGAGATGGTGCTGGAGGTTTTAATATACAAAGGTATGGAAAGACCCAGGACCTCATTAAGTGTATCCACAGATGATGGTTCATAGATGAAATGGACTGAAAACAGTTGGGAAGTCTATTGCGTCAGGAACTTCCTGAGTACCGACAGAAGACAGAGGAATAGACAGAATGGGAAATTAGACAGATGCAGTGAAGGTTACACAGGGAAAATTGCAATGAATCCCAAAGATACCTGGAAAATTCCAAACTCCATCCCTGGCCTGTGCTGCTGCATCTCTCTGGAGTGGAGAATTCTGTTGGCTCAGGATCCAGAGTAGCTGCAAGAGCGAAAGGCGCTGACAGAGGCAGCATTTAGAACCACACAGGGAGGGATACCACATGGAGAGATACTGAGTGATATCATTAGAGTGCAGGAAGGTGTCAGGATCAAACAATTGTTGGAAGAATGGGTTTAGCTTCATGATGCACTGGTTTCAGTGCTCAGGGATGAGCAACCAGTGAGCAGTTGAAGGGATGCCCCAGTGGTATCATTGCCAGAGCGTGTATCCAAAACCTCAAGTGATGTCAGGGGAGGCAGGTCTTAATCCCACCATCAGAAATGGTGGAATTTGAAATCAATAATTTTAAAAATAGCAATCAACAATCCACAAATAAATATGGGACCATTGGTGATGTACAAAACAATCCAAACACTTGTACTTTCGAGAAGGACATCTGCCCAACCTTACGTGGTCTGCACGACATCCCCACAGCAAAGTGTTTGCCTCTCAATTACAATCTGAAATGGCCGAGCAAGTTACTCAGCTCAAGGGCCGCTAGGGCTGAGCAAGAAATGCTGGTCAGCCAGAGACACCCACATCCTATAGCTGATTTAAAATATAATCCATTAGGATAGACCCACTGGAACCATGCTGGGACCAGTGTCCAGGCCAATCATGTCGATAGGTTTATGGACAGAGCTCTAAAATGACAGAGAGGATGCAGGGACAGAGTTCAGGTGAAAGGAGCTTTCCAAATCCAAAGAAAAAAGATGAAGCATCAGAACAGCACAGGGATGTAGCTGAAGACAAGCAGAAGGGAACAGGATGGGTCGGAGTTTAGCGAAAACCGTACATCAGCCAATAGGTATGGGACAAGAAATTGTGGGAAAGAGTAAATCTTTTTTTTTTTTGGAGTGGACAAAGTCTCGTCAATGAGACAGATGGGTTTGTGACACAAAGATAAAAGATGTTTAGACACCATGGAGATGTGGTTACAGGGTGAACAAAAGATGGAACATCAATATTCAATGGCTCAAAACCTTGCGGAAACTCAGGCAAAATTGGTAACGCTAACAAAAATGGATAACAAAGGCATTAAAGAGAAAGCACTTGGCATCAGATCATGAAGTAAAGTCAGTCTGAATGTAAATTCTGGCTACTACTTGCCAAGGACACAAGCAGCAGAACAGATTTGGGCCACCAAACAGCATTTCGTTGCTCATCACGGCATTAAGCAGGAACTCATTGGAATATTTAATAAAGGCATTGCGATAATTTAGTGAAACTTCAATATTCGTATAATCGGGACAATCACACTGACAACAGTGATATTGGAAGAGGAGTTCCGAGAATTTTTTTCAGTATTCCTTTGAGTAAGACATTGTACAACTGGAGAGGGATGTCACTACCTCAGACCGACCATTATGTGATGAAACTCAGTGAAAGAGTAATGTCACCTGGAGAGATCCTCTGAGAAATTGTGATAAAGTGCAGTTTAAAGAAATATAAAGTGAATCACAGAAAGGACAAGCTACAGTGAGGCACAAAAACAGCCAATGAAATGAGTTTGAGAGGAGAACTGACCAAGGTAAACAGGCTAAACAGACTGAAATATGTGTATGTAAATGAACAGTGGAAAATATTTGAAGTACAGTGTAAAACACGCAGCAAAAGGACATTCCGTTGAAACAGACAAAATCTCAGACTTCCTGGAACTGATCCCTGCAGAACACCACTGGTCACCGAGCTCCAGGCTGAATACTTTTCATCTTTCAAAACCCTCTGTCTTCTGTGAGCCACAAATTCTGTATCGAGACAGACAGGTTTCCCTGTATCCCATGCCTCCGTAATTTCTGACTGATCCATAAACGTGTTGTGTTCACACTCTCGAAGGATTCAATAAGATTTGTGAGGCATGACCTGCCCCTTACAAAGCCATGCTGACTATCTCTAATCAAACTATGAATCATAAATCCTGTCTCTCACAGTCCTCCCTAATAATCTGTACACCACAGCCATTAGACTGACAGTTCTGTAATTCCAAAGATTGTCCCTATTCTCTTTCCTGAACAAGGGAATAACATTTTCCTGCCTCCAACCATTTGGTATGACTCCAGTAGACAGTGAGGGTGCAAAGGTCATCGCCAACGGTGCAACAATCTCTTTCCTCGCTTCCTGTAGTAACTTTGGACATATCCCTTCGGGTGCAGCAGGTTTATCTATTCTTACGTTTTACACATGCTCCTTCTTAACATCAACCTGGAAACATGTATCAGTCCTTTTCATCGTTGAATACTCTGGGTAATTTAGCATGGCTGATTCACCTAACCTGCAAATCTTTGTGCTGTCGGTGGAAAGCGGAGCACCGGGAGGAAACACACACAGACGATGGGAGAACATGCAAATTCCACATACAGTCGCCGGGGGCTGGAATTAAAATCAGGTCCCTGGTGCTATGAGGCAGCAGTGTTAACCACTGAGACACCGTGCTGCCCCATGTAACCCTCGAGAGGTCTATTTGATTCTTGCTTCCTCAACCATAAGTCAGCTTCCTTCTTCCTCTTGACGAGACGTTCTACACCCCTTAGAAACTTGTCAAATGCTTTGCTGAAGTCCATTTGGACAACATTGACTTCTCTGCCTTCAGAGCTGAAAATGTGTTGCTGGAAAAGCGCAGCAGGTCAGGCAGCATCCAGGGAACAGGAGAATCGACGTTTCGGGCATAAGCCCTTCTTCAGGAAAATGTGGAACAGGAGAATCGACGTTTCGGGCATAAGCCCTTCTTCAGGAAAATGGGAACAGGAGAATCGACGTTTCGGGCATGAGCCCTTCTTGAGGAAAATGGAAAAGCCCTTCTCTGCCTTCATCCAGCTCTTGGCAACCTCCTCATTCCTGATGAAGGGCTCTGGCCAGAAATGTCGATTTTCCTGCTCCTCGAATGCTGTCTGACCTGCTGTTCTTTTCTAGCAACACGCTGTCAAGTCTGATCTCCAGCATTTGCAGACCTCACTGTCTCCATTTCTTTGAAGAGTCAATCCGGTTTGTGAACCACTTATCCACTCACAAAGCTATGCTGACTATCTCTAGTCAGTCCTTGCCCTACCGAATATACGTAACTCCTTTCTCTCAGAAGCTCCTCCAACAACTTACCCATCACTGGACTGTCACTTCCTGGCTTTCCCCTGCAGCCTGAAGTGATGGGACAGCATTATCCGCCTTCCAATCTTCCGACACCTCACTGTTTCTGTTGGTAATGTACATATCTCTCTTAGGGACACTGCAATCACTTCCCTAGCTTCCTACAATGTTCTAGGATCGACCTAATGAGCTACTGAGGATTGATCGACCTTTATTTGTTTTAAGATTCCAGCACTTTCTCTTCTCTGTTGAGCATTCTTGCCCAGACATCACTATTTATTTCCCCAAGTTCCTGGGCTTCCGTGTCTTTCTCCACAGTAAATTCTGACAACACTATTTTGGCTAATATCTCACCCATCTCCTCTGGTTCCACACATAGGTGACTTCATTGATCTTTAATGGACCCTATTCTCTACCAGGTTACTCATTAGCCCTTCTTGAAACTTGTGCAAAGGCATCTGAAAATTCAAATAATCCATAACCTCCGTACCAACACACATCTCCGACACCCTTATCTACTCTGCCATTATTTTTCACACCAACAAATAAAATCCAACAGGCTCAATAACAAATTCTCTTGTAGGAAAATGTGTTTCTAAGGGTCCAGTTATTGTTTATTGACGTATCCTTTCTACCACATTTCAGCATGCTCCTGACTTACTGTCAGGCTAACACTATTTGGTTTCTGACTGACAGCAGAAAGGGTTGTGGGAGTTCTTGCTTATCAATCTGTAAAAGGTAGCTTACAGGCTCATCAGGTAATAGAGGAGACAAATCAAATGCTGGTATTTATTACAAAGGAAATGGCGTCTAAAAAAGGGAGATCTAGGGTAAGGTACAATCAGACCACACCTAGAATATTATGAGCAGTCTGAGTGCCCTAAGGAATGACATTGTCACATTGGAGGCAGGCCAGAGAAGGGCCACTCGGCTGATCCTGAGAATGGAGGGATTTTCTAATGGGAAGAGATGGAGTAGATTGAGGTTGAACCCATTGATGTACAGAAAACATGAGAGAGAAGTTGAATGAAACATTCAAGATTCTGGGAGGCTTTGACAGTTTAGATGCTAGGAAGTTAAAAAAAAAACAGAACAGTACAGCACAGTAATAGGCCCTTCGGCCCACCATGGCTGCGCTGTCCAGGATGCTATTCTAAATTAGTCCCATCTGCCTGCACATGGTCCATATCCCTCTATTCTCTGCCTGTTCATATTTCTGTCTAAATGCCACGTCAATGCTTTGCTCATATTTCTACTTCTCCTACCTCCCTCAGTAACTTCCAAACTTCCAAACATAGAAAAACGTGCATCACACATCTCGTTTAAACTTTCTCTTTCTCACCTTAAATCTATGTGCTCTACTATTTGAAACTTACACACTGGAAAAGACATTCCGACTAACCACATGATCTGTCCCTGTCCTAATTTTATTTTCCTGCACCTGGTCGCCTGTCAGCCTCTGATACTCTCACAAAACAATCCAACTTTGTTAAATTTCCTCTTACACCTAACACTCCCTTCAAAGACAGGCAACATGCTGATAAACCCCTTTTGCACCCTCTCCAAAGCCTCCCCATCTTTCCTATTGTGTGGAGATGAGAACTGCACACAGTACTCCAAATGTGACCAAACAAACATTTTATACAATTACAACATCAGATGCAAACCACTGTACCCAACGCTGTGACCGAAGGCCGGTGTTCCATTTCCTTTCTTTCCCATCTAAAACACTTGTGTTGCCATTTTCAGGGTGTTACTGACTTGCACCAAGATCCTTCCGTATATCAATGTCCCTCAGGATGCTAACTTTCTTCTTGAATTTGACATGACCTCAGACTTGTCCAGCTTAAACTCTATTTGTCATTTCTCTGCACATCTTTCCAACTGATCTGTAACCTCCTGCAACCTTGGATCACCTTGATTATTAACCCCGACTCCACCAGATTTTCATGTCATCTGCAATAATTATCTCTGTCACTTCCTTTTGTTTCCATGGTGTGAGAATCTGTAACCAAAGAGCTTAAGATCCCAGCAAGGGCTCACCCATTTAAGATGGAGATGAGGAGGTATGTCTTCATTCAGAGGGAGTGACTTTGTGGGAATTCCTGACTGCAGGGGGCTGTCGAGGTTGGGTCATTAAGAATATTTACAACAGGCTTGGTCAGATTTTAATTAATCAGGGAGACAAGGGTCTTGTGGAAAAGGCAGGTAAATAGAGTAGAGGATCATCAGATCAACCATGATCTGGCTGAAAGACAGAGCATCCTCAATGGGCCAAATGCCTAATTCCGCTCCTCCATCTCATGGTCGGTACTCAAACTCAATATGTCCTACATAACATTATGAGGCTCAGCTCACAAAATACCTATATAATGGGATTACTAGATATTTATTATTACACAGCATTTGATCGACAAAACACAATTTTGTTGATGGTTCCTTGATGTGATGTTATAGAAAAACATCTCGAATACAATCCAGGATTCCATTCCGGCTCTGATACTCATTAGTTATCCAGTCGGGATGGAGACTACTGTCACATTCATCTACTATACTGCCCTTGCTACAAGTACATTCAGTATCCTGACTGTAACCATATTGACACTATCATCACTGGTTGGTTCTTATAAAAGAATTCTTGCTAAGAGCTGCTGCTGCTTGCTTATGCTCAGCTCCACTCAGATAAGACTCCAAATTTTGATCTTCACTTCCACATGAATGTCTCATTACTGTGTTCACCTCATCCTTTCTTCACAACTTGTTGGCTTTTTGCCTAGCCTGCCTCGATCCCACAAAACTCTTCAGTATTCACTTTCATGCGATGGCCATTCTGCAGCCACATCTGAGGAATGACAGTTCAATCATATCTGTGCACTGTCATTCCATCGCATTTATGGCGAATGTAGGGAGTCATTCCTCAGTAGTGGGGAGTTGAACAGATGGAGAGAAGTTACAGGGATAGGGAGGCTTACAGGGGCTCGAGGATGTTCGAGTTAAACAGAGTTACATCTGGTCAAGAACGTCAGTGGGACAAAGAGGTTTGGGGATTGGAGGAATTTACAGAGAGAGAGGGAGCTGGGTTAGATTCTGGAGATAGGGATAGGGATGGATATAGGTTAGAGGCAGGAAGACTGATAGGCACAGACAGAGGGTCATAGAGATAGAGTCATAGAGATGTACAGACTGGAAACAGGCCCTTAGGTCCAACCCGTCCATGATGAACGGATACCCCAACCCAATCTCGTCCGACCTGCCAGCACCTGGCCCATATCCCTCCAAACCCCTCCAATTCATATATCCATTCAAATGCCTCTTCAATGTTGCAATTGTACCAGCCTCCACCACTTCCTCTGGCAACTTACTCCATACACGTACCACCCTCTGCGTGAAAAAGTTGCCCCTTAGGTCATTTTTGTATCTTTCCCCTCTCACCGTAAACCTATGCCCTCTAGTTCTGGACTCCCCGACTCCAGGGAAAAGACTGTCTATTTACCCTGTCCATGCTCCTCATAATTTTGTACACACCTCAGCCTCTGACGCTCCATGGAAAATAGCCCCATCCTGTTCACCCTCTCCCTATAGCTCAAATACCCCAACCCTGGCAACATCCTTGTAAGTCCTTTCTGAACCCTTCCAAGTTTCACAACAGTTTTCCGATAGGAAGGAGACCAGAATTGCATGCAATATTCCAACAGTGGCCTAACCAATGTCCTGTATACAACATGACCTCCCATCTTCTGTACTCAATACTCTGACCAATAAATAAAACCGTACCAAACGCCTTCTTCCCTATCCTATCTACCTGCAACTCCACTTTCAAGGTGAAATGAACCTGCACCCTAAGGTCTCTTTGTTCAGTAACTCTGCCTAGGACCTTACCATGAAGTGTATAATTCCTGCTAAGATTTGTTTTCCCAAAATGCAGCACCTCGCATTTATCTGAATTAAACTCATCTGCCACTTCTCAGCCCATTGGACCATCTGGTCAAGATCCTGTTGTAATCTGAGGAAACCTTCGTCGCCGTCCACGACGCCTCCAATTTTGGTATCATCTACAAATTTAGTGTCTGTGCATCTGATGGTTGCATCCAAATCATTTATGAAAATGACAAAAAGTAGAGGACCCAGCACCGATCCTTGTGGCACTCCATTGGTCATAGTCCTCCAGACTGAAAAACTACCCTCCACCACCATCCTCTCTCTTCGACCTTTGAGCAAGTTCTGTATCCAGTAGCTACTTCTCCCTGTATTCCATGAGATCTAACCTTGCTCATCAATCTACCACGGGGAACCTTGTCGAACGCCTTACTGAAGTCCATATAGATCACATCTACTACTCTGCCCTCATCAATCCTCTTTGTTACTTTCTCAAAAAATTCAATCAAGTTTGTGAGACATGATTTCCCACGCACAAAGCCATGTTGACTATCCTGAATCAGTCCTCGCCTTTCCAAATACATGCACATCCTGTTCCTCAGAATTCCCTCCAACAACTTGCCCACCACTGACGTCAGGCTCACTGGTCAATAGTTGTCTGGGAGTTTCAGTGCGTTTCAGGGAGAAGAGTATTGTATATACTAACAGAGATATGGAATATTGTACTGACTGAAGACGTTTAAAGATGTAAGTGGACATCTAGGCTCTGGAGGCGACGTAGATAGGAAAACAATGGACAATGCCAGGTTGCTGGGTTGGAGACAGTTACACAGATGGGGACGATTGCTCAAACTGAAAGAGGTTCCGTTGTCGGAAGGGTTGGTGGGGGTGGGCCTTGGCGGGGTTGAGGGTGCAGTTTACAGAGATAAAGTTCGAAGAATTGGAGAAGGATAAGGAGATTAATTGTTTTCACAGCTAAGGAAGGATTGTAAGAGCTGGAGAAGTTTGCACAGATAGGGAAAGAGGAAGAGGTTAAAGAAAGATACATTGACATGGAGGGAGGTGTTAGTAGGAGGAGTTTACAGGGATAAACAGCACTGTCAGGGTTTACAGGGATGAAGTAATTTAGCATCTACTGGAAAAATGTAGGGATTAGGGTGTTAGGGATTGGAGAAACTGACAGAGCATTGTTTGGAATCTCCTCTAATACACACAGAGAGAGGATTATTGGGATTGGAGGATATTACAGAGATCACTAATATAGCATGGGGCAGGATTGATGCCTGGGATCTCTGTGCTGACTCAGTGAGCACCAGTACAGCAGAGGGGAGAGCAGGACCCTCACAAGATGGTGGGAATGAAGCCTAGAATGTAGCTTCCTTGCCAAGCTCTGTATCTATGTCCTGTCTTCCGGGTCTGAATACAGAAGGCCACTAACTCCTCCCTGTGCTGTTTACTGTGAGTGATCTTACCAGCTGCAGGATGTACTGAAGGCTCCAGATCTCACTCCCCATCTCTCTCTGGCTGACCAATTGTCTTCAATGTGGTAATGGACGAGAATTAGGAATTCTGCTCAGTCCGGAATATCCTGATTACCTACAGGAGACAGAGAAGCAGACAGAATGGGAAATTAGACTGAGACAGTGTGGATGACTCATGTCGAGTAGCACTGAGTCCAACAGAGACCTGGAAAATCCGAGTCTCCACCCCTGGCCTGTGCTGCTGCATCTCTCTGGAGTGGAGAATTCTGTTGGCTCAGAATCTCAGACCAGCTGCAGGAGTGAGAGGCGTTGACAGAGGAGATACTGAGTGATATCACCAGAGTGCAGCAGCTTTTCAGAATCAGACAATAGTGTCAGAAGAAGTGGGTCTGATGCAGTGGGAACTGCTACCACCTCTCAGGGAGAAGTCAGCTATTTTATTGGGATGGTACAGTGGTGGAACCAGTGCCCTGGTCAATCATATGACCAGGATTATGCAGAGTGCTTTAAACTGACACACATGAGGAGGTACAGAGCTCAGCTGAAAGGAAATCCCAATTCAATGGGGAAAGGTTAAAATATTGAAACATCGGGACGTGGCTGAGGAGAAACAGAAAGAAACAGGAAGGAAGTGAGTTTAACTAAAATTGTACATCAGCAAATATGTTTGTAACCGCAAATTGTAATAAAAAGTAAATTACTATTTCTAAATTTGGATGAAAGAAGTATTTGTAATAAGGGATATGCACGTGTGACTTGTGAATTCTATCTAATCACATGCAGGGAGACATGGTCACAGGGTGAACAAGAAAGTGGGGCATTAATATTCACAGCTACACAACATTGTGGAAAGTCAGGCAGAATGGGAAGAAGGATTGGGATCTCTCTCGTTAGGGATAACAATGGGATGATAAAGAAAATATGTGGCCCCAGTTTATCAATCAGTCGTTGACCAAATTCTGGGTAATAAGGGCCAGAACACAGAAGTGCATGAGTAGTGTTAAGGCTCCTTTACAGCATTACGTTGTGAGATACTGGATTAACAGGGAATTATTTGAATTTGTAACAAAGGCATTGAGATAACAGTGAGGGAATTCAACTTTCCTCTCTCATCATCGCATTGGTGATGGGTCACAGATGAGGCTGACTGTCTCCCACGCTCAGGGGGAGTCTGTTGGTGGCTGTACAGACCGATATGGCCTTCCACAGACTCTGTTACACTTCGGGCAGAAGGTGGCCTGTGAAGGGGGTGGGTGCGGATTTGGGCTGACAGCGCGCTCCTTGTGCTGTTTTCTCCTGGATTCCCCACAGTAAATCCTAACACATTTTTTTTTCAGATCTCCCCCATCAATTGTGAACGGCCTCAGTGACCTTCAGGGGCTCTTTTCTCTCCCTCGCTATACTTTAGCTCCTGTTGAAACTTGTCAAAATGCTTCTGAAATTTTAAATATCCCCCACCACCAACAGCCTCCCACACCCCTATCTATTCTGTCACTTATGCTCATACCAAAATTTGATTACAACAGATTTAAAAATATTGTGCTTCTACTAAACCATATTTTTTCCCATTGTTCCTAAGCTCCGGTTATCATTTATTGTCGCATCCTTTATAATACAGTCCAGCATGTTCCCGACTTACTGTCATGCTAACACAGTTTGGTGTCAGGTTGACTGCACAAAAGGTTTTGGGCGGCATGTTCAATACAACATCGTTAGCCCGTTCCTGTGCTGCATTGTTTCACGTTCTATGTAACTCTTTAAAAATTATGTACCAAAGAAGGATCTCGACCGTGAAAAGACTTGCGCCTCTCAGGGATGAAAGAGAAATGAAAGGGGTTGTGGGGGAGGTGGATTGGTCAGGACAGGGAAGGGGAGATGGGGTGGTAAGAACAGGGAAGGGAATACAGTGTGTAAGAAGGAGCATGAAGAATAAAACCAAGCAGGAGCATAGGGTCCTGCTTGGTCTGAGTGATGTTTGTGATGGAGGCCACATATATGAGTGGAATAAATTAACAGCACATAGCTTAGGGACATGCAGTGATGAAACCCTCATTTGAACATGACTGGAAGGAATAACAATAAACTATCACATCGGGTTAAAATCCACATTATTAAAGGTGGTGCAGGTTGTACAATGGAAAAGAGATTGTCATGGAGGACAGGGATGAAACAGAGCAATGGATGGACATGGATTCTGATTCCCAGTAAAGGGATCACACCAGGGCCTGACCAATGAACCACAGCAAAGCAAGTTCAGTATTGAATTATAGTTGAATGCTCAATAATATTCACCACTGAACCAATTTCATTGTCCTTCAATGTAAACTCTCCGGGTGGAACTTGTAGCTGAGAGGATAGCACAGAACTAGAATCAGAGAAACACTTCAGTTTTCATTACTTCCATTTCTCTGCAAAATGAGATGACAAAAGACACATGTTGAGACACATTCAGAATAAACAAATATATCTCTTGGTATGAGTGCTAAACATCCACCTGTTAAAGGAGTTTCCAAAATCCACCACCATCAACTCAGAACGGGAATTTACAAAATGTTTTGAGAGAACTCGTACTTTATCACAAGGTTATGTTGTAGAGACAATTGAGAGATTCGATAGATGCATCCCACTTTAAGATATTTTTTCTAACCGCCAATTTTGTTCTTCCAAAGATTATTTGGAAAACAAAAGGTTGGAATACAGAGAGAAAAAAAGTTATTCATGAACAGAATCAATCTTCTGTAATCACTGAATTCAATGGAGGGCGTAGCTACCCAGCATGCCCCGCGGTGTTGAAAGCCCAGTATACACGCGACAGGCGAGGGCATAACATTGGCAGTACCGACTTTATCTCCGTTGGAAATGGGGAGAGGCGCGCTTTTCCACACGGTAAGGCTGCAGGAGCTGGAGAGCGTTTAAAAACCCTTTCAGCGAGAAGCGAGCACCTTGAAAAGTAACTTGCGGTTAAATGTATCGCAGTTCCGAGGTGAACACCCGCCATCTTGGCCGGGGATGTGGACGCATGCGCAGACTATCCATTACGTCACAGTGCCGGGCGGGTCCTAAGGGGGACTCATGCAGATGCTGAAAATCTGAGAGTCAATCAGACAGTGCTGGAGGAGGTCAGCAGGGTCTGGCAGGAGATGTGGACGCAGATACAGAGTGAACCATTCCGCTCCTGTGTGCACCTTCTTCAGAACCCATTACCCGGGTGCTGCACTGTCCTCGGCGGTAGCTTTATAACAGCTTCACCCTCAGGTGATCTTTGAAACAAACAGCAGTCTACCTGAATCTCTGGATTTTTCTGCAGGTGACATTTTTAACCAACCTGTTCAGACGTGTCATGTCCCACTTGTGAAGCAGGTGGGGGCTTGAGAATCCAGGACTTCTTTGTTAGAGGGGAGTTCCTCAGGGCCGAGTCTTTGGCCCAACCATCTTCAGCTGCTTTGCCAATCACTTTCCCTTCAGAAGTCGAGATGTTGGTTGACGATTGGACAACATTCAGCATCATTTTCAACTGCTTAGATACTGATGTAGCGCATATCCATATGTTCAGGTTCTAAGTTTGCTTCGTGATGGTAGGCTTGTTCACATTAAGAACAATCTTACAACCTGAACCTCAACCTAAGCTAAAAATGTTCTCAAAAATCGCATACTCACATGTAGCAAGACCTGGACAGCATCTAAAATCTGCACAAGTGGCAAGTAACACCTGTATCACATCCGTGCCTGGCAAAGTCCATCTTCAACAATGAAAATCTGAGTATCCCTTGTTGACATTCAACAGCAATATCATTGTTGAATCCTCCATGAGCCGCACTCCGGGGTGTAATATTGATGAGAAACTGAACAGGACTGACCATACAACTGTTGGTGCAGGATCAGGGCACAGGCAAAAAGTCTTGCAGTGCTCAACTCACTTCCTGACTCCCCACCTTACAAGATGTAAGTCAGGTGTGATACAGAATCCTCACACCTGCCTGGTTGAATGCTGCTTCAACAATGCAAGAAGCGGCACGGTGGCACAATGGTTAGCACTGCTGCCTCACAGCGCCAGAGACCCACATTCAATTCCCGCGTCCACACAAACTCTGTGTGGAGTTTGCACAGTATCCCCGTGTCTGCGTGTGTTTCCTCTGGGGGCTCCAGTTTCCTCCCACAATCTAAAAATGTGCAGGATAGGTGAATTGGCCAAGCTAAATTGCCCATAGTGTTGGGTGTAGGGGAATTGGTCTGAGTGGGTTGTGCTTCGATGGGTCGGTGTGGACTTGTTGGGCCGAAGGGCCTGTTTCCACACTGTAAGTAATCTGAGCTTGCCAACATCTGGGACACAACAGCACTTTTGATTGTCACCAACCTTCACCATTGCCTTTCGTCACCATTGATGTCCAGGAGCAGCAATGGCTATCATCTCTTGTGTAATATCATTCTGTGTAGGGGGCTGTGCTCTCCACCAGTTGGCGAGGTACATTCTGTAATAGGTTTGCACCTCAGGATACACAATGTCTCAGGTTCCTTTTTGCATTTGATGGTGCCTTTTGCATCTTTCAAGATGATTGGATCATGTATTTGGGAGGCGGTGTGAAATAGAGAAAGGATGTCTTTCTGAAATTGGATTTGTTTGATCTGAGAATTTACACTGTATGGACCGCGATAATATTTGAAAATCATTTCACAGAGAAATAGTTTAAAAGAACTGGAGATCAGTGAGACAAATCAAACATAATATAAATATCCAACAGAGTCACTAAATTCATTTGGACATAAAGGGAACATGTTTATCTGGTATGTCAGTGCGCAAAGGTTTCCAACAACATTGTGTGTGGTCAAGCACCAACACAGACAGACAGTCAGACAGACAGACAGACACACACACACACGCACACACATATATAAGAGTGTGAATGTTCCAGTGAACTGACTGCAGAAATTATTTAACATTATCCAGTTAACAATCTAAAACAATTCACAGACAGAGAAGCCATAAACATGTTGTGTTTATGGGAAAGGATTCACCAGAGCATCCAACTTGGTGATATGTGAGGAGATCAGCACCATGGAAATGTCTGGATGGTGAGAAGAATTGCAAATTCCCAGACCAGCTGGAGACTTCTCGACACAGACATTTCCGGGGAGAGATCGTTCACCTTCTCAATGTGTGGGAAGAGATTCATTTTGTCATCCAGCTTCATGTCACACCAGTGGCTTTACACTGACAAGAGACCTTTCCCCTAACTGTGGGAAAAAAAATCTTTAAAGTCTGTAAAGGTCTTAAATTCAATGGTCTTTATTTAACATTAGCCTGTTCACATGGAGGAGAAGTCATTCAACTGTTCCATGTGTGGGAAGGTATTCACTTGGGAATCCAGCAATGCCTTTCTCTTTCTTCCTTGATAATGAGGCTGAAGCATTTTCCCCACTACAGATGTTACACTAACTGATCTATAATTCCCCATCTCTTGTCTACCTTACTTTATAAACAGTGGCGCCACATTTACTGTATTCCAATCTGCTGGAATTTCCCCAGAGTCCAGCAAATTTGGAAAATTACTGACAGTGCACCTGTTCTATCCACCGCTGTCTCTTTTAGCACCCTGGGATGCATGATACCAGGACCAGGAGACTTGTCTTTTTTCGCTCCATGAGTTTGCCCAACACGAGCACCTCCGTAATAATGTTTGTTTCCAGGTTCTCACCGACTCCATCTCTTTGTCAATCACTGGCATGTTATTAGTGCCCTCCACTGTGAAGACCGATACAAAATACCTGTTCAGTGCCTCAGCCATTTCATCACATCCCATAACTAAATGCACCTTATCATCCTCTGAAGGACCAAGATTTACCTTAGCCACTCTTTTTCATTTAAAGTTTTCATAGAAACTTCTTCTATCTGTCTTTAAATTCTGTGATACATCATTTCTCTCCTGTTCTTTCTGACGGTTCTTTATCGCTCTTTTTGTGGCTTTCTTTTGACCTTTAAAGCTTTCCCAATCTTCTGCTGTTTTTGACCACTTTGCCTTATCGTTCAATGTGATCGCCTCCCTTATGTCCAGATTTGGAGATGCCAGTGTTCGACTGGGGTGTACAAGATTAAAAGTCACACAACACCAAGTTATGGTGCAACAGGTTTAATTGGAAGCACACTAGCTTTTGGAGCGACGCTCCTTCATCAGGTGATAGTAGAGGGCTCAATCCTAACACAGAATTTATAGCAAAAATTTACAGTGTGATGTAACTGAAATTATACATTGAAAAATTGATTGTCTGTTAAGCCTATCATCTGTTAGAATACAGTGATAGTTTCACTTCTTTCATGTATAAATCACAAAACCTTTTTTTAAAAGTCGCATTCTCGGGTTAGCTGTTAACAATGGTGATAGCTACACAGTATGTTGAAGGTGTTGGCCCCCTGTGTTCTCTGCCTATGCCATGATGTTTAGATCGATTCTAATCTAAAAAGTGAGACAAAGGAGTTTTACATAAATTCATGCAGTTTTTGAGCTCAGAGTTCTACATGAATGCATGTAGTTTTGGAGTAAAATACAATGTAACCCTGAAAGTACAAAGAGGGCATAGGAGAGGGGATAAGGAGAAGGGGCAAGGGGAGGGGAAGGAGGGGGAATTGGACGGAAAGTAGGGTGAGAGAGGAGGGAGGACAGAGGAGGGACGAGGGGATTAGATGGGAAAGGGACAACGGTTGACAAGGACAGGGAGGGAATGAGGGGCAAAAGGAGGGGGAAGGCGAGGGGAAGGGGGAATGAGAGGGTTGCATGGAGAGACGGGCATGTAGGGGGTGTGATGGAAAGAGGGGAAGAAAGGGGAAGGGGAAGGAGAGGGTCTGGAAGGAGAGGGGGAAATGGGGGAGAAGGAGAGGTGGGGAAGGCTGGGGAGGAGAGTGGGAGATGGAGAGGTGGTAAGAGATGGGGGTGGGGGAAGGAGAGAGGGAAGTGGAGGGGGATGAGGATGGGGAAGGTGTGGGGAGAAGGGAGGAGAGAGGAGGGAGGAGAGAGGAGGGAGGACGTAGTGGGGAGAAGGGGTGGGAGGAGAGCGTGGCGAGGATAGGGAATGGGGAGAGGGAAGGAGATAGTGGTGGGGAGGAGGGCGGAGGAAGGAGAGTGGAAAGGAGAGGGGACGAACAGGGGTAGGTAGAAGGCGAAGGGGGTGAGGAGAGAGGGAGGAGGAGCGGGAAGGAGGGATGGAGAATGAGAGAGGGGAAGTAGAGGGGGGAAGGAGAGAGGGCTAAGGAGCAAGGGGGAAGGGAAGGGGGGAAGGAGAGCGGGAAGGAGAATGCAGCAGGTAGTAGATGACCTGGGAAGAAAGAAGAGGGGTGGAAGGAGAAGGCGGAAGAACAGAGGAGGTGGGGCAGGAGTGGGGATAAGGAGGGGAAAGGAAAGGGTTTGGAGCGGATGGGGCAAGGACAGGGGGAAGGAGAGGGGGAAGGAGGGGTGGGGGAAGGACGGTGGGAGGTTGGGAAAGAGGGGTGGGGAAGGAGGGGTGGGAAGAAGGGCGAAAGGAGGGAAGGTGAGGTGGGAAGGAGGGATAAGTGAAGGAGGAGTGGGATGTAGAGCAAGGAGGAAAGGGTGGGGTAAGGGGGAGGGGGAAGAATAGGGGAGGGGAAGGGGCAGGAATAAGGAAAGAGAGGCAGGGGAGCGAGGGGTGAGCGAACAGGGACAATGAAGGGAATGGAAGGAGGGGGAAGGAGAGTCGGAGCAGTGTGAGAGGAGGAGAAGGTGGGAAGAGATGGGGAGGAGTGGTGGAAGAGGGTGACAAAGTGGGGGAGGAAGGACAGGGCAAAGGTGGGGGAAGAAGAGGGTCTAAGGAGGGGGAAGGAGAGGTGGTGGAAGTAGAGGAAGGACGGGGGGAGGTGGGATTGAAAAGAGGGTGAAGAAGTCAGGAAGCGGGGGGGGTGGAGAATGGGGAGGAGCGGGGAGATGGAGAGGGGGAATAAGAGGATATGAGGAGGGAGTGAAGGGGAGAAGGGAGGAGGAGATAATTGAAGGAGATTGGTAAGGAGAGCGGGAAAGTAAAGGGGAGAAAGAGGGGGAAAGGAGAGGGGAAGGTGGGAAAGAGGAGTGGGAAGGAGGGGGAAGGGGATGAGGAATGGGAAGGAGGGTGGAGAAGGAGAGGGGAGGAGAGAGGGTGAGGAAAAAAGGTGAGTAGAGGGAGAGAGGAGAGGGAGAGATGGGAGAATACGAGGGGAAGAACAGAGGGGGTAGGAATGAGGGGAGAAGGGGGTTGGAGAAGAGAGGGAGGAAAGGGTGGGAAAGTGGGGGAGAGGGAGATGGTGAAAGATAAGGCGCGAGAGGGAGGAGAGCAGAGGTCGGGAGGTGGAAGGGGAGGAGAGAAAGGGAGGATGTGGGATGAGAGAGGGTAGGAGAGGGTGGGTGAGGAGTTAGGGGAGGAGTGAATGGGAGGAGGGGTGGAGGAGGGGGAGGAGTGGGGGCGAGGAGAGAGGGGGAGGAGGGGTGGAAGGAAGGAAGGAAGGACAGGGGAGTTGGGTGGGAATGAGGGAGATAAGGAGTGGAGATGGAGAAGGGGTGGAAAGGGATGGCGGCAAGGAGAGGGGGAAAGAGATGGGGAAGGACGGGGAGTTTGGGAAAGAGGAGTGGGGTGAAGGAGGGGTGGGAAGGAGGGGGAAAGTGGGAAGATAGGGAGGGCGAAGGTGATGGTAGGGGAGGGGTGAAAGGAGTGAGGAAGTGTGAGGGAAGGAGGCAATGAGGGGCAATGAAGGATGTGGAAGGAGAGGGGTGGGGGTTAAGGAGAGATGGAAGGAAGGTGGGGGAAGGAGAGTGGGAAAGAGGAGAGGGAGGGCGTAGTGGGGTGGAAGGAGAGGTGTGGAGGACAGGGGAGGACGGGTTGAAGAAGCTGGGGCATGCAAGGTGGAGGAAATGCCAGGAGGTCATTGGGAAGGATGTGTGTTTGGAGAGTAGGTGGGGGAAGGAGTGGGGGGTGTAGAAGGGGAATGGGAGGAGCGGTGGACAGACGTGGATGGAGGAGGAGGAGAAGGAGGATTGAGAGTTGGGGAAGGATGGAGTGAAGGAGAAGGGGATGGTGGAGGGGGTAGACGTGGAGGAGAGGGAGGATGCAAAGGGGGTGGAGAGGGGGTGAGGAGAGGATACAAGGGGGGAACAGAGGAGGTGGGAATAAGGGGGAGAAGAGGGGGAGGAGAGGGGGAGGAAAAGAGAGGAGAAGAGAGGTGTGAAACAGGGGAGGAGAGGGCAGGAGAGAAGTGGAGAGGAGAGGGGGAGAAGAGAGAAGGGGGAAGAGAAGGCGGGAGAAGGAGGAGCAGGGAGGTGGGGAGGTGGAATGAGAGGAGAGAAGGAGAGAAAAGAGGGGGAGGAGAGAGGGGAAGGAGGTGGGACGGAGAGGGGGGAATGTGGGAGGGGGATGATAGAGGGGAATGAGAGGGTAGGTGCAGAGAGAGAGGGGAGAAGAGGGGCAGGAATGAATGGGAGGAGGGGAGAAGGGAGAGGAGACGGGGAAGAGAGGGGGAGGACAGGGAGGACGGGGAGGAGAGAGGGAGGAGGAGAATGGGGAGGGAGGGCGAGAGGGGGAGGCAGGGAGAGATTGGGGGAGAGAGGGGATGGAGAGATGGGAGGGGAGAAGGGACGGAGAGAGGGGGAGGGAAACTGGGGAGGGGGAGGCGGGAGAGAGGGGTAGAGGACAGGGTGAAGGTGGGGAGGAGGCGTGGATAAGGGGATTGGGGGAAAGAGACAGTGCAGAGGAAAGAAGGAGTGGAGAGAGGACTGTAGGAGAGAGGGTGTGGGAGAGAGCTGGTAACGGGGGCGAGAATGGGAGGAGAGATGGGAGGAGAGGGTAGGAGGAGTTGGGTAGGAAAGGGAGAGATGGGTGAGGGGAGGAGAGAGAGGGGAGAGGGGAAAGAAGTGAGGGGAGAGGAGAGAGGGGAGGGGAGAGGGGAGAGGAGAGCAGGGAGTCGGCAGAGGGAAGAGGGGAGAGGGGAGAGGAGAGAGAGGAGATGTGAGAGGGGAGAGGAGGGAGGGGGGAGAGGGGAGTGGGGATAGGGGAGAGGCGAGAGGGGAGGGAAGAGAGAGGAAAAGAGAGAGGAGAGAGCAGAAAGCAGAGAGGGGAGAGGAGAGAATCATGAGGAGTGAGAGGGGAGGGTAGAAGAGAGAGGGGAGAGGGGATAGGGAGAGGCGAGAGGAGAGAGGAGAGGGGGAGAGAGGAGAGGGGAAATGGGAATGAGGAGAGAAGGGAAGGGGAGAGGAAAGATGGGAGGGGGAGAGGAGACGCGGACAGGAGAAAGGGGAGATGTGAGGGGAGAGGAGAGAGGAGAGAGGGGAGTGGGGAGAGGGGAGAGGAGGCAGTTGAGAGGGGAGAGAAGAGACAAGAGAGGGGAGTCGGGAGCGGAGAGAGGAGAAGGGAAAGGGGATGAGGGGAAAGGGGAGAGGGGAGAGGAGAGGGGAGAGAGGGGAGTGGGGAGAGGGGATGAGGAGAAAGTGGTGAGGAGAGAGGGGAGAGAAGATGGGGAGAGGGGAGAGGGGATGAGGGGAGAGGGGAGGGAAGAGTGAGAGGAGAGGGGAGAGTGGGAGAGAGGGGAGAGGGGATGAGGGGATAGGAGAGAGTGGGAGATTTGAGAGGAGAGGAGAGAGGAGAAGCGGACAGATGAGAGGGCAGAGAGGATGAGGAGAGATTGGAGAGGGAAGAAGAAATAGGGGAGTGGGGAGGGGAGGAGAGAGGAGAGAGTGGGGTGGGGAGAGGGGATGCGGAGAGAGTGGTGAGGAGAGAGATGAGAGTGGAGACGGGAGAGGAGAGAGGAGAGCAGAGAGCAGAGAGGAGACGGGGAAAGTGGATGAAGAGAGAAGGGAGAGGGGGAGTTGAGAGGGGAGAGGAGAGATGGGCGAATAGAGTGCGCAGCGGAGAGGGGAGAGAGGGGAGAGAGAAGAGAAAAGAGGGGAGAGAGGGGAGAGGGGGAGAGGGGAGAGGGGAAAGGGGAGAGGAGGGAGGTGAGAGGAGAGAGGGGAGTGGGGAGAGGGGATGAGGAGAGAGTGGTGAGGAGAGAGCGGAGAGGGGAGAGGAGAGAGGAGAGAGTAGAGGGGGAGAGGGGAGAGAGGATATGGGAGAGGGAGAGGAGGGAGGGGAGGGGGAGAGGGGAGCGGAGATAGGGGAGAGGCGAGAGGGGAGGGAAGAGAGAGGAAAGGAGAGAGGAGAAAGTAGAAAGCAGAGAGGGGAGAGGAGAGAATGATGAGGAGTGAGAGGGGAGGGTAGAAGAGAGAGGGGAGAGGGGATGGGGAGGGAGAAAGGAGAGAGGAGAGAAGGTAGGGGGAGAGGCGAGAGCAGAGAGGAGAGGGGGAGAGAGGAGAGGGGAGATGGGAATGAGGAGAGAAGGGAAGGGGAGAGGAAAGATGGGAGAGGGGAGAGGAGACGCGGACAGGAGAAAGGGGAGGTCTGAGGGGGAGAGGAGAGAGGAGAGAGGGGAGTGGGGAGAGGGGAGAGGAGGCAGTTGAGAGGGGAGAGGAGAGACAAGAGAGTGGAGTCGGGAGCGGAGAGAGGAGAAGGGTAAGGGGTTGAGGGGAGAGGGGAGAGGGGAGAGGAGAGAGGAGAGAGGGTAGTGAGGAGGGGGGATGAGGAGAAAGTGGTGAGGAGAGAGAGGAGAGAAGATGGGGAGAGGGGAGGGGGATGAGGGGAGAGGGAGGGGAGAGTGAGAGGAGAGGGGAGAGTGGGTGAGAGGGTAGAGGGGATGAGGAGAGAGGAGAGAGGGTGAGATTTGAGAGGAGATGAGAGAGGAGAAGGGGACAGATGAGAGGGCAGAGAGGATGAGGAGAGATTGGAGAGGGAAGAAGAAATAGGGGAGAGGGGAGGGGGAGGAGAGAGGAGAGAGTGGGGTGGGGAGAGGGGATGCGGAGAGAGTGGTGATGAGAGAGATGAGAGCGGAGACGTGAGAGGAGAGAGGAGAGCAGAGAGCAGAGAGGAGACGGGGAAAGTCGATGAAGAGAGGGGGAGAGGGGGAGTTGAGAGGGGAGAGGAGAGATGGGCGAGTAGAGTGCGCAGCGGAGAGGGGAGAGAGGGGAGAGAGAAGAGAAAAGAGGGGAGAGGGGGAGAGGGGAGAGGGGAAAGGGGAGAGGAGGTAGGTGAGAGGAGAGAGGGGAGTGGGGAGAGGGGATGAGGAGAGAGTGGTGAGGAGAGAGCGGAGAGGGGAGAGGAGGGAGGAGAGAGTAGAGGAGGAGAGGGGAGTGGGGATATGGGAGAGGAGAGAGGAGACTGAAGAGAGCAGAGAGCAGACAGGAGCGGGAGAGAGGGGAGTGGGGATAAGGAGAGAGGGGAGAGAAAAGAGGGGAGAGAAGAGAGTGGTGAGGAGTGAGAGGAGACTAGAGAGGAGAGAGGAGAGGGGAAGCGAGGAAAGGGGAGAGGAGATGAGGAGAAGGGGATGAGGGAGCGGAAAGCGGGGAGAGGGGACAGGAGAAAGAGGAGAATGAGAGGGGTGAGGAGGGAGGAGAGAGGAGAGGGGGAGTGGGGTAGGGGATAAGGAGAGAGGGGAGAGGGAGTGGAGAGGGGGAGAGATCCGAGGAGAGAGGGGAGTGTGGTGAGGAGTGAGAGGAGTGGGGCGAAGTGAAAGGGGAGGGGGAGATGGGAGAGAAGAGGGGGTGAGGGGGAAGCGGAGAGGAGAGGGGAGAGTAGAGAGGCGAGAGAAGAGAGAAGAGAGGGGAGAGGGGAGAGGAAAGTGGGGAGAGGGGAGAGGAGAGTGGAGAGAGGTGAATTGGGAGAGGGGATGAGGAGAGAGTGGTGAGGAGAGAGGGGAGAGTAGAGGGAGACAGAGGACAGGGGAGAGGGGACAGGAGAGAGGAGAGAGGAGGAGATGTGAGAGGAGAGAGGAAAGGGAGAGAGAGGACAGGGGAGAGGGGATGAGGAGAGAGGGGAGAGAGGAATGGAAAGAGGGGAGGGGGAGAGGAGGGAGGTGAATGGTGCGTGAGGACAGATGATGAGGAGAGAGTGGTGAGGAGAGTGTGGAGAGGTGAGAGGAGAGAGAAGAGAGCAGAGAGGAGAGGGGAGAGGGGAGAGGGGAAAAGGAGAGCGGGGTCAGGGGAGAGAAAAGAGGGGAGCGGGGAAAGGGGAGAGGAGATGAGGAGAGAGGGAGAACGGAGAGGAAAGAAATTAGAGGGGAGATAGAAGAGGGGAGAGGAGGGAGGGGAGGGGGAGAAGGGAGTGGGGAGCAGAGAGAGGAGGGAGGGGACACGGGAGAGGAGAAAGGGTGAGGGGAGAGGGGAGAGGAGAGAGGAGAGAGGGGAGAAGAGTGAGGAGAGAGGAGAGTTGGGAGAGGGGACAGGAAGAAGGGGACGGGGAGGGGGAGTGGGGAGGGGAGAGAGGAGAGAGGTGACACGGGAGAGGAGAGGGGGTAAGGGGAGGGGGAGAGGAGAGAGAGGTGAGGAGTTAGAGGACTGGGGAGAGGTGAAAGGGGAGAGGGGACAGGGCAGAGGAAAGGAGAGAAGGGAGAGGAGAGAGGTGAGTTGGGAGAGGGGAGAGGAGGGAGGGGAGAGGGGAGTGGGGAAGGGAGAGAGGAGAGAGGAGACAGGGGAGAGGAGAGGGGGTGAGGGGAGGGCGGGAGGAGAGAGTGGTGAGGAGTGAGAGGGGAGGGTAGAGGAGAGAGGAGAGTGGGGAGAGGGGAAGGAGAGAGGAGAGGGAGAGAGAGGACAGGGGAGAGGGGATGAGGAGAGAGGGGAGAGAGGAGAGGAAAGAGGGGAAGAGGAGTGAGGGTAGAGGGTAGAGGAGGGAGGTGAGAGGGGCGTGAGGACAGGGGATGAGGAGAGAGTGGTGAAGAGAGCGCGGTGAGGTGAGAGGAGAGAGGAAAGCAGAGAGGAAAAGGGAGAGGGGAGAGGGGATAAGGAGAGAGGGGACGGGGAGAGAAAAGAGGGGAGAGGAGAGATTGGTGGGGAGTGAGAGGAGAGGAGAGAGGAGAGAGGGTGGAGAGGGGAGAGGAGATGAGGAGAGAGGGGGGAAGGGAGAGGAAAGAAGTGAGAGGGGAGAGGGGAGATGGGAGAGGGGAGTGCAGAGAGGAGAGAAGAGAGAGTAGAGGGTAGAATGGAGAGAGTTTCAGCAGAGAGAGGAGGGGGAGAGGAGAGAGGGAGAGGTGAGAGGAGAGAGGGGCGAGGGGCAGGGGAGCGGAGAGAGTAGTGAGAAGTGAGAGGAGTGGGGCGAGGTGAGTGGATAGGGTGAGATGGGAGAGGAGAGAGAGGAGAGGTGAGAGAGGAGAGGAGAGGGGAGAGAGCAGAGAGCAGAGAGGGGAGAGGAGAGACGAGAGAGTGGTGAGGAGTGAGAGGAGAGGGTAGAGGAGAGAGGGGAGAGGAGAGAGGGGAGGGGAGGGGAAGAGGAGATAGTAGTGAGGAGTGAGAGGGGAGAGTAGAGGGAGAGAGAGGACAGGGGAGGGGGAAAGGAGAGAGGAGAGTGGAGAGAGGAGGAGAGGTGAGAGGAGAGAGGAGAGGGAGAGAGAGGACAGGGGAGAGGGGATGAGGAGAGAGGGGAGAGAGGAATGGAAAGAGGGGAGAGGGGAGGGGGAGAGGTGGGAGGTGAATGGTGCGTGAGGACAGAGGTGAGGAGAGAGTGGTGAGGAGAGAGTGGAGAGGTGAGAGGAGAGAGGAGAGAGCAGGGAGGAGAGGGGAGAGGGGAGAGTGGAAAAGGAGAGAGGGACAGGGGAGAGAAATGAGGGGAGCGGGAAAGGGGAGAGGAGATGAGGAGAGAGGGGAGAACGGAGAGGAGAGAAGTGAGAGGGGAGAGGGGAAATGGAAGAGGGGAGAGGAGGGAGGACAGGGGGAGAGGGGTCTGGGGAGCAGAGAGAGGAGAGAGGAGGGAGGGGACACAGGAGAGGGGAGGGGGTGAGGGGAGAGGGAAGAGGAGAGAGGAGGGAGGGGACACAGGAGAGGGGAGGGGGTGAGGGGAGAGGGAAGAGGAGAGAGGAGAGGGAGAGGAGTGAGGAGAGAGGGAGTTGGGAGAGGGGAGAGGAAGAAGGGGACGGGGACGGGGAGTGGGCAGCGGAGAGAGGAGAGATGGGACACGGGAGAGGAGGGGGGTGAGGGGAGGGAGAGAGGAGAGAGTGGTAGGAGTTAGAGGACTGGGAAGAGGTGAAAGGTGAGAGGGGAGAGGGCAGAGGAAAGGAGAGGGGGAGAGGAGAGAGGTGATTTGGGAGAGGGGAGAGGAGGGAGGGGAGAGGGGAGTGGAGAGCGGAGAGAGGAGAGAGGAGACACGGGAGAGGAGAGGGGGTGAGGGGAGGGAGAGAGGAGAGAGTGGTGAGGGGTTAGAGGACTGGAAAGAGGTGAAAGGGGAGGGGGAGAGGGCAGAGGAAAGGAGAGAGGGGAGAGGAGAGAGGTGAGTTCGGAGTGGGGAGAGGAGGGAGGGGAGAGGGGAGTGTGGAGCGGAGAGAGGAGAGAGGAGACACGGGAGAGGAGAGGGGGTGAGGGGAGGGCGAGAACAGAGAGTGGTGAGGAGTGGGAGGGGAGGGTAGAGGAGAGGGGGAGCGGGGAGAGGGGAAAGGAGAGTGGAGAGTGAGAGAGAGGACAGGAGAGAGGGGATGAGAAGAGGGGGAGAGAGGAGAGGAAAGAGGGGAAGAGGAGAGAGGGGAGAGGGTAGAGGAGGGAGGTGAGAGGGGCGTGAGGACAGGGGATGAGGAGAGAGTGGTGAAGATAGAGCGGTGAGGTGAGAGGAGAAAGGAGAGAGCAGAGAGGAGAGGGGAGAGGGGAGAGGGGAGTGGGGATAAGGAGAGTGGGGACGGGGAGAGAAAATAGGGGAGAGGGGAAAGGGGAGAGGAGAGACTGGTGAGGAGTGAGAGGAGAGGAGAGAGGGAGAGGTGAGAGGAGCGAGGGGCGAGGGGACAGGGGAGCGGAGAGAGTAGTGAGAAGTGAGAGGAGTGGGGCGAGGTGAATGGGTAGGGTGAGATGGGAGAGGAGAGAGGGGAGAGGTGAGAGAGGAGAGGAGAGGAGAGGGGAGAGAGCAGAGAGGGGAGAGGAGAGACGAGAGAGTGGTGAGGAGTGAGAGGAAAGGGTAGAGGAGAGAGGGGAGAGGAGAGAGGGGAGGGGAGGGGAAGAGGAGATAGTGGTGAGGAGTGAGTGGGGAGAGTAGAGGGAGAGAGAGGACCGGGGAGAGGCGAAAGGAGAAAGGAGAGTGGAGAGAGGAGGAGAGGTCAGAGGAGAGAGGAGAGGGAGAGAGAGGACAGGGGAGAGGGGATGAGGAGAGAGGGGAGAGAGGAATGGAAAGTGGGGAGAAGGGAGGGGGAGAGGAGGGAGGTGAATGGTGCGTGAGGACAGGGGATGAGGAGAGAGTGGTGAGGACAGAGCGGAGAGGTGAGAGGAGAGAGCAGGGAGGAGAGGGGAGAGGGGAGAGTGGAAAAGGAGAGAGGGGACAGGGGAGAGAAAAGAGGGGAGCGGGAAAGGGGAGAGGAGATGAGGAGAGAGGGGTGAACGGAGAAGAGAGAAGTGAGAGGGGAGAGGGGAGATGGAAGAGGGGAGAGGAGGAAGGACAGGGGGAGAGGGGTCTGGGGAGCAGAGAGAGGAGAGAGGAGGGAGGGGACACGGGAGAGAAGAGGGGGTGAGGGGAGGGAGAGAGGAGAGAGTGGTGAGGAGTTAGAGGACTGGGAATAGGTGAAAGGGGAGAGGGGAGAGGGCAGAGGAAAGGAATGAGGGGAGAGGAGAGAGGTGAATTGGGAGAGGGGAGAGGAGGGAGGGGAGAGGGGAGTGGGGAGTGGAGAGAGGAGAAAGGAGACACGGGAGAGGAGAGGGGGTGAGGGGAGGGCGAGAGCAGAGAGTGGTGAGGAGTGAGAGGGGAGGGTAGAGGAGAGAGGGGAGAGGGGAGAGGGGAAAGGAGAGAGGAGAGTGAGAGAGAGGACAGGAGAGAGGGGATGAGAAGAGGGGGAGAGAGGAGAGGAAAGAGGGGAAGAGGGGAGAGGGGAGAGGGTAAAGGAGGGAGGTGAGAGGGGCGTGAGGACAGGGGATGAGAAGACCTCGGTGGAGAGAGCGCGGTGAGGTGAGAGGAAGGAGGAGAGAGCTGAGAGGAGAGGGGAGAGGGGAGAGCGGAGAGGGGATTAGGAGAGAGGGGACGGGGAGAGAAAAGAGGGGAGGGGGAAAGGGGAGAGGAGAGACTGGTGAGGAGTGAGAGGAGAGGAGAGAGGAGAGAGAGTGGAGAGTGGAGTGAAGATGAGGAGAGAGGTGTGAAGGGAGAGGAAAGAAGTGAGAGGGGAGAGGGGAGATCGGAGAGGAGAGAGGGGAGAGGGGAGAGCAGAGAGGAGAGAAGAACGAGGAGAGGGTAGAAAGGAGAGAGTATAAGCAGAGAGAGGAGGGGGAGAGGAGAGAGGGTGAGGTGAGAGGAGAGAGGGGCGAGGGGACAGGGGAGCGGAGAGAGTAGTGAGGAGCAAGGGGAGTGGGGCGAGGTGAGTGGGTAGGGTGAGATGGGAGAGGCAAGAGGGGAGAGGTGAGAGAGGAGAGGAGAGGGGAGAGAGCAGAGAGCAGAGAGGGGAGAGGAGAGACGAGAGAGTGGTGAGGAGTGAGAGGAGAGGGTAGAGGAGAGAGGGGAGAGGAGAGAGGGGAGGGGAGAGGTGAGAGGAGGGGGTAGTGGGAGAGGTGAGAGGAGAGAGGAGAGGGGGAGAGAGAAGAGGGGCAGGGGTGAGGCGAGATTGGAGAGGGGAAAGGAAAGAGGGGGAGCTGAGAGTGGAGAGGGGAGCACAGAGAGGGGAGAGTGCAGAGGGGAAAGATTAGAGGAGAGAGGGGAGAGGGGAGAGGGGAGAGGAGAGAGGTCAAAGGGGAGAGCGGTGAGGAGAGATTGGAGAGGAGATAGAAATGAGGGGAGTGGGGAGTGGGGAGAGGGAATGAGGAGAGAGTGGTGAGGAGGGAGGGGCGGGGGAGAGGAGAGAGGGAATAAGGAGAGAGTGGAGAGAAAAGAGGGGGGGGAGAGGGGAGAGGAAAAAGGAGAGAGGGAGAGAGTAGAGAGGGGAGAGGCGAGTGGGGAGAGGGGAGTGGTGAGGAGAGAGGAGGGAGCAGAAAGCAGAGAGGAGAGGGGAGAGGGGCGGGGGAATAAGGAGAGGGGGAGAGAAAAGAGGAGAGAGGAGAGAGGAGAAGGGGAGAGGTGAGAGGGGAGTCGTTAGAGGGGAGTGGGCAGAGGGGATGAGGAGAGTATATTGAGGAGAGAGGGGAGAGTAGATGGAGAGAGGCAAGAGGGGATGAGGAGAGAGGGGATAGGGGAGTGGGAGTTGAGAGGGGAGTGGAGGGAGTAGAGAGGGGAGTGGAGAGATGGGAGAGGGGAGTGGGGAACGTAGAGAGGAGAGAGTGGTGAGGGGAGAGGAGAGGGGGAGAGGGGAGAGGGGTAGTGGGGAGACGGGAGAGGAGAGAGGGGAGATGAGAGTGGAGAGGGGAGAGCGAAGAGAAGAGAGGGGAGAGGAGGGGAAGTGAGGAGAGAGCAGAGGGAGATAAGGAAAGAGGAGAGAGGAGAGAGGCGAGAGGAGAGAGGCGAGAGCAGAGAGGTGAGGGGGAGAGGCGAGCATGGTGAGGAGTGAGAGGAGAATGGAAAGGGAAGGGAAGAGAGGGGAGAGGGGTGATGGAAAGGAGGGAGGGGAGAGGGGTGAGGGGAAAGGAGAGAGGAGAGAGGACAGAGGAGCGGGTGAGAGTGGAGAGTGGAGAGGAGAGGGGAGAGGAGAGTGGAGAGATTGAGAGGTGAGAGGAGGGGGAGACAAGAGCAGAGAGTGGAGAGTGGAAAGGAGAGAGTGGTGAGGAGTGTGAGGAGAGGGGGTGAGAGGAGATAGGAGAGGGGCAGAAGAGAGAGGAGCGAGGAGAGAGGGGAGAGGGGAGAGGGGAGAGGGGAGAGGGAGAGGTGAGAGAAGATGGGAGAGGAGAGAGGGGAGAGGAGATAGGAGAGAGAGAGTGTTGAGGAGTGTGTGGAGGGGGTAGAGTGGAGAGAAGAGAGGGGAGAGCGGAGAGGAAAGAGGAGAGAGGGAGAGAGTAGAGAGGGGAGAGGCGAGTGGGGAGAGGGGAGTGGTGAGGGGAGTGGTGAGAGGAAAGAGGAGAGAGGAGAGAGGAGAAGGGGAGAGGTGAGAGGAGAGTCGTTAGAGGGGAGTGGGCACAGGGGATGAGGAGAGTGTATTGAGGAGAGAGGGGAGAGTAGATGGAGAGAGGCAAGAGGGGATGAGGAGAGAGGGGATAGGGGAATGGGAGTTGAGAGGGGAGAGGAGGGAGTAGAGAGGGGAGTGGAGAGATGGGAGAGGGGAGTGAGGAACGTAGAGAGGAGAGAGTGGTGAGGGGAGAGGAGAGGGGGTGAGGGGAGAGGGGGGTGGGGAGACGGGAGAGGAGAGAGGGGAGAGGGGAGATGAGAGTGGAGAGGGGATAGCGAAGAGAAGAGAGGGGAGAGAGGGGAAGTGAGGAGAGAGCAGAGGGGAGAGGGGAGGGGGAGTTGTGAGGAGTGAGAGGAGAGGGGCGAGGGGAGAGGAAAGTGTGGAGAGGGGAGAGGAGAGAGGTGAGAGGAGAGTGGGGAGGGTAGAGGGGATGAGGAGAGAGGGGAGAGTGGAGAGTTGAGAGGAGAGAGGGTTGGGGGAGATGGGAGGGGAGAGAGTGGTGAGGAGAGAGGGGATAGCAGAGAGCAGAGTAGGGAGAGGGGAGAGGAGAGAGTGGTGACGAGTGAGGAGTGAGGAGAGAGGGTAGAGGGTAGAAGAGAGAAGGTAGAGGGGAGAGGGGAGAGGACAGAGGAGAGGGGAAGATTGCAGAGGAGAGCGGTGACAGGAGAGAGTAGAGAGGAGAGGGGGATCGGGAGAGGAGAGAGTGGTGATGAGAGAGTGGAGAGCAGAGAGGGGAGAGGAGAGTGTAGTGAGGAGCAATGGGAGAGAGTAGAGGGGATAGGAGAGAGGGGAGAGGGAAGAGTGGAGAGGAGGGAAGAGCAAGGAGAAGGGAGAGAGGAGCGGAGATAAGGAAAGAGGAGAGAGGGGAGAGGGCAGATTGTGGAGGGAGAGGGGAGAGAAGAGAGGAGAGAGGAGAGAGGCGAGAGGAGAGAGGAGAGTGAGGAGGGGATGAGGAGAGAGGGGAGAGGGGAGAGGAGAGAGGAGAGAGGCGAGTGGAGAGGAAAGAGGCAAGAGCAGAGAGGTGAGGGGGAGAGGCGAGCATGGTGAGGAGTGAGAGGAGAATGGAAAGGGAAGGGGAGAGAGGGGAGACGAGAGAGGGGTGAGGGGAAAGCAGAGAGGGGAGGGGGTGACGGGAAAGGAGAGATGAGAGAGGACAGAGGAGCGGGTGAGAGTGGAGAGTGGAGAGGAGAGGGGAGAGGAGAGAGGAGAGAGTTGAGAGGCAAGAGGAGAGAGGAGAGGGGAGACAAGAGCAGAGAGTGGAGAGTGGAAAGGAGAGAGTAGTGAGGAGTGTGAGGAGAGGGGGTGAGAGGAGATAGGAGAGGGGCAGAGGAGAGAGGAGCGAGGAGAGAGGAGAGAGGGGAGAGGGGAGTGGAGAGAGGGGGAGAGGAGAGAGGAGAGAAGGGGGAGAGGTGAGAGAAGAGGAGAGAGGGGAGAGGGGATAGGAGAGAGTGTTGAGGAGTGTGTGGAGGGGGTAGAGTGGAGAGAAGAGAGGGGAGAGGGGAGAGTAGAGGGGGCAGAGGAGAGAGGAGAGTGGGGACGGGAGAGGAGATGAGGAGAGAGGGGAGTGTGGAGAGTAGAGAGGAGAGAGGGGTGGGGGAGGTGGAGAGCAGAAGGTGGTGAGCAGTGAGTGTAGAGGGTAGAGGGTAGAGGAGAGAGTGGAGAGGAGAGAGGGAAGAGGAGAGGACTGAGTGGGGAGGGGATGAGGAGAGAGGGAGGGGAGAGGAGAGTGCAGAGAGGCGACAGGAGAAAAGAGAGGGAGGAGTAGAGAGCAGAGAGCGGATAGGGGAGAGGAGAGCGTGGTGAGGAGTGAGAGAAGAGGTGGAAAGGGGAGGGGAGGGAGGGGAGAGGTGAGTGGGAGAGGGAAGTCGGGATAAGGAGAGAGGGAGAATGGAGAGGAGAGGAGAGAGCAGAGAGGGGAGAAGGGTGACGAGAGAGTGGTGAGGATTGGGGGAGGATGAGGGGGAGAGGTTAGAGGGGAGGGGGAGAGGAGAGAGGAGAGAGGAGAGAGGAGAGGGAGTGGGGAAAGGGGAGGGGGAGGGGCGAGAGGAGAGCGGGGACAGGAGAGGGGAGAAGAGACCGGAGAGAGGAGAGGGGGAGCGGGGAGAGGAGAGGGTGGTAAGGAGAGAAGGGACAGCAGAGAGCAGAGAGGAGCGAGGGGAGAGGCGAGCATAGAGCGGGAGAGACGAGAGCACGGAGGGGGGAGAGGTGAGAGGAGGGAGGAGAGGGGGAGGGGGGAGAAGGGAGGGCAGAGTGGAGAGAGGAGAGGGGGAGAATGGAGAGAGGAGAGGGGTGAGGAGAGAGGAGAGGGAAGAGGGTAGGGGAGAGAGTGGTGAGGTGTGAGAGGAGAGGGGAGAGGAGAGAGGAGAGAGGTGAGAGTGGGGAGGGGAGGGGGTGAGGAGAGAGGGGAGAGCAGAGGCAGATATGGGAGAGGAAAGAGCAGAAAACAGAGAGTGTAGGGGGAGAGGAGAGCGTGGTGAGGAATGAGAGGCGAGAAGAAAGGGGAGAGGAGAGAGGGGAGAGGGGAGAGAATAAAGGGGAGAGGAGAGAGGAGGGGAGAGGGCAGAGGGGATAAGGAGAGAGGGGAGCAGGTAGAGAAGAGAGGTGAGTGGGAGAGGATAGAGGGGAGGGGAAGAGGGGCAAGGAGAGGTGAGAGGCGAGAGCAGAGAGGAAAGTGGAAAGGAGAGAGTGGTGAGGAGTGTGGTGAGAGGGGAGAGAGGAGAGGACGGAGGGGAGAGGGGAGGGGGAGACGTGAGAGAGTTGAGGAGTGAGGGGAGTGGGTACAGGAGAGAGAAGAGAAGGGAGAGGGGAGAGGATAGAGGAGAGTGCGAGAGAGGAGATCAGAAAGGAGATAGGAGCGAGGAGAGGGGAAGGGGAGAGGGGAGTGGAAAGTGGGGAGGGGGAGATGAGAGGGGAAGAGGGGAGAGAGGAGAGAGGGGAGAGGACAGAGGCGTGAGGAGAGATGAGGGGGAGAGGTGTGGGAAGAGAGTGGTGAGGAGAGAGTGGAGAAGGGAGAGGGGAGAAGAGAGAGGGTAGACTGGAGAGGAGAGGGGGAGAGGAAAGGAGACAGGAGAGAATAGAGAGGTTAGTGGGGAGAGGATAGAGAGCAGATGAGAGAGGGGTAAGGAGGCAGGGTAGGGTGAGTAGAGGGGAGAGAGTGGTGAATAGAGAGTGTCGAGGGGAGAGGGGAGAGGGGAGATGAGAGGGTAAGAGGGGAGAGAGGAGAGAGGGGAGAGGACAGAGGCGTGAGGAGAGATGAGTGGGAGAGGGGAGGGAAGAGAGTGGTGAGGAGAGAGTGGAGAAGGGAGAGGGGAGAGGAGAGAGGGTAGACTGGAGAGGAGAGGAGAGAGGAAAGGGGACAGGAGAGAATGGAGAGGTTAGTGGGGAGAGGAGAGAGAGCAGATGAGAGAGGGGTAAGGAGGCAGGGTAGGGGAGAGTGGAGGAGAGAGAGTGGTGAAGAGAGAGTGTCGAGGGGAGGGGGAGAGGGGAGAGGGGCGATTGTAACGGGCAGACGTGAGAGTTGTGAGGAGAGAGTGGAGAGGGGAGAGGGGAGAGGAGAAAATGATGAGGAGAGAGGGTGGGAGGAGAGACCGTGGATGGAGAGAGGGCGGAAGGAGAGTGGCGAGGAGTGGGGAAGGGAGGGGTGAAGGTGGGGGACGAGAGAGAGGGGGAGGAGATGGGTGACTGGAGAGAGTTGAGAGGTGGCAGTAAGGGGAAGGAGGGGAGGAGATGGGGCAGAGACTAGGGAGATTTGGGGGAGGAGAGAGTGGGGAGGAGGAGGAGGAGAGAGAGGAGAGAGATGCGGAGGAGAGGGGGAGGAGAGCCGGTGGAGAGGGGTTGGAGTGGAGGGGGGAAGGGGAGCAGCGAAGTAGGAGGAGGTTAGGAGAGGGGGAGGAGAGAAGGGAGATAGAGAGAGGGGTGTAGGAGTGAGAGGGGGATGACGAGAGTGAGGAGAGGGATTTGGAGAGGATGCGATAAGAGAGAGGGAGGAAAGGTTGGAAGGATATGGGAAGGCGAGGGAGGAGACAGCGGAGTAGGCAGAGGGAAGGAAAAAAGGGTAGGGTTAGGAGTGGGGTGTGTGAGAGGATGCAGGGGAAGACGGAAAGAGAGGGGGTGAGAAAGTGGGTAGAAGAGTAACCCGACATGACCTTTCTCCATCTGACCAGTTCACCTAACATTATGGGTAACTCCACCATGACCAATCCACCCTGACCTGCACACCTTTGGACTGTGTGATGAAACCCACGCAGATACTGGGGAGAATGTACACACTCCACACAGTCGCCTGGGAGAGGATTCGAGCCGGGTCCCTGGCATTGTGAGGCAGCAGTGGTAACCACTGAGCCACCGTGCCACGCTAACGAGAGACAGAGAGAGAGAGAGAGATGAAGAGAGAACAGGGGAGAGAGGGAGAGAAGAGAAAGAGGGGAGACAGAGAAGAGACATGGGTGAGAGAAGATAGATGGGAGAGAGAAGAGAGAGGGGAAGGAGAGAGAGGGAGGAGGAGAGAGAGGGGGAGGAGAGCGAGGGTTAGGAGATAGATGGAGAAGAGGGGGAGGGAGAGAATAGAGGTGGAGAAGAGGTGGAGAAGAAAGAGCAGGAGAATGAGACTGAGAGAGAGGAAACGAGAGTGGGAGAGAAAGAGGAGAGAGAAGAGAAAGAGAGCGCAAAAGAGAGAGATAGAAAAGGCAAAAAGGGAAAATGTGACCCCCAGCCCACACTCTGTCACAGACAGACAGAGACAGTAACAGATAGATACTCCCCCGGATAGCCCACATGGCTTGAGGGTAATGGCTGACTGAGCTAGGTTCTAATACTCCCAGAGTCTGTCACTCAAACCTCATCTCCTCCACAACCCCAGTTCATCCAGTCAGCTCCCAGCTTCCTTTTCCTGGAACACACCTCCCCACAGGTATGGGACACACCAACAATCACTTAAGACTTTGGTACAGATCGTCAGAGAACATATGATGGAGAAATTATATGCAGTGATTGGTAATGACTGAGGACGCAACACTCAAACGCCACTTATTTTCAGTTTCTGATGAATCGATTGATCATGTCAGATTTTGATTAAATGTTTGTTTGGTGTTTCCTGTCTTTGAATCTTCTTCAAATATTCAAAGAACTTCAATAAAGGCAGTGTCAACCAGATGAGAAATCAGACAGACAAATAATTCCCTTTTGTTTGATGTTTTTGTGTGTATATCCTTCCTTGCAATCCTCAGAGAAAGAAACGTCCAAAATCCATCACTATTAGGGCAGAGAGAAAAGAATAATCAAAATAAAGTAAGAAATTGTCTCTAAACATGAACATTATTTCTCTCTCCCAAAAGGTGCCAATCCTATTCGGTTCCTCCAGCACCCTCTCTATAATTTCAGAAACTCACATTATCCCTCCTCCTGGTCGAGGTTGATCAGTATATTCACAACAGAGATGATAACACAATGTGAAGGATGGGAGGGTCCAGAGAGGGGACAGGCTCATTCAATTACCACAACGTTTCAGGAGTGATTTATGGTGCGATGGAGCAACTGGAGTTGAAGAGAGATGCGACAAAGCTTATTGGCTTATAACTGGTGTAGATAAGGAAGATGAAAACACGATGTTCACATTAGCTGGGGGAAATGGACGATGAGATACAAAAATTAAGATTTTGGATCGATTGACAGTGAGGATTTGATGAAGTGGTTATATGGAAGGAATTCAATACCCACTGTATCTTAATGGTATACAGTTGGACTGAGCAGCCTGAACCGCTGTTTTTAATCTCCAGTTTCTGTCAAGCCGTGGGCTTGAACTATCACAGTACCAGAGTCATAGTGAAATAGCTCAGGCAGTCACATCGATGGGCCTGGGTATCTTTCTGTTTGTGATGGTTCCTTTCCCGCTGGGTGTTTGCAGACCACTCAAGTTCTCTGACACTCTCGGTAATGAAAGCAGGAAAATTGGTGACAGACTCTGAAAACAGTGAAAGCTCCAGCTGTTCCACCGCCCTTCAGATCCCTGCTAACATTCCTCCTTTAAGGAAATCGGCACGCCTGGTTGGTGACAGGCTGTGTGGCTCAAATGGTCAGCAGCGGTCTGCAACATAAAGGTTGGTAGTTTGAGACCATCCAGGTATGGAGCTTTGGTTGTTCCAGATCAGACAATGGGAATACCACCCTACCTCCATTTAAACCGGAAAATCCATGGCAAGGTTGAATTGCAGCCCAAACCATTGATGATTCTGTCTTCCCTGGCTCCACATGGAGTACGATAAGGACAAACACTGCTCTCTCCAGAACCCCGCTGTCAACAGAAAGTGGCCACTGCAGCTCCCTGCACAGCCCTGGGATACAGCTTACAGAATCTCTCCCCTCATGAATCGCGCTTCCCTTGTGAAAATCTTTACATTTAATGCGGTAACGGCTGCAATCCAACCACTGTCCCCAAGATTAGAAGCTGCAGGATTTTGTGATAAGTTATGAAGTTAAAGGCGTGCCCTCCACCTTTAAATGAGAGTGAATGCTGTTCAGAACTGAGACCTGACCTGTGATGACCAGCTAGCAGTCTCAGCGTGTATTGGAAAATTTGAAAGATGTAACGTTTGGCTGTGAAACAACCCTGAGTTGGTTGCTAATTAGGAAACAATTCCTATTTTACCAATCAATTTAAATTATGCCTCATAATACTAAAATCCAATCGCGCTTGAATTTAGAGTTTAGAAACACTGCAGAATGCTGCCCCCATTGACCATTCCCCATGAAAGATGCCCAGGTCCTCAGCTGAGGATTTTAGCTGTGAACCTTTGCTCCTTGGCTTTGAACCGTGCCGCCTGCCCTAGGAAAGCAAATGTGGTACTGCTTTTCGTGAATGGATCAGAGCACGGTAACTCCACTCTGAAACAGAATGGCCATCAGTGCTGTACACATCTGTGCATATTCAGAACAAGGTTGGAGAAAACCGTAACAATGTTTCACACAGTAATGAAACGGGATTGCATTCCTTTTCACCACTCGAGCATGTATGAGCAAGCAAATTCAAAGCCAGGTTTGCTGATGTGAACAGCAAGTTAGAAAGCTCTGCTCACGTCAGTCTGAAAGGCTGCCACCGGGAATAAGGCTATTCGTGCCGGATTTTGAAGTGGGGCGTTTTCGTATATGAGGTGACTCCAATAGCCACTACACTACAGGAAACATCTGCGCGAGCAGCTGGTGTTCAGAGTCGGCCAGCGCTAAAGCTTACAGCCGTTCAACGTTTCACCCTTCTGTTTCCAGGAACTGGTTATTCTCCAGCTTAATTGGCATCATTAAAAAATTAAGAGAATCACATAAAATTGCTCACAAAATATAGACAAGGATGTTGTCAGGGGTGCACAGTTTGGAATGTAGGGCGAGTCTGAACATGCTGGGACAACTTTCCCTTCATTGTCGGAAATGACGTTCAGGAAGGTTTGTCAACAGAATATTTTAAGTTTTTGATTTCCGCAATATGGGGCGAGTTGAAAACTGGACAACATGGGTGTAAGGTGAGATGGGTAAAATATAAAAGTGACTTGAGGCAGCTTTCCCACGCAGATGGTTGTGCGTGTATGGAATCAGCTACCAGAGGAAGTGGTGGAGGTTAGTACACTCAGAAGATTTCAAAGGCAACCGGATGAATTTCTGGATAGGAAGGGTTTCGTGGGATAGGGGCCAAATGCTGGTCAATGGGACATGTTTGACTTTGGCTATGTGGTCAGCATGGACAAGATCCACTGAAGAATCTGTTTCCTCGCTGTGTGCCCCAATAACGTTGTGTTGCTTACACCAGCTTGAAAGGATTGTTTTTAGCGTGGCTTGCCATCGCCTCTGTGGCTGTTCACCGGAAAGGTAGTATTCTGAAACACTGCAGAAGCGAAAGATTTCCTTACTTTTTCCCTGACAGGCCATGCTCCGTGAAATATTCCCGGATCCTCAGTTGAGGATTTTTGCTGCTAGAAATCACCTCACAAACTGTTATCTCGGAATGTATTTATAGAATGGCAAAACAAACAGCATTTAACACGGAACACAAACAAAAATGACAAACCAAATGCATTTTAAGACACAGAGAAACATGAATGCTCATTGTGAGACAGTCCGAGGGCATGAGCCATAAACTAATCTCATAACTAACAACAGGGCAATTCCAAACTACTCTTTCATTTCAAACACACTGCAGCCTTCGTACACCACCACTGCCCAGAAAGTGCTGAAAAGAGAAAAAGAAAGAACACAATACGAATGGCCCATAAAAAGTGAATTTCACCAATCACAGTCTCGATTAGATTACCTTTCCCTTCCACCGTTCCAGGACAGAAATGAAGTAAATGTGAGAAATTTAAGAACATATGACATCACAATTCATTGGAATCATTTTCCCATTCGCCAGAAAACCAAATAACGGCGAGTAGAGTCACTGCAGGACTTTGTTTCACAACAGCAATGAAACAACAATCTCTATTCGGTTCCAGTGAAAATTCAACTTGCCTGGAACAAAGCTGCAGCTGCTTGAGCCTACGATTGAGCGTGTGGTAGGTGAACACGATCATGACAATATGGACTCTGACTCTTTTGAGAGAGCGCACACTCTCCCACACCACAGTTAGTTCTCCAAGAAGCAAACTCACAGCTCTCCTTTTTTTTGGCTTTGAACACGCTGCAGCCTCGGAGATTACAGCGGTGGGATACGAACCTACACCTCTTTCGAGGCTGGAATCTGAATCCAAGGCCTTAGGCCGCTTGGGCAACTTACCTGAATAGTGAAGTGTGCTGTGTCTGATCCGCAGGACACCCTGCAGGATTTTCAGACAGCGCCATCCTCCCTATGAATTGTCCGTGCTGGATAATATTTTGTTGTGTAGATGTGTCCCTGCTTTGCCAATATCACCGTTGTTTAACTCCCTACATTCTGTTGGTCGATCTGTGATTCCAGTCAGAATCACAAATGTGTCACAAAACACCTTAGCTGTGCTGACTCTCTACAGAGATAAATGTGACTCTCTTTTGGTATCATTCTCTTGCCTGCTTCCTGTAACTCTACACATTTACTTTCAACATAAGCATCGAATTAATTTTTAAATAACTTGATTGAAACTGCGTCTTTGTCAATGTCAGGCAGTGGTTTACAGACCCTAACCACGCCCTATGTGAAAACATCCCTCCTCATGTACATTTTTCTTCTTTTACTAATGTCTTTAAAACTTTGCCGACTCGTTCTCGATCCCTTCAGGCTTAGGGAGCATTCTCCCTTTCTTATTTCCTCTGTCAAACCCACTTATGCCTTGGAAAGGTTTAACAGGGCCAGCTTTTGGCCTTCTGCTCTCCAAGGAGATCTGTCCCAACTTTCGAAATGACCCTTCTTCGACCTGTTCAGCGCTGTTTCCAATCATTTGACGTTCCCACTTCCTAAAGTTTCACATCCAGAACTGTGCGAACATCTAGATGATCGATTTATTCAGTGTGGGATTCTGTTGGTGAACATCCTCTAACACTTATTCCACTTTCCCCACACGGGGTATTGTGCCATGCCCACTACAATGACAGTTCTGATCCCAAAACTCAAAGCTAAAAAGATCGGACAAAAGTGAAATCAAACAACCAAAGCTCGCTGGCGACTTGATGTAAGACATTCTCACATGCCAGTATTAACACAAGCTACTAAACCCTAGACACTCTTACATTTCCAACACCAAACCAGTTGAGAGTCGCTCAGGTCCGACTACATCCCACTGTGTTCTCGGATTTCTAAGCAACAAAGTCTTTCAAGAATATCGCCTTCTCATTTCGTCTCCTTGTTCGCGGGACAGTGCTGTCAATCCCTTCTGCTTGGACTACGTTGTCTCCATCGGCAGAGTATTCAGCTATTTCCCTCCACCGGCAAGCAGTGTGAGGGGAGGCAAGCGCGGATATGCTCTAAAGCTCGCTTTCATCGGCACAGCCATTTCCATCACGTGCTGGAAATCAGCACGTGATTGGGAACTTCCTGCAAATATCATTTATCTGAGACAGCAATAAAAATGTTGAGCTGGTTGAAAAGATAGAAATGTACTCCAGACTCTCTACACTCAGGTAAATTCATGCGAGGGCATTTTTGTGCAGCCTGTTTGCTGTTCAGAATCCATCTTCACACAACAATCCTGCAGAAAGGCTTTTGTAACAGTAACATCGGCTTCTTTGCTGAAAACGGGCTGCAGTTTACATCTGAGCCCTAACTGGCCCAGATAAAGAAATCCGAGTGAAACTCCCACTCACAGAGGGCCATCCCCACGTCCCTGAGCTGCGGGGCTGCAGCCAGTCTATCACAGAAGATAGGGTTAACAATGAGACATTGTTTCACCATCAGCCACTCTGTCCCAGAGACAGGAAGAAGGGCAACATCAACGTGTGGCGTCACTCACGCGCCGACAGAAGCTGTTCAGCCCTGCTGTCGGAATCAGCATGGGATGTTACTGCAGCGAGTCCTGTCGCTCAGGCACACTGGACCTGATGTGTATAAACTTTATCACGTTACTCCCAGTTGAGAGAACAGATCTCACAGCTGCAATCATCCCAGAGTGACAGGGAACAAAAGAAAGCGATTCAGACCATCATCTGAACAGCTCATGGGGAGAAAACGGATGTGGGAAAGCAACAGTCTCGACCAGTGCATGTTCCCAGAATTTACAATCTTGGTCTGTGTGACAACAAAAGCAGGAATCAAGAACTGTTTATCTTGCTTCTTAAAACAGGTGTGAACATTTGCAGAGCATACATACATCTACATGCTGTTTGTGAACTGGACTCTGCAGTTCATCATTTCACCGACTATGTTATGATCCCTGGGATATGGGCTCAGCACGCTCCGACTGTGACCCTCAACACACAGGATGTGAACACAAAGAAATGACTCAGTGACAAAATCTGTTGAAACGGATTCTGTGAGGAATTGAAAGCAATGGAATGAAAAGCCCCTTGAAAGCGGGACGTACTATTATCTGTGAAGGGATGGTTTTCCAGACTGGAGGAGAGTACGCAGTGCTGTTTCCATGGGTAAATGTCCGGATAGATAGATTGAATCAGCGTCGAATGTTATTGTAGGGAGCCCTGTCGCTTAGACACACTGCACCTTTTGTACAATGGTGCAAAAGCACGGACCTTTTGTGTCGAGGGGACAACTTCAAAATCGTTAATGAGGTACAATGCACAAATGAGCGAAACAGCAAAGCAACCACAGAAACTGGTGTTACTGCTAATGTAAACCATCAAAACAAAAAGGAATCAACCCGTGCTGTATTCTGTTAAAATTCAAGAGGCAAACAACTATGCTAAAAATCACTATTTAAAGTTATAAATAACAACGTTATTGGTTTTTTTTTACATTTGACAGAGAATAATCAACTTACAACTACTTTCAACTCCTTTCTCTCAACCTTCTGCTCTACAGTACCTTCCCCAATCCCGAGGAGAAAGTGAGGACTGCAGATGCTGGAGATCAGAGCAGAAAATGTGTTGCTGGAAAGCGCAGCAGGTCAGGCAGCATCCCGAGCCCATTAACAGTTACAAACAAATTCAATTTTAAAAACCAGCTAGTGCTCGAATCTTCTCTTTGTCTCATCCTCTGTAGATTTTTTTTTAAATCCAGGTCGGTGTTGATGCTTTTTTTTCTATGCAATCTATTTCTCCAGATAGGCACTTCTTGGAGATTTTACTAACATCCTACATCTGTTGGTCTTTTAGCTGTATTCTTTGCTGTTCTTTGTCGCTCTGGGTAACTGTTCAAAATGTCCAATATTTGCCTCACAAAACGTCGGATCGTTTCAATGGTTTTAACATTGTAAAAATATCAAATTCAAATTTGATTGGTGCGTAATTTAAACTAATTGGCCGAATTCGAGTTTGTTTTTTGTATCCATGTATCGGAATTGATTTTTCAGAAAGAAAAAAAAAACATTTTAGAAGATGATTTCAGAATAATTGAAAAACCATGTACTGACACACAAGGAGCGAATTTAACAGGGACAGGGATTCTGGGCTGCCTGGATGGAGAGGCAAATGTGACACACTCACGAATTGATCATCGGAAAGAATACCTGCAATGAACATGTTAATTGTAAGAAGAACTGGTGGTGTTTGAAAGGTGTAGCCGCTGGTTCTACGTGAACTACTACACATTGTAAATGTACTGAGCTGTTTGTTTTAGCTTTGCATTAAATGGCAGCCGGTTAGCTCAGTCCGCTGGCTAACTGGTTTATGGGATCGAGTGAGACTAACAACGTGGGATTAATTGTCGCACTGTCTCAGGTTGCCATGAGGATCATCAGCTCCTTCGCTCACCTGATCTGTAATACAATGGTGACTCCAATGAGTATGAATGGACCTGTCGATGTCAAGCATCATTATCATTGCCAGTTCCCTGGATGCTGCCTGACCTGCGGCGCTTTTCCAGCAACACATTTTCAGCTCTATATTATCGCTGTCACAGGGTGTCTCATTCGGTCTGCTTCAATTTGGCACAGAATTCGATTCAACGAAACTTCACTATCTTCCTTCTGCATGTTCCTACAGAAAACAAGAAATATACTGCACTCATCGACAAGGGAAATCTGTCCCTGAATCCCCAATATCCACACAGCCGTTCGCTCCATGTGTCCAGTTGGAAATCTGTATGAAGGAACATGCAGTCTCACAGAGCGCCTGGGAGAACCCTCCACTGTCTGATCTAAAGCTACAACAGGAGCTATGTATTCCAGCTGTGAGTGCGGTGGGATAAAGGGGAGGACTTTGGTATTCCGTGGTGTAGATTCACAGTGTCCTCATCATGTTATTGTTTAAAACCCTCTGTCAGAAACAGCACAGACAGAGAGGAATAGGAGGGGGCTATTTCGCCCAACGGCGAAAAGACACTGAATAAACCGAAAAACTCTGTGCAACCGTGGAAGGGAAATGTGTTTAGAGACAGTGGACTTCAGCAGTTGGTTTTGTGAATGAGCAGCGTATTCTGCAATGATCATGTTTCAAATGATGCGATTCCCTCAAAACTCACCACCAAGAAGGTGAGGAATCTTCTCTGGTCAGTAGCGGGGACGAGAACTCCAGACGATGGGAACAGATGATGAATCAGCAGAACAATAATTGATTCAGCTGAAATCTGACCTAAACTCCGATTCTGCTGGGACTCAAACCCACAAACATTGAATCACAATCTTAACAATGCAGTAGAAGTCCAACAAGACTTTCATTGTGCCACAGAGCCGAGCTAGCCTACATTTTACTGCACCCAACGTTACGGTGTTCAAGTCTTTCATCAAACATCTATTTATCCTCGCCCCACTTTCCAGTACCTGGTCCTTATCCGTACATGCTCTAGCTCTTCAAGTGTTCGGCTAAATACTCCTGAAGTGTTCTGAGGACTCTTAGATTTACCATATGTTCACACAGTGAGTTCCAGACAAACAACACTCTCAGGATGCAAACGTTCTTCCTAAATCTTCTCTGAACATCCTCTCTCTAGCGTTTCATCTATATCCCTGGTTATTAACTCTTTCCATTAGAATTTTATTCCTGTCACACGTATATATTCCCTTTCTGTGCACGTTAATCAATTCCTCTCTCAGATTTCTCCGCTGTCAGATTAAGAGCCCAAATCGAGCTCATCTATCTTTGCAGTGACGAGAGTGTAGTGCTTTAAAAAAGCACAGCCGGTCAGGCAGCATCTGAGGAACAGGAGAATCGATGTTTAGGGCATAAGCCATTCGTCAGGAATGAGACTTTTGTGTGGGGTTTGAGAGAGGGGAATAGGGTTATGGTCAGGTAGCTGGGAAAGCGATAGGTGGATGAAGATGAGGGAGAAGGTGGTAGTTCAGAAGGGGATTGATGGCCGGGTCCAGAGAGCATTGCCGAGTTGGAGGCTTTGGACAGGGATAATGTGGGTGGAGGTCAAATGAGGAAGCTGTTGAAATACACATTTATCCCGTGTGGTTGTAGTGTCCTAAGGTGGAATATGAGACGTTCTTCCTGCAGGCATCGGCTGGTAATGGAATGGCGGTGGCTTGTGCCCGAAGCATCGATTCTCCTGCTCTTCTGATGCTGTCTGACATGCTGTGCTCTTCCAGTACTACACTTTCGACTCTGAGCTCCAGCACCTGCAACCCTCACTTTCACTTATCTTCGCAGGGGGAAAGATCGAGCTCAGGCACCACCTTGGTAAATCTCCTCTGACCACCCTCCCGTGCAAACACACGTTTCCTGAAAGCTGGCGATCAGAACAGAACAAATTATCCAAAGAAACGCAGAAATATCTGAACATAATCAGCAGGTCTAGTGGATCTGGGGAGAGATTTTCGAGCCAAACGATCTGCCTTTGGAACGAATGGTATGTGTAGGTGGGCAGGATCTAAAATGATTGAACTCAATGTTAGGAACTGAAGATTGTATTGTCTCTCAGTAGGAAATGTCGTGCTGCTCTTCCAACTCGCGCTGTGCTATGCGGGAGCGCTGCAGCAGACCAAACTGACACGGAGGCATGGGAACACAGTGGGATGTTGCAGTGACAGGAACCTGGAAGCTCAGGGTCTTAGTTTGCTTGCCGACAGAACGTAGGTGTACTCATGTTTGTCACCCGCTTTGTTTTTCTCTCCACAGTCTCGATGAGACCACATTCTGAGCAGGAAATGCAGTTTGCTAAATTGAGTGATGGGCAGATAAATCAGTGGAACCAGACACAGTGAGGGGAGACATTGTAAACGAGCAGCATTACACCTTCTGGGATTTCGTGTAATGGTGCCAAATGGGGAAGTGCTGGGGGTCAAGGAGGATTGGACGATGGTGTACAGAGAGCAATTGTCCTGCATAGTGCCGGTATTCAGTGGTGTGGGCCAGTGGGGAAAGGGCTGTAGAATGTATATCTTCCTGAGCTTCCTGTTATAAGTAAACACCTCACTATGGAGCAAAAGTATCAAATGATTTTCATTTCAACAGCAGCACCAGGTGCAGCTTGAGAAGTTACTTGTTTGCACTGTCACTGTCACCCTGTCTCCCCGGGAGCAGTAGTACTCCCCCACGCTGATTCAGACAGCACAATTCTTCCTGTGACTTGTCCCTTCGAGAATGGAAGGACAGGTATCAATAATCCGTACTTGGAATGGAGTATCTGTATTGCTCAATAACAATTGCTTAACTATCCTAACTCCTTTTCAAATCACTCGACCCACATCCTTGTATGTCTTGACATCATAAATTCACATTTGAATACTTCGGAAAGTTATGTGGATTTCTGCCTCTCCGACCCTTACATACACCGTGTTCCCCATTTCAACCACCCACTGTTTGAAAACGTTTTTCCACGCATTCACTCTAATCTTTCTACCTCTGGCCTGAAATCGATGGCCTCCCGTGATTGAAATATCCATTAAAGCGAAACATATATTTCTGTCTACGCTATTCATATCCCTCAGTACTTTGTACATCTTAATCATGCCCCTCTCAATCTCCTCTTCTCTAAGAAAAACAACTCCAGTTTGTCCAATCTCTCTTCTTCAGCCAGACAATATCCTGACAAATCTCCCCTGCATAACTACACACAATAGTCTCGCTAGAGCCGAATGAATAAGTGAAATAAATGATGCGAAAGTCGACAGAAACTGATGTTTTTCGAATAAAGTTTATTTTCCTCAATGCCTCCCTGTGCCCTTTTCCTGAGCCTGATGTTTCAATAATCGCTGGTCCATGTCAGTAAAAGCTGCGCCATGTGAATTGGGCTCATAACTGCAGTATCGAAATGGATCAACTGGTTTGAACGTCCCGATGGTAAGACTTGGGCAAGGTCACCCTGTAACAGCGAGCACAGCAACACAGACTGAAGGAGGTGAATGTGAAAGTGATTGTAAGGGAAATGGGACGGGGAACTTAAAGGAGGTAAGTGATTGCGGGAGGTAGGGAATTCTCCGAGAATGGTGAGTCTGGATCCTGATATATGACTCGCAGAGATGTGAGAGAGAGAGAGAGGGGTTTGATGGAAAAATGGCAGAATCTCAGAGAATGCCTTCATGTAAAATCAACTGATTCGTTTCTGTGTTTCTTCAGCATTAATCACAAGGAGTAAAATGCAGTGACTCGGATTCGAACGATCTTACTGCGGCCACAATGCAGCATATTTTAACATTTAAACCACCACTGAGTCATGCAAAGACCCGCGTTTAAAAACAGCAATAATTACAGTGACAGAGGATGCGTTAGGAAGAGAAGCAGATACACAGCAGGAATATTACGTGAGCGACTGCAGACATGTGGGAATTCAGAATTAGCTGAATCTTTAAATTCGATATCACCAGACGCTGTGGTGGTTCCATCGAATACAGCATGTTGAAGACTGAGTTTGATAGATTTCTAGAAAAAAAAAAGGTTCAGGGGGTGGTGCGAGATATTGGTGCAATGTATGTTTCAATAACAATGTGTTATTAACTATGTGTTAATAACAGTTTCTTCACCAACTTCCCCACACAAGGAAGTACACATTGCTGCAGACAGTCACATCACTCCAGTTCCTGGAACCAGAATCAGACAAACTTTGTGGCACAGCCGCGAATATCAAACTGGAAGTGGCGGTGGAAAAAGTGAGGGCTGCAGATGCTGGAGATCAGAGCTTAAAAATGTGTTGCTGGAAAAGTGCAGCAGGTGAGGGAGCATCACAGGAGCAGGAGACACGACGTTTCGGGCATAAGCTCTTCTTCAGGAATGAGGAGGGTGTGCCAAGCAGGCTAAGATAAAAGGTAGGGAGGAGGGACTTGGGGGACGGGCGTTGGAAATGCGATAGGTGGAAGGAGGTTAAGGTTAGGGTGATAGGCCGGAATGGGGGTGGGGTCGGAGAGGTCAGGAAGAATATTGCAGGTTAGGAAGGCGGTGCTGAGTTCGAGGGATTTTACTGAGACAAGGTGGGGGGAGGGAAAATGAGGAAGCTGGAGGAATCTGCATTTATCCCTTGTGGTTGGAGGGTTCCTAGGCGGAAGGTGAGGCGCTCTTCCTCCAGGCATCCTGTTGCCATGGTCTGGCGATGGAGGAGGCCAAGGATCTGCATGTCCTTGGCGGAGTGGGAGGGGGAGTTAAAGTGTTCAGCGACGGGGCGGTTGGGTTGGTTGGTGCGGATGTCCCAGAGGTGTTCTCTGAACCGTTCTGCAAGTAGGCGGCCTGTCTCCCCAATGTAGAGGAGACCACATCGGGTGCAACGGATACAGTAAATGATGTGTGTGGAGGTGCAGGTGAATTTCTGATGGATATATAAGGATCCCTTGGGGCCTGAGGGGAATGAGGGGGAGGTGTGTGCGCAAGTTTTGCATTTCTTGCTGTTGCAGGGGAAGGTGCCGGGAGTGGAGGTTGGGTTGGTGGGGAGTGTGGAGTTGACGAGGGAGTCGCGGAGGGAGTCGTCTTTTCGGAACGCTGATAGTGGTGGGGGGGAATATATCCTTGGTGGTGGGGTCCGTTTGGAGGTGGTGGAAATGATGAAGGATGTTACGATGTATCTGGAGGTTGGCGGGGTGGTAGGTGAGGACCAGTGGGGTTCTGTCCTGGTGGTGATTGGAGGGGTGGGGTTCAAGGGCGGAGGAGCGGGAAGTGGAGGAGATGCGGTGGAGAGCATCGTCAACCACATCTGAGGGGAAATTGCAGTCTTTGAAGAAGGAGGCGATCTGGGTTGTTCGGTATTGGAATTGGTCCTCCTGGAAGCAGATGCAGCAAAGGCGAAGGAATTGGGAATATGGGATGGCGTTTTTCCATGGGGCAGGGTGGGAGGAGGTGTAATCTAGGTAGCTGTGGGAGTCAGTCGGTTTATTGTAAACGTCCGTGTTGAGTCGGTCGTCCGAGATAGAAATGGAAAGGTCTAGGAAGGGGAGGGAGGACTCTGAGACGGTCCTGGTAAATTTGAGGTCGGGGTGGAAGGTGTTAGTAAAGTGGATGAACTGTTCAACCTCCTTGTGGGAGCACGAGGCAGCGCCGATACAGTCATTGATGTAGAGGAGGAAAAGGTGGGGGTTGGTGCCAGTGTAGCTGCGGAAGATGGACTGTTCCACTTATCCAACGAAGAGGCAGGCATAGCTGGGGCCCATGCGGGTGCCCATGGCTACTCCTTTGGTTTGGAGGAAGTGGGAGGATTGGAAAGAGAAGTTTTTCAGGGTGAGGACCAGTTCAGTCAGTCGAAGGAGGGTGTCAGTGGAAGTGTACTGGTTGGTTCAGTGGGAATAGAAGAAGCGGAGGGCTTTGAGTCCTTCGTGATGGGGGATGGATGTGTATAGGGACTGGAAGTGGCGGTGGACATGAGCACGTGAAGCTATTCTGTGGCACCAGTGACATGTTTGGTAACGACCTGGTCATAGACTCATAGAGTTATAGAGATGTACAGCATGGAAACATTCTCTTCAGTCCAACCCGTATATGCCGACCAGATATCCCAACCCAATCTAGTCCCACCTGCGACCACCCGGCCCATTACCCTCCAAACCCTTCCTATTCATATACCCATCCAAATGCTTTTGAAAATGTTACAATTGTACCAGCCTCCACCACTTCCCCTGGCAGCTCATTCCATGCATGCACCACCTTCTGTTTGAAAATGTAGCCCCTTAGGTCTCTTGTATATCTTTCCATTTTCAACCTAAACCTATGCTCTCTCGTTCTGGACTCTCCAACCCCAGGGAAAAGATTTTGTATGTATATCCAAGCGCGTGAAATGCTGAGGCTGTGAGTGCTTCTGGTTAAAGGCGGGGTAGTAGGCATATTGGTCTCAAACTATTACATTATTAAGATTGAGCAGCAGCATTAACCCGCACTGAGGATTGGCTCAGAGGAAGCATGCTGGAGCCTAAAGTGAGAGGTCGACGTATTGAAAGCATTCTAAGAGATTTTCCTTAACAAAGTGGTATTTTGTTGCTAAGAACTGCTTTTGCTCACATCATCTCACATCAGTCTCTTGCTCCAGTAAACACTCCAATCCAGCGTACATTGCTGCCATTCCAACACAGAAACGGGTCCTATTCTTTCTCCATCTGGGATAATCTGAATTGACAATGTCATTCTTTGAATGGAGAAATGCAGCAGGGAGTTGTTAGTGCAGTGCCGATCTATTGGGCGAGTAATCTTTGGAGACTGGAACGTGGCAGCTGCTGTTAGTTAAATTCGATGAATAAAATCTGGAAAATAAACCCAATCTCAGGAACAGAGACAATAACTTTAATATAATGAAAACTCATTTATTCACGCCCCTTCGAAAGGGGAATCTGCCGACCATAACAAGTCCTGTCGACATGTGACTCCAGACCCACGACAATGTGGTTTACCCATGAATGCCCTCTGACTCAGACAACAGGGAAAATGTGAGTCGTGCCTGTGTGGACACGAATTCAACTGATATCCAAACTAAATAGACACAAGGATACCCGCAGCGCCAAGACGTCAGGGCCATGGGGTGACTGCAGGAAGGAATTCAATTACCCGCTGAGGTGTAAACTCACTTGCTCAATCACAATGCGCACAGGCCATTCACCACTCCCATATGTGAGAAGTGACACTCAGGAGACCAACTGACAGAGTCACCAAAAAGTTTACAAATGACAGCAAGAGTTCGATTCTGCTGTTATTGAAGATTTTATTCCCAACCAGCAATGAACCCTGTTTGGATGCCTGTTTCCAGTGGAGTGCCACTGTTTTCTGAAGTAGACCAATGATTTAGACTTGGTTGTAGAAGCCATGATTTGCAAGTTTGCTGATGATACAACAATTAGACGTGTAGTTGACTTTGGTGAAGAATGCCAAGGACTGCAGGGATGCATTAGTCAGGTGGAAAAGTAAAATGCTGAATGGAATTGAATCCAGATCAATGAGTGTTAATGAATTTGGGGAGAAGAAACAATAACAGTGAGTATTCTGTGTAGTGTGGACGGACAAAGAGATAATGGAGTGGACATTCACGACCGCTGAAGATCAATGGACAGGGGAATCAGTTGGACGGAAGTGAGTACTGTAGATGCTGGAGATCAGAATCAAGATTAGAGTGGTGCTGAAGAAACACAGAAGGTCAGGCAGCATCCGAATTGCAAAAAAAAAAGATGTTTCGGGCAAAAGCCCTTCATCAGGAATAAAGCTGGGAGCCTTGAGGGTGGAGAGATAAACGGGAGGGCTGGGTCTGGGATGGATTTAGCTGAAAATGCTGTTGGTGGATGGAGGTGGGGTTAAAGGTGATAGGTCGGAGAAGAGGGTGGAGCGGATAGGTGGGAAGGAAGATAGACAGATGGTACACGTCAGTAGGTTGGTGCCAAGCTAGAAGGCTGGAACTCGGATAAGGTGGGCGTGGGGAGAGGAGTAATCTGGTGAATACCATATTGATGCCCTGGGGTTGAAGGGTCCCGAGGTGGAAGTTGAGGCGTCAGGTGATGAGGTAATGCCGGTGGAGGAGGCCCAGGGCCTGCATGCCCTCGGGAGAGTGGGTGGGGAGGGCTAGTTGATGTGTTTGGTCACGGGGCGTTGGGTTGAACGTTGCGGGTGTCTTGGAAATATTCTGTGAAGCGCTCTTTGAGAGAATATCCGGTGGCCCCAATGTAGAAGAGACAACATTGTGAGAAACGGATGCAATAAATGACAAGTGTGGAAGTGCAGATGCACATTTGGTAGATGTGGAAGGCTCCATTGGAGCTTTGGAAGGATGTGAGGGGGAAGATGTGGGTGTAGGTTTTGCAATTCCTGCGGTGGCAGGGGAGGGTGCCGGGAGGGAAGGGTAGGTCATTAGAGGGTGTGGACTTGACTAGGGAGTCGTGGAGGAAACAAATGGCACTGGGCACACCACAGACGGATATGTGCAGAAGTTGTGATTGCTAAAGAAAATCGGTGGATCTAATGCTGTTTGCAACTTGGTGATCGTTCTGGATGATCGATCGCAAGTGTGATTCACACGGCAATAGTTTGTGAAAGAATGAAAGGTTTGTTTCATTGGAGAAGTTTTCTGCAGTTCCAGTTCCAATTGACTGTTTGAAATCCTGATCAGACCTTTATGTGGAGTGTTACATCAAAATACTCATTCACAATCCCACTGGATAAACTATTGCTCTCGATCTCTCCTTATTTGTTTCTCTTTCATTCGATGTATATTCATATAAAGTCAAGATGGAATGAAGGGACGAAACAAAAGTCGCACTCATTTTCATTATTCCAATTCAACTTACAACAGAATCAAATTGGTTTGTTTCGACTTTGATGAGGTATCAATTTATCTCAAATCTCCGGTGCAACGAAGTGCAAGAGCAAGATTCTCCATCTAATGTAGACTAAAGATGTGAGTCACAAAGGAAAACCACAGCTGCGTTTAATAAAAGTAACAACCAGAGTAGGATTTGAACCCACGTGTGAACAATGAATTACTAACCCTTCGCCATAACCTCGGGGCCATTTCCTCGCATAACAAGGGAACTCACATGCTAATAGGGGATGAGAAATTCCTTGAGTTGAATCTAATCCACGCCATTATGTTTCTGCTTTCAGCAGAATGATAATATCAGCAAAATCCAAGGAATTGACACCAGCCTTGGAAGGAATAGCTGTCCTTGATTCATTCCGAGTCGGAACTGTCTCAGAATGAACCAGCGAACAAGAAATTTCCGTTACATTCACACCCCATATTTACTCTTGACTCATAATTTCTTCAGACAGTTTCTGCTTTACGTGAAGAAGAATATATGGAGAGAGAAGTAAAGGTGATGATTTAGCTCGATGGCTTTTCTCATATGGCTGAACCTGAACTGGGTAAAGTTCCCGGAAATGCAGTTTTGTTCGCTTCATTTTATTAATTTTGCTGCAACCTCACTCTGCTCATTGCAATGATCGAAAGTGAATTGGATTTGTATCATTGGAATGTTTAATATTGTATTCAATTTTGATCCGTATCTATTTCAGCTTAAAGAAAATAGTGATGAGAAAAACTGAAAGTTTAACTACAAAGAAAAAGCCAGTTTTGATGCTCAGTTACTTTGGCAGATTTCAGTGGGTATCTAATGAACCCAACATCATGGCGATTGTCCTCCCATCTTTAAGGCATGAAATTAAAGCAGAAAATCGATTTCCAAGCGACGTGTCACTTCCTATTCATTATGGGATATCTTTCCTTGACAATCTATAAAATCTGCTCAGTTCCATTTATAATGTTTAATGTCGAATATTAATGCAAATCTTTCAAAACTCTGAAATGTTTGCTGACTCTTATTTGGCTGCATACGTTTTTGATATTTCTTTACATTTCAATTTATCCAAATTAGACATTGTTTCCTCGCACCTTCCACTTTATCACTTTTACCCAGCCACAGGCTGTCTCTCTCTCCTGGTGAAACTCACTGCTTGTGTGTCTCTAAATGTGCCTTCCCAAATATTTTGGAAACGGATTCTCTGAGTGACAAAAATTCTGCTCCCATCATTTCTTTGTCCTACATCAATGGTTTTGAATTACTGACGTTCAGATATTTAGTAACTTGAAAGAGTGAATTTACCACCTATTTCCTCCCTCCAAACCTCACATATTCTGGAGAACTTCCATTCGGTTTTCGTTGGTTCAGTTCCAAATTTTTCAACACACAAATAAATAAAATCCCATCCCCACTAAACGCCGTCAGTATCATCTCTAATGCCTTAGCAGCCCAGTAAACGCTGGCAGTGTCCTCTCTGATAGAATCACAGATTGCCTACAAGGCAGAAAGTACAAGTCACCCAATCGAGTCTATAGGGTCACTCTGAAGAGCATCACAACCAGACCGAGCCCCCGATTCTCTCCCATATATTTCACCTGAAGAAAGAACAGCCCTCTGGCTTGTGATTTCAAATAAACGGACTGGAATAAAACATTGCATCTTGTGACTGATGACCTTATCCCCGCATTACCCAAAGATAATTCACTTAACTTAGTGATTTCAATCCCTGGACATGACAGGGCAATTTAACATGGTCAATCCACCTCAACTGCAGATCTAAAATCAGTGCGAGCCACTCAGCAATCATATCATAACAGTGACCACAATCTGCATCATGTTTAATAGCTTTATACACTGGTAACAGCCTAGTGAAAGCAAGCTGCGCCCATCAACCATAATTCAATGCATCCAAACGCGATTCTGCACCTCATTCGTGCTGCAGGAAATGTTTCTGCACTCAGATCTGAATGGGTTTACCCTGTTTTCTTCCTCAGGTTCCTGCTTTAAGCATACATTTCAGTCAGAAACAAATTGATGAAATGGTTTTCATTCCCACAGCGATACAATGTGCAGTTTGCAGAAGTTACGTGTTTGCACTTTCACTGACAAACTCTCTCCCCAGGAGCTGCAGTCCTTCCCCACGCTGGTTCAGACAGCACTGTCCTTGCTGTGGCATATCCCATTGAGAATGGAAGACCAGGCATTAATAACCTTCACTGGGGAACAGAGCGACAGATTTAAAACCTTTACGATGCACCCAGCGGAGAATTGAGCCCTGTGACAGGCGGGGACACTAACCACGATACTGCCGAGGACAACAACGTCGAAGGAGGCCCTTCAGCCTATTGTGGCCGCACTTTCCAACACAACTGCTTAACGACCTGAATCAAGTTTTCCATCATTCAGCCCATAGCCTTATCTGTCTTGGCATCACAAAGTCTCATCTGAATATTTTTTTTTTAGGTGTAAAGGGTTTCCGCCTCTCTGACGCTTTGCACACATCTACTCAAACCTTTCTGCCTTTTCCCGACATCTCTTGGCCCGGTATTCGATCCCTCCATCAACAGGATACGCTTCTTTCAGTCTATCTGAGCAGTATCCCTGATTGTTTTGTACATCTCAGTCATGTCTTCCTCAATCTCCCCTGCTCGGCGACAAACAACCGCAGTCTGTCCAATCTCTCCTCATAACTGAAACTATTCAGCCAGACAATACCCCAGTGAATCTCTCCTGCACTGTTCCCAGTGCGATCACATCCATGCTATAATGTGAATTGTAGAACTCCACACAGTACATAGAACATAGAACATAGAACATAGAAGAATACAGCGCAGTACAGGCCCTTTGGCCCTCGATGTTGCGCCGATCCAAGCCCACCTAACCTATACTAACCCACTATCCTCCATATACCTATCCAATGCCCGCTTAAATGCCCATAAAGAGGGAGAGTCCACCACTGCTACTGGCAGGGCATTCCATGAACTTACGACTCGCTGAGTGAAGAACCTACCCCTAACTTCAGTCCTATATCTACCCCCCCCCCTTAATTTAAAGCTATGCCCCCTTGTAATACCTGACTCCATACGCGGGAAAAGGTTCACACTGTCAACCCTATCTAACCCCCTAATCATCTTGTACACCTCAATCAAGTCACCCCTAAACCTTCTTTTCTCTAATGAAAACAGCCCCAAGTGTCTCAGTCTTTCCTCATACGATCTTCCTTCCATACCAGGCAACATCCTGGTAAACCTCCTCTGCACCCGTTCCAGTGCCTCCACATCCTTCCTATAGTATGGCGACCAAAACTGCACACAATATTCCAGATGCGGCCGCACCAGAATCTGAAACAACTGCATCATGACCTCAGGACTCCGGAACTCAATTCCTCTACCAATAAAAGCCAGTACGCCATATGCCTTCCTCACCGCACTATTTACCTGGGTGGCAACTTTCAGAGATCTGTGTACATGGACAACAAGATCCCTCTGCTCATCCACACTACCAAGTATCCGACCATTAGCCCAGTACCCCATCATTTTGTTATTCTTCCCAAAGTGAATCACCTCACACTTAGCTACATTGAATTCCATTTGCCACCTTTCTGCCCAGCTCTGCAGCTTCTCTATATCCTGCTGTAACCTGCCACATCCTTTCTCACTGTCAACAACTCCTCCGACTTTCGTATCATCTGCAAACTTGCTCACCCAACCTTCTAACCCCTCTTCCAGGTCATTTATAAAAATGACAAACAGCAATGGTCCCAAAACAGATCCTTGCGGAACACCGCTAGTGACGGCACTCCATGAAGAAACTTTGCCATCAACTACTACCCTCTGTCTTCTTCCATCCAGCCAATTCCTAATCCAAACCTCCAACTCACCCTCAATGCCATATCTCCGTATTTTCTGCAGTAGCCTACCATGGGGAACCTTATAAAACGCCTTACTAAAATCCATATATACCACATCTACCGCTTTCCCCTCATCAACCTCCTTCGTCACCTTTTCAAAGAATTCAATAAGGTTTGTGAGGCACGACCTGCCCTTCACAAAACCATGCTGACTATCCTTGATCACATTATTCCTATCCAGATGTGCATAAATCCTATCCCTTACAATTCTCTCTAAGACTTTGCCCACAACAGAAGTGAGACTCACCGGCCTATAGTTACTAGGGTTATCCCTACTCCCCTTTTTGAACAAGGGAACCACATTTGCTATCCTCCAGTCTTCTGGCACTACTCCTGTAGACAAAGAGGACATAAAAATCAAGGCCAATGGCTCTGCAATCTCCTCCCTTGCTTCCCAGAGAATCCTAGGATAAATGCCATCAGGCCCAGGGGACTTATCTATTTTCACCTTTTCCAGGATTTCCAACACCTCTTCTCTACATACCTCAAAGCCATCCATTCTACTTATTTGTGACTCAGTATTCACATCGACGACAATGCCCTGTTCCTGAGTAAATACTGAAGAAAAGTATTCATTCAGTGTCTCCCCAATCTCTTCCGCCTCCACACGCAACTTCCCACTACTATCCTATTCCTACCCTAGTCATTCTTTTATTTCTAACATACCTATAGAAAGCCTTAGGGTTTTCCCTAATCCTACCGACTAAGGACCTTTCATGTCCCCTCCTTGCTGCTCTTAGCTCTCTCTTCAGGTCCTTCCTGGCTACCCTATAACTCTCAATCGCTCCAATTGAACCTTCACGTCTCATCTTGAGATCGGCCGCCCTCTTCCATTTAACAAGGGATTCCAATTCCTTATTAAACCACGGCTCCCTCGCACGACCCTTTCCTCCCTGCCTGACAGGTACATGATTATCAAGGACACTCAATAGTTGCTCCTTGAACAAGCTCCACATATCATTTACACTCTTGCCTTGGAGTCGAGTTTTCCAAGCCACACATCCTAAGTCATGCCTTACCGCATCATAATTTCCCTGACCCCAGCTATAACTCTTGCCCTGTAGTACACACTTATCCCTCTCCATCACGAGAGTAAAAATCACCGAATTATGGTCACTATCCCCAAAGTGCTCACCTACCTCTAATTCTAACACCTGGCCTGGTTCGTTACCCAGAACCAAATCCAGTATGGCCTCACCTCTTGTTGGCCTGTCTACATATTGTGTCAGGAAACTCTCCTGCACACATTGAACAAACACTGACCCATCTAACGAACTTGAGCTATAGCTTTCCCAATCAATATCAGGAAAGTTAAAGTCCCCCATAACAACCACCCTATTACTGTCACCTGAATCACCTTCCCTATCCTTTCTTCAATGATTCTAGGACTATTAGGAGGCCTGTAAAAGACTCCTAATAGGGTGACCTCACCTTTCCTATTCCTAACCTCAGCCCAAACTACCTCAGATGGCAAGTCCTCATCCATCGTCCTTTCCACCACTGTAATACTATCTTTGACAAGCAATGCCACACCTCCCCCTCTTTTACCCCCACCTCTGACCCTACTAAAACATTTAAATCCTGGAACCTGCAACAGCCAATCATGTCCCTGTTCTAGCCATGTCTCCGTAATAGCCACAACATCGAAGTCCCAGGTACCAACCCACGCTGCAAGTTCACCTACCTTATTTCGTATACTTCTTGCATTGAAGTATACACACTTCAAGCCACTTTCCTGTTTACAGGCACCCTCCTTTGAAATTGATGCCATGTTCCTAACCTCCCTACACTGCAGGCCCTGCACCCTGAAGCTACAATCTGGGTTCCCATGCCCCTGCAGAGTTAGTTTAACCCCCGCCCCCCCCCCCCCAAGAGCACTAGCAAACCTCCCCCCAAGGATACTGGAGCCCCTCAGGTTCAGGTGTAGACCATCCTGTTTATAGAGGTCCCACCGTCCCCAGAAAGAACCCCAGTTATCCAAAAACCGGAATCCCTCCCTCCTGCACCATCCCTGTAGCCACGCATTTAACTGTTCTCTTTCCCTATTCCTCGAATCTCTATCACGTGGCACGGGTAACAAACCAGAGACAACAACTCTGTTCGTTCTAACTCTGAGCTTCCAACCTAGCTCCCTGAAAGCCTGTCTAACATCCTCGGCACTCCTCCTACCTATGTCGTTGGTGCCAATATGGACCACGACTTCAGGCTGCTCCCCCTCCCCCTCCAGGACCCGGAAAACACGATCAGAGACATCACGTACCCTTGCACCTGGGAGGCAACATACCAAACGTGAGTCTCTCTCGTTCCCACAAAACCGCCTATCTGTGCCCCGAACTATCGAGGCCCCAATTACTACTGCTCTGCTCTTCTTCACCCTTCCCTTCTGAGTAACGGGGACAGGCTCCGTGCCAGAGACCTGAGCCCCGTTACTTACCCCTGGTAAGTCATCCTCCCCACCAGTATCCAAAACGGTATACTTGTTCTTGAGGGGAACGGCCGCAGGGGGTCCCTGCACTGGCTGCTTCCTCCCAGTCCCCCTCACTGTCACCCATCTATCTGCCATCTTTGGAGTTACTACTTCCCTATAACTCTGATCTATGACCCCCTCTGCCTCCCGAATGATCCGAAGTTCATCCAACTCCAGCTCCAGTTCCCTAACACGGTCTTGGAGGAGCTGGAGATGGGTGCACTTCCTGCAAGTGTAATCGGCAGGGACGTCGATGGCATCCCTCACCTCATACATGTTGCAGGAGGAACATTGCACTGCCTTCACTGCCATCCCTCTAAAGCTAACTTATATTTCAAAAAAAAAACTGGGTCTAAAGAATACAACAAGCAAAATTCAGCACTTACCTACTTACCACAACAGATGTTATTATTAGGTTAGAGGAGGAGGGCGGGTGGGAGGCACTACCCGTGTAGTGCCTCGGGTTCCTCTCCTTCGCGCATTTAAAGGGGGAAAAAACCTACCCAGGTAAGCTTACACTAACTGCTTCCGGGTCTCGGCTGCCCCTCTGGTCGTCGTCACTTCCCTCTGGTGCTCCCGCTCTTTCTGTGAAGAGAGAGTGAAAGAGAAAAAAAATACACCGCTGCCCGCTACCGGTAAGTACTTTTAAAACCAAACGGTCTTACCTTCGCTGCTGCTCGCACTGGAAATCCAGTACTCGAGCTAGATCCAAATAAAGTTTTCTTTTATTCTGTTACTGTATGAGGGCATTGCTGGCTCGGCAGCATATTTTGCTATCTCAAAGTACACAGCGGGCAGCTGAGTCTCAACTATATTGCAGTGAGTCTGGAGTCATATGGAGGCCCGACCAGATAAGAAAGGCAGTTTCCTTCCGAAAAGGACATCAGTGAAACTGATGGTTTTATTTTTTTTTCAACAATTGACCGTGGATTTATGGGAGTTATTAGATTCGTAATTCCAGATATTTACTGAATCCCAATTCTACCACCTAGCATGGTCGGAGTCAAACCCGAGTCCGTGGTGTCTGAATTAATAGTCCAGTGGTAAGAGCGCTCGGCCATTGCAGAAAACCGGTCAAACTGATCTTTTCCAATGGAGTTGCTTTTCCCCGATACTGTCCTGTGTCATTTTCGTGAGCTTGACAATCCAATAATCTCTTGTCCGTCTCAGTAAAAGTTGCTACATAAGTACTGATCTCACAACAGTGTTAACCAAATGGATCAACTGGTCTGCAGGTCCAGATCGTGGGGTTGGGGCACGTTCACCCAGTAACAGTGACCACAGCAGCACAGACTGAACGGTATCAATATGAGAGTCAGTATTTGATTCTGCAGTGCCTTCATTGAATAGGAAATGACTCCACAGCCACATGATGAAAGAGCAGCGCTCCGAAAGCTAGTGCTTCAATTAAACATGTAAGACTATAACCTGGTGTTGTGTGATTATTAACTTTGTACACCATAGTCCAACACCGGCATCCCGAAATTAATGAAATGGGGGTGTTGGACGGAAAGTCGGGTTAATGATCGTAGGAGGGAAGTAATCTTTGAGAACGGGTGGATTTAAATGCTGACATATGAAACACAGAGTTATGAGCGAGCAGAATTTGAAGGAAAAAGATCATTCCTTGGACAAAATTACCATGTCAAAACAACTTATACCTTCGTGTGCTTCACAAAAACTGGGGCGAATAGAGAAACTACTACCGTGACTCGGATTCGAACCAAGGTTGCTGCAGCAACATCGCAGAGTACTAACCACTAAAGGATCGCGGTATCCCACATATCTGCACGCTACTAGGTCGCTATAAGTTCAGTAGCATAGACAATGTTAGGCAGAGTACCTAACACAATATCAGTGCTCAGCGAACAGTGGCAGATATGTGGGAACTCAGAATGGGCTGACCGTTTAACATTGCTGACCCGGAGGCTGTGGTGATTCCATCATTAATGTACTGAAGGCTGAGATAAATAGATTTCTCCAAAACATCAAAGACTCCGGGGACAGTGCAGGTTTTGTTGAAATGTATGCTCCAATAGCAATGCAATTTAACATCGGCTCCTTCACCAGCTCCCCCCACACAAGGCAGTAACCACTGCTGCCACAGAGTCCCAGTTCCCAGCCCCCGAATCAGAGGAACTGAGTGGCGCAGTCACAAAGATCCAACTGGAAATCGCACAGATACTCGATGGCTCCAGGTACACAACCGGAGATTGCACGGTATTTCTATGACGGTTTAGAGGTGTAAGCAGTTCCGTGGTTGCGAATGCTCCTGGTCAAAGGCGGGGCAGAAGGGAAATTTGTTCCCGTTTATAATAACATTGCAATCTACAGAGCATCTTGCTGAGACAACTGAGTGCCACAACTGGAGCGAGGGCGGCTGGTTTGAAGTTTGATTTTCCTTCGCCATCACCCACTTCCCTGGAATGAATTGATTCACCATTTTTATTTCAATTGTTTAATATCTCCCTGCAGTCTGCGGCTTTCTTCCTCATGGTTAATTGCATGACTAACTTGTATGATCTGCACACTGCTGAATAACGATCATTACAAGTAAATATGAATCATTGATCTATATGAGAAAAGAGTGGAACACACAACAGGCATGCTGCGTAGGTTTGCAGGCGACATCAGAATTGTAGACAGTGAGGAAGATTATCTAAGTTTCAAAAGGATATTAATCCAATGAGTCGTTGGACTGAAAAATGTAACATGGAATTCAATCTGGATAAATGGAAGGTATTGCATTTTGGTACATTTTGCTTTGCGTAGTGTTGGAGAACACGGATGCTCGGGATGCAGGTACATAATTCTTTGTAGTTTGCATCACCTACAGACAAGGTGGTCAAAGGTATTTAACATACTTCCCTTCATTGCTCAGTCCTTTGTGTATAGTAGTCGCGACGTTATGTTGAAGGTTTGCAGGACATTGATGAGGCCTCTTCTGGAATATTATGTCCAGTTCTATTAGCCCAGTTGTAGGAATGAAATTATTCAGCTGGAGCAGTTTCAGAAAAGGTATACACGCATGTTGCCGTGTGTGGAAGGTTTGAGTTATAATGAAAGGCTCGATAGGCTGAGGCTATTTTCAGATTCCCGATCAGGGTGCTGGAAAACCACAACAGGTAAGGTAGTATGCGAGGAGCAGGGGAATCATTTTTTCGCGCAAGTGTCGTTCATCAGGCTCTTCCCTGAAACGTCGATTTTCCTGCTCCTCAGATGTTGCCTGACCTGCTGTGCTTTCCCAGCACAACACGATCGACTCTGATCCCTCATCTACAGTTCTCACTTTCTCCTAGTTGAGGCTGGTTTCACTCGAGGTTAGGGGTTTGAGCGGCGACCTGACAGAAATTTATGAATTCTTGAGAGGCAAGTTAGAGTTAACGATAGCTGGCTTTTCCCAGGAGGGGGATTTTAAGACGAGAGGGCATATGTTTAAGATGAAGAGAGAGAAGTTAATAAAAAAGGACATGTGAGGATTTTTTTTTAGAGAAAGTGTTTTACGTGTGCAATTAACTTGCTGAGGAAGTGATGGATGAGGGTACATTTGCAACATTTAAAGAACAATTCGATCCAAACATGAATGGGAAAGTGGGATTTTTAAAATAAATTTATTCATGCCTAGTACATCAGTTATTTCCCAGAGGACAGTTAAGAGTCAACCACAATATTATCCATCTAGAGCCTCCTGTGGGACAGAGCAGAGGAATATGACAGTTTACTTTCTGAACAGGCATGAGTGAATCAGATGGGAGTTTCCACACAACTGAGACTCCTCAATTCCAGGTGCTTACTGAATTCAAACTCCACTATCTGTCATGCCAGAACCTGAACCCTTTGTCCCCAAAATATTACTTGGGTTTTTGGATCAACAACACAGAAGTAAAACTACAAGGGCATTATAACCACTCAGCGGGTACAGCAGGAGGCAGATGGGAGTTGATTAGTTTGGCAGTATGTTCAGCATGGATTGGTTGGACTGAGGGGGCGTTTTCATGCTGTATGACTCTACGATTGACGCTATGGAGCAAATAGCTGGTTGGGATGAACAGCAGCATTGACAGCATAACTGAACACCTGATGGGATATGTAATCCTGCTGGAGTCTCGGAGGTTGTTTTGCTCAGTGATCCCTTCCCACACACGGGACTGGTGAACGGCCTGTCCCCAGTCCCCAGTTACTGATTAAATGAGATTCCATTTCTGTGGTTAATTGAATCCCTTCCAGCAGTTCCCACATTGCCCTGCTTTCTCTGTGGTATCGGCGTCCTTTTTTCAACCCAGGGTGAACGATCCTTTCAAATTGTGTCCACACAGATACAAATCCTGTTTTCCAAGTTGTTAATGTGTTTTCATTCTTCCTCATTCACCCACAGGGTGTGAGTATCACTGGTCAGGACAACATTTATTCTTCGCCCCTTGTTCGTTGCTGCCTGGCTACGCCACACACCCGGGTGCGATCCCAGCCTCGGGTCTCTGTCTACACAGAATGGGCAGTCTGCACATTCTCTGTGTGTTTGCGTTTTTATTTCTCCCTCTGACCAAAGATGTGCCAGTTACAGGGATCAACAATGGGAAATGCAGGTTTATGGGATAGGCAATACCGTGGGGTCTGATGTGATGCGCTTCGGATGGACCGTCTGGACTGGAAGGGCTGACTACCCTGCTTCCCCAAACGATGGGGATTCTTGAATTAAGGGTCAGCTCATGTTTTTCTGGCCCTGGAGTCTCTCGTAGGCAGGACTGGGCAAGATTCTGCATAAGTGACATGAATGAATGGGATTGTAGGAAATTAAAGTTATTATCTCTGTTTCTGAGGTCAGGCGTGCATTTCAGGTTTTACTCGTCGAACTTAAACATCACCTTTTCCATGTCCCAGCCCCCAAGGACAACCAGTTCAAAATATCACCCAACACCGCCTTCTCCAGGTTGAAGTCTTGACAGTGTGGAAGAAACTGATTCTGAGCTGATGCAAGCAAATGCAGCTGCCACCGCCAGTGTCGGAAACACAGACCTAAACAGCAAAATCATCTGTTAAACCCACCAATGCAAAGTTAACGGCTCAACACGCTCCAATTGTGCCACTCAGCTGTCTTAGCAAGATGCACTATAAGTCGCTATGAGAGTATAAACAGGGACAACTATTCCCTTGATCAGGAGCATGAGGAATTTCTTGCGCCTCTATACCATCATAGAAGGACCGCACTGTCACCTACTGCATCACTGAAACCAGAGAGTAACATCGCGCACTCATCCCATTCCCATTCCCGGTTGTATCTGGGAGGCTGTGGCGCAGTTTCTCTAAATCCGAGGCTGTGAACTGGGATTATGTGTGATTATCTGCAACACTGGTTGTGGCCTTGAGGAAGCTGGTGAAGTCGCCGATGTCAAGCTATAAATGCTGCTGAAGCATACATTTCAACAATATCCTGTACTGTCCCCCGAGTCTTTGATATTTTGGCGAAATCTATCAATCTCAGTTTTCAACATTCTCATTCAAGGATCTCCACAGCCTCTGAAGACATCGAATTTGAAGATTCAATTCATTCTCAGTTCCCACATGCCTGTGACTGTTCGCTGAGTACTGATATTGGACATTTGCTGTTTTTCCGAACATTTCCTCTGCTAGTACACTTATTGCTGCGTGCAAGCATCCTGTTCTGTTGTTGCTGTGATCATGATTGTCGGTATTTTGCATTGTGACACAGCAACCTCGAATTGAAACCAAATCACGGCACTAAGTTTTCTCTTCGTTGTCCTTTTTGTGACACATGGTAAGAAATTAATTGTTTTACCTTCAAATTACGCTCTCTCACATCTCTGCGTTTCATATATGAGGATTCAAACACACTCGTTGTCGGAGATGTCTCTCCTTCCCACGATCATTAAACCTCCTTTCCGTCCCTCCTCCCATTTCTCTGAGGCAATGCACAATCTGTCACTCCCTTTCACATTCATACCGTTCTGTCTGTGCTGCGGTCACTTTTGCTGGGTGAACGTGCCCCAATCTCACCATCGGCACCTCCAAACGAGTCGATCTATTTGAATACCGCAGTTGTGAAATCAATCCCCATGTAGCAGCTTTTACTGACATAGGACAGAGACAATTGGCGCATCAGGCTCTTGGAAAAGACCCAGGCCAGTTTTGGGGAAAAGAGATTTTACTGGAAATGATCAGCTTTTGTGGCTTTCTGTGTTGCTCTTGTGGTAGTTTCATAGGACTGATAATCGAGTGACCGAGGTAATAGTCTGGGCACTTGGGCTTGAGCCCCACCATGCCATATTGTAAAATTTGGATTCAGCAAATATCTGCAAGGAAGAATCTATTGATTACTATATATCCATTGACAATTTTTGAAAAAGAAACATCTGGTTCACTGTTGTCATTTCAGGATGGAATATGCTGTCCTTACTTGGTCTGACCTGCATGTTACTTCAGACTCATAACAATATGGTTGAGTCTCAATTGCCCTCTGGGCAATTCAGAATGGTTAATAAATTCTACTTAGCCAGAATTGCCCTCATACTAATATAGAAATTTTAAAACAAATGTTCATTAGGCTCAAGCAAGAGTGTTGTGTGCAGTTTTGCAAGTCAGATTATCGCATGGATGTGATCACACTGAGAGAAGTGCAGGAAATATTTACCGGGGTATTGTTTGGGCTGAAGAGTTTCAGTTGTGAAGAAAGACAGGACAGAGTGCCGTGTTTGTCGCTGTGCAAAGGAGATGTAGAGGAGATATGATTGAGTTAGGGTATGGACAGGGTTGACTGAACGAGTTTCCCATTGATGGAGGGAGTGATTAGCAGGGGCCAGAGATCTAAGAGAAAGGCAGAATGGTTTGAGAAGATGTGCAAAACTGCTTTATAAGCTAGTAGGTGGTTGGAATTTGGAATACACTGTCTGCATTTTTCAGAGCGGCAGAAACCCTTAGGAACCTGAACAAACATTCAGATTTGAACTTGTGATGCCAAGACATATAAGGGTGTGGGATTAACGTTGTGAAATGGGATTCAGTTCATTAGGGCAGTTGTTTTTGACAAGTGTGACCACAATTGGTTGAAGGGCCTCCTTTGACACTTTTGTTCTCGGTAGGATAGTGTATAGTGTCCCCGCCTGTCACAGGGCTCAATTCTCCACTGGGGACAATGTAAATATTTTGAAACAGTCGCTCCATTCCCAAGTCGGGTATTGATACTTGCCCTTCCATTCTCGATGGGGCATGTCACAGGAAGGCCAGTGCTGCCTGAATCAAGTGGGGAATAAGCGGAGCTCTCAGGGAGGCAGTGTGTCAATGAAAGCGCAAACACGTGACTTCTGAAAACTGCACCTTGTTACTGTGTTGGAATGAAAGACTTTCGGCAGACTTGTACCGAATTGAAGTGTTTATTGGAAGCAGGAAAGTGAGGGATAAACAGCGTAAAAGCATTCAAATATGAGTGCAGAAACATTTCCCGCAGCACAAATCAGATTGTAAAACACAGAGTAGCGTTTCGATACATTGAATTTGGGTTGATGAGGCTGCGTTACCAGGGTATAAAGCCATTATAAATGATTCAGGTTTTGCTCACTATGATGGAACATTGGCTCAGTAATTTGCATTGCTGTTCGGTCTGAAGGTTATGTTGATTGGCCAAGTTAAATTGTCCTCTCGTGTCCACGAATTGAATTAAGTAAATTAAGTTAATTAGCCATGGGTAACGCGGGGACAATGTCAGAAGTCACAGGACGCAAGGTTATAGCCCAACAGCTTTATTTGACATCATAATGGGGAGGGCTGCCCCTTCTTCTGGTGAAATATAAGGGAATGGGGAGGAGAGATAGGTCTTGGTGAGATGCTCGTCAGAGTGTCGACACCGGCTCGATTGACTGAAAGGCTCTTTCTGCACTGTAGGATTCTGTGAATCTATCGGAGAGGATAATGACGGAGTTTACTGGGGTGTAAAACCATTAGAAGCGATGCTGACAAGGTATACTGAGGATGAGATTTTATTCACTTGTTGTCTTCGAAAATTTAGAACAGTTATCCCTGAACCAAGAAAGACTTAATTGGGGGTTTTTCAGGTTATGAAATGTTTGGACAGAGTAAACATGTGGAAAATTCCCACTTTCAAGTAAGTAAACCTCGAGACGCTAGACATTCAAAGCCTTTGAAAAAAACCTTTGAAGGATAAAGAAATGATGAGAGCAGAATCGCTGTCACTCCGAGAATCTGTTTTTCAAAATATTTGGAAAGGCACATTTGGTGACATACAAGGAATAAATTTCACAAGGAGAGAGACAGCGTCTGACTCGGTAAACGTGTAGGGGTGGGGTGTAGTCGGTCGGAAGTTGCGGGGAAACAATGTCGAAGTGGGTTGACTTTAAATGTAAAGAAATTTCGTGAACGTGCGCAGCTGAATAAGATTCGGTTCCAAAAACTCTGGATTTTGAAAGATTTGGCATAATATTCTACCTGAAGCATTGTAAATGGAACTAAGTGGATTTTTCTCATTGTGAAGGGATGATATTACATAATGAAGAAGAAGTGACCAGTTGCTTGGAGATCGACTTCCGGCTTTAATCATATGCGTTAAAGATGTGAGGACAAGCGCCATGATGTTTGGTCCATTTTATACTCGGTGAAATCTGCCAAAGCAACGAGCAACAAAACTGATGGGTTTTCTTTTGCATTTTAACACTCTGATTTTCTAAGCAATATTTTCCTTTAGCTGAAATAAAGTCGGAGCAAATTTGAATACAACATTATTCGGTACAATGAGATTTATCTAATTCACTTCTGATTATTACAATGAACATTGTGAGGTTGCAGCAAAATTAAAATAAAACGAACAAAACAGCGTTTCTTGCGATTTAATCCAATTCAGGTTCAGCCATATCAGAAAGGCTATTGAGCCACAACATTGCCTTTATTTCCCTCTCCATGGCTGCTTTTTCACGTGAGAGAGAAAGTGACTGAAGAAATTATGAGTCAAATGTAGGTGTGAATATGACTGAAAATTCTTGTTTTCTGTTTCATTCTGACACAGTTCTGACTCAGAATGTATTAATGACAGCTATTCATTCTGTCAAGCATGGCTATTTATTGGAATTTGCTGTTATTATAATTCTGGTGCAATCAGAAACACAATGGCGTGGATTCGATTCCACTCTGCGGATTTTAGATCAGATTCCTTTACAGTGTGGAAACAGGCCCTTCGGCCCAACACCTCCACACCCGCCGAAGCGCAACCCACCCATACATTTGCCCCTTACCTAACACTACGGGCAATTTAGCATGACCAATTCACCTGACCTGCACATATTTGGACTGTGGGAGGAAACCGGAGCACCCGGAAAAAACCCACACAGACACAGGGAGAACGTGCAAACTCCACACAGTCAGTCGCCTGAGGCGGGAACTGAACCTGGGTCACTGGCGCTGTGAGGCAGCAGTGAGAACCACTGTGCCACCCACATTTCTCATCCTTTACTTTCACCACATGTAACCTGATGAGGTGACATGTCACTCCTCTACAAAATGTGCTGCGAAGACTGAAAGATTATGGTGTTGGGTTATTATACCGCTGTGCTCCACATTCACGAGTTCGAGTCACACTCTGTTTGCTAGCCTCACAAACCGCTCCAGCAGTTTTCCTTTGCACCTCACACTCTGGGAAACACTGTAGCGAAAATCTTGTTCTTGCCCTTCACTGCACGGCAGATTCACAAATAATCGACCCCACATTAAAGTCGAAATGAAAAGTGAGAGCAGTCATTCTATTCAATTGTAGATTAAATTGGTGGAATGAGAAGGAACGCATTTTTATTTCCGCCATACATTCCATCTTGTCGTTCTATGAATTTGCATTGAAAGAAAGAAAAACAAATAACAAGAGATCGGGAGCACAAGTTCATCCAGTGGGGTTGTTCATGAGTATCTTAACTTAACACTTCACACAATGATCTGATCAGTAATTCAAACAGTGACTCGGAATTCGAACCGCAGAAAACTTCTCCAATGAAACAAACCTTTCATTCTTTCACAAATTTCTGCTGTGTGTGAATCATACAACGATCCATCATCCAACGTGATCACTGACTTGCCAATTGTGTTAGGTCTACCAACTTTCTTCAGCATTCACAGCTTCTGTACACAGCCACCTGTGCTGTGCCCAGTGTCATTTGTTGCACCCAGGCCACAGCACATTTCTTCTTCCTGAGTTTATGAGCCTTGTTCTTGATCTGTCTGATCTGTTTAATAAACGTTTACTATCACTTCAGCCCATCTCCTCACAATTCTAAACTTATGAATAAAATAGGGCGTCAGACCAAATGTTAAACAAAGTGGAAGTATGCCACTCAGCCCATCGAGTCTGCCCCACCATTCAACAAACTCATGGTTGACCTGATAATCTTCAACTCGATTCTGTTCACTTACCTCGACAAAGTTTCATCATCTTTCTGATTAACTATCTGGCACAGTTTGAAAATACTCAACAACTCAACCTCAACAGTGGGTGCCACAAAAACACCACAGACTTTCTGGCCACTGAGCAAAGAAATTACTCATCATTTCTGAAATAAATAGGCAATACCTAATTCTGTGTTCATGTCGATTGATGTTCTCCTCACAGCATAGGGCAAGCCGCCTGCCCGTATCTACCCTGTCAAGTTCCAGTGAATATTGAACGTTTATAAATGTTATTATGAGATTATAGAGTTCCCCTCCACCACCTTTGTTTCAAGGAGAAGAATCCCAGCCGAACCAATCATTCCACGAAGGTCCATTTTATACAGAGTTAGCAACATGTTTGTAAATCTCTGCTGGCCCTTACAGCGTCCTTACGAAGTTATAAGACAGGTGGAGAAATTTCGGCGAGGAAACGGGTTGAAATTTCAGGAGCAGACGGGAATTAATCATATTCGATTGACATTCAATGGCTTCAGTGTAACTGAATTCCTCCGTGTAATCGTCCTGGGAGCCAGTATTTCGGAGAAATGGAACCTGACCGCCCATATAAAGAAGTTGACTATAATAACATGTCCGTTTGTCGACTTTGTTTGATTATTAACTCAATTCTCGTCTCCATGAAGCCTACGTTGTCCGCAATGCACACATTAGATGTTTAACAGAACTCTCTCCATTTGCCTAGGTGGGTGCAGCTTCAATACCACTGAAGGAACTGGACACCCTCCACGACAATGCAATCACTTAACTGTACATTCTTCAATACCTGAATATTTATTCCCTTAATTGTTAAGGCACAATTGCAGCAGAGTGCACCACCTAGAAGATTCACTGGAGAACGTCATCCAGGTTTTGTTGACAGAACCTTCAATGTTCAAAAACTTTACCGACTATAATACAAGACTGAAGATGCACTGAAACGTCACCGTTTGCAAATTACCCTCCATGGCACATACCAGCATGACTTGGAGAGGAATCAGTGGTAAATTCATTGAGTGATGAAACGGTCTTGATGCTCAAAGAGTTATACTTCAGCCCTCCACCTTTTATCATACAATTTTTAAAAAAGTTGACTCTTGATTTGACCAGACTTGTGCACATTTCTTTGGTTGTTTCCTAAACTGGCGCTTGCTAAAGATCGAATATCATCCTCAGCCTGTGGTCAACAATAGAAAATATCCAAAAACCCTCTCGAACAACTGATCTCCCTGTCCAACAATCTGCAGAGATCTGTGAATGTCCACTCCAAGATGTCTTTGTTCCTGTACACCACTCAGAATCCCCACTGTTATTGTTTCAACTCCCCAAATTCATTCCCACTTATTGGTCTGGATGCAGTTACATTCGCCATTTTTCCTTTCTACCTGATTGCGACATCCCTGTGGTCCCTGAAATTATTCATCACAGTCAACTACACAAACAATTGTTGTATCTTCTGTAAACTTCTAAACCATGACTCCTACAACTACGTTTGAATTATCGATCTACATCAGAAAACAAATGTACTCTGCTGGTAACAGGCATCCAAACATGGTTCATTTTTGGATGGGATGAATACCTGAAATAACAGCAGAATCGGACCCTTGCTGTCATTTGTAAACCTGATGGTGACTCAGCAGGTTGGTCTCCTGACTGATTCCTTCTCATGTGGGAGTGGTAAATGACCTGTCCAAGTTGTGACTGAGCAAGTGAGTTTACACTTCAGCGGGCAATTGAATCCCTTCCTGCAGACCCCACCCGCATGGACATGCCTTCATTGCGGCGTGGGTATCCTTGTGTCTGTTTAGTTTGGATAAGCAGTTGAATTTGAGTCCACGCTGAGACGACTCCCAATTATCCCTGTCATCCATGTATCTTTTTTATCCTTCCTTATTCTCCCACGGAGTGTGACCATCATAATCTTGTTGTTCATCCTTAACTCTCCTTGACTTGAGTCAGAGGGAATTTATGGGTGTACCGTACTATTGTGCGGCTGAGTCATATATTGGCAGGTCTCGTTAAGGACGGCAGATTTCCCTTTTGAAGGGAACTGAATGAATGGGTTTTCAGCAAATTAAAACTTTTTTGTCACTGTTCATCTGAGCGGGTTTATATTCCAGATTTTATTCATCAAATCTAATTATTACTAGCTGCCATGCTCCATTCCCCAAGGGTTTCTGGCCCAAATATCGCCATTACATTTGCAGATGACACGAAGATTGGTGGAGTAACCGAAATCATAGGGGAGTGTCAACGAATGAAGGAGAATATAGATAGACAGGAGAGTTGAGCGGAGAATTGGCAGATGGAGTAGAATCCAGACAAATGTGAGGTAATGCATTTTGGGAAGTCGAATTCTCGAGCCAAATATATTGTAAACGGAAGAGCCTTGGGTAAAGTTGATGAGCAAAGCGATTGGCAGTTCAGATCCTTTGTACCCTGAATGTAGCTGCACAGGTGGAGTGAGTGGACAAGAAAGCATACGGCGTGCTTGTCTTCACCAGACGGGGCGTTGAGTATAAGAGTTGGCATGCTAAAATTGTACAAGATTTTGGTTCAACCGCATTTAGAATGCTATGTACTGTTCTGGTCTCCAAATTACCAAAACGATATGCACGTTTATGAAAGAGTGCAGAGAAAGTTTATGAGGATGTTGCCTGGTATGGAAGGTGTTAGCTCTGAAGAGAGGTTGAGTAGGTAATGTTTGTTTTCATTAAAGAAAACGAGATTGAGGGGGACCTGATTGACGTCTACAAAATCATGAACGGTATAGCCAGGGTGGAAAGAGATAAGCTTTTTCCCAAGGTGAGGGATTCAATAATGAGATGTCATACGTTCAATATGAGAGGTCAAAAGTTTTAGAGAGTTCGACGTTGGAAGTATTTTACACAGAGGTTGGTAGGTAGTTGGATAGTGTTGAACAGCAGAGGTAGTAGAGGCAAGCACGGTAGATGCATTTCAGGTGTGTCTGGACAGATGCATGAGTAGATGGGGTGCAGAAAGATACAGTTGGTTTGGAATTTAGTGATAGGTTTCGACAGTGGATCAGCTCAGGCTTCGACGTCCAAAGGGTCTGTTCTTGGCCTGTAAATTTTCTGTGTTCTCTGTTCCTCTATGTTCACTACACTACCAACTGCATGCTACATTGCGACATCTCAGAGAATGACATTGTCAATTCCAATTATCACAAAGGGAATTCGAATATGACATGCGGCTGTGTCGGAATGAAAGTGATGTATGCTGGATTGGAGTGTCTACTGGGAGCAAAAGGCTGATTTGGAGACGATGTGATCTAAAACAGCTCTTACAGTCAAAGTAACAAAACAGCGCATTGTGAAGGAAAATTTCAGAGAATGCTTTCAATTAATCAACCTCTCGCTTAAGACTCCAGCACGCTTCAGCTGAGCCAATCTGCAGTGCGGGTTAATGCTGCTGTTGTATCTTAATAATCTAATAAACGGAGACAAATATGCCCTTCCTCCCCGCGTTTGACCAGGAAACCTCCCAGCTTTGGCATTTCATGCGCCTCTGTACCATCATATAAGAACCATGTCCTCACTTTCAAAGCAGTCATTCCATTTCAAGACCGTGGTTGTGAGATCATTTCTCATGTCGCAGCTTTTACAACATGGACCATAGATTATTGGAACATCAGGCTCAGCAAAAGGACAAAGGGTAGCAGTGAGGAAAAGATAATTTATTTGGAAGTACGTCTTTCTGTGGACTTCTACGTCATTTATTTCACTTGCTCATTTGGCTCTATCTGGTCTATTGTGTGCAGTTCTGCAATTCACATGATACCACGGATATGATAGCACTGCAGACTCAACTTCCAAATGGTTTCAGTATGCACTGTGTCTAATTCCATTAACTCTGTATCTGTACGTCTTTGTCCCTTTTTTAGTCTTTGTTATTCACATCTATCCTGTCATGTGAATTGCAGAACAGGACAATCGACGTTTTGGGCATACGCCACCACCAAACCGTTACCACTTGACGCCTGGAAGATGAACGCCTCATATTCTGCCTTAGGACCCTGCAACCACACGAGAAAAATGTGGATTTCAATGGCTTCCTCATTTCCCCTCGCCACACATTATTATAGTCTGAAGCATCAAACTCAGCACCACCCTCCGGACCGATTTATCTCTCCCCGTCTGACATATCACCTCCTCCCTTGCCTCAAACCACCATTCGCTTTCCCAGCTACCTTGCACCCAACTCCAACCCCCTCCCATTTATCTCCCAGCCACACCACCCCCCCCTCCCCCAACAAGACTCATTCCTGATGAAAGACTTATGCCAGAAACGTCGATTCTTCCAGGAAGCTGCCTGACCTGCTGTACCTTTCCAGCACGACACTGTCGCCGTGGCGAAGCTGGACGAGCTCTGCTCAGGCTCTTTATCTGAGAGCGGAGAAGGCTGAGTGAGGAAGTGATTAAGGTGCACTTTAAGGGGATCGGTATGTGAGACAGGAACAAACTTCTTCTGGGAAGAGTTAACAACCAGGGATCTCCGTTAAACAGAATGGTGAGGGTGCTCAGACGAGATTTAGGAAGAGCGTTTTCACTCTTAGAGTATTGTTTATTTGGAATTCACTATGTGTCGGTGTGGTAAAGGTATGAATCAGCAAAACATTTCAGGAGTATTTAGCCGAATACTTGAGAAGCTAGAGCAAACATGGATAACGACCAGGTAATGGAAAGTGGGGTGAAGCTAAAGAGATGTCTGATGAAATAACCAAACACTGTACAGAAAATACAGAGCATGAAAGCAAGGGAAGGGTAAAGACATGGAAACTACTGGCGATCTGTTACAAGGGATCTGCGGAATGTTACACTCGTCATAAGGTCACGGGGACAGGATGTGGCCAGTGTGGCAGGAGGAGATAAGAATAGTTGAACGCTACTACACCAATTAGCAGAGTCAGAATGGGCTGAAAAGTTACTATGGCAGGCTGAGATAAAAACAATTAGTAAAATCAGTCTCGCCTACTAAATATCATCATGGCAGTTTGGGACAAGTCGTGACAATACATACTAAGGACATGATTTTCAATAATTAATTCATAGTTAAGTCAGCCTGCTTGAGACGCATGTAGACGGAAAGATATGACATTAAATATCTAATCAGTAGTTAGTAGAGTCAGCTTGGAACAGGGAAACATTGTGATAGATGGGGTAACTAAGTATCTAATCATGACAGGTTAGTCTGGGATGGAAGTTCATTGTAGCAGAGGTGGCAATAGAATACCTAAGAGTGACAGTCGAATAATATTAAGTAGAATTATGAAAAACCATAGTGGCAGAAGTAGAACGATAATGGGAATTAGCACTATTGGTTTATTGTATAGCTGAAGTGAGGTGATTCTGACTAACACAGTTGGGCATTCTGATAAGCTAAAAGACATGATTAAAGAAAAGGTAAGAAGTGATGGAGTTTAGTTCAGATACATGTGAGGTGCTGCACTTTGGGAAAGCAAATCTTAGGAGGACTTATACACTTAATGGTAAGGTCAGAGGGAGTGATGCTGAACAAAGAGACCTTGGAGTGCAGGTTCATAGCTCCTTGAAAGTGGAGTCGCAGGCAGATAAGATAGTGAAGAAGGCGTTTGGTATGCTTTCCTTTTTTGGTAAGAGTGTTGAGTACAGGAGTTGGGAGGTCATGTTGCGGCTGTACAGGACATTGGTTAGACCACTGTTGGAATTTCGCGTGCAATTGTGGTCTCCTTCCTATCGGAAAGATGTTGTGAAACTTGGAAGGGTTCAGAAAGATTTACAAGAATGTTTCCAGGGTTGGACGTTGAGGTATCAGAAGCGGCTAAACAGGCTGGGGCTGTTTTCCCTGGAGCGTTGAAGACTGAGGGGTGAGCTTATAGCGGTGTACAAAATTATGAGGAGCATGGGCATTATGAATAGACAAAGTATTTTCCCTGAGTCGGGGAGTTCAGAACTAGAGGGCATAGATTTAGTTTGAGAGGGGAAAGATGAAAAAGAGACCTAGGGGACAACTTTTTCACACAGAGGGTGATACGTGAATGGAATGAGTTGCCAGATGGTGTGGTGGAGGCTGGTACAATTGTAACATTTCAGAGGCTTGTGAATAGGAAGGGTTTGGAGGAATATGGGCCAGTTGCTGGCAGGTGGGACTAGATTGGGTTGGGATATCTGGTCGGCATGGGCAAGTTGGACATGTTATGTTTCCATGCTGCATATCTCAATGACTTTATGACTGTATGCCATGGACCCTGAGGTTCGGGGGGATTCAAGGATTTGTTTTCTGAATGTAACTTTGCTATTCAAAGTTTGTGAGTTTGAACCGCACTAGAATTGGAGTTTAGTTCAGTTTTGATCTGATTCATCGACTGTTCCTGTCATCTGGAGTTCTCGTCCCTGCTACTGACCAGAGGAAATTCCTTACCTTCTTGGTTGTGAGTTTTTTACAGAATCATGATCAGACCAGAGTCAGATGCTCACCCGCAAAACGTGCAAATTTCGTGCAGAAACCCACTGTCTCTAAACACATTTCCCTCCCAAAGTTACACAGAAATGTTCGATTGCTTAAATGTCTTTATCCCGTTATGCGACAGGTTGTTGTGGATGAGCTGGGGAAAGACATTGACGTGTTTGGTCAGCCATGATGATATCAAAAGGCGGGTAGTACAGGTGTTTGGAATAGCCTCCTCCTGTTCCTCATTTTCTGTGCTGTTTCTTACAGAGGGTTTTCAAAATTAACAAGATGAGGGCATTGTGAATCTACACTGCGGAATATCAAAGTCCTCCCCTTTACACCACAGCTATCACAGCCAGAACAAACAGCTCCTATTGCTGCTTTAGATCAGAAAGTGAAGGATTCTCTCAGGTGCTCTGTCAGACTGCAAGCTCCATCACACAGGTTTCCAACTGGCTACATGGAGCAAGCAAACGTGTGGATATTGGGATTCAGGGACAGGTTTCCAATCTGCTGGGCTGCAGTTCTGGTCACATGAATTTCTGACATGCTGAGACTTTCTGTGCATTCGACCTACTTGACAATTTAAATTGTAATTGAATTTTTATTATTGCATAACATTCTCACATCTTCAATATTCATGCAAACTGTGCAACGTGTTCTTGGATGTAGGAATGGTGAAGGTTATTAATGAACGCAAAATGTTTCATGTTACCTGTATGAACTTTCAGAATGAAGTTGGTGAAGTTTCATTGATTCGAATTCTGTGCCGATTGAAGCTGATTGAAGGAAAAGCCCTGCGACAGCGGCAAGGTCACATTGTCTGTAAACAACGCAGGAAACAACGGAATCCATTTTTCAATGTTGTCTATTTTTTCCCATTTTTTGTGTCCCTTTTGTATCATTTTCCTAAACCTGATGCTTCAATAATCATAGGTTCATGTCAGTTTCACCTTGACGGCATTAGCTTTAATTTCAGAACCAGACGGTTCAGGGAAATGAAGCAGGGTGAGTGACTGAGATACCAGTGGGGCAGCAAATCACTACCAAAGATCCCACAGTGTTGTGGTTCAGTGGTTAGCACTGCTGCCTCAACAGGGTCTAAAGTTCGATTCCAGCCTCGGTGGACTGTCTGTGTAGAGTTTGCACATTCTTCCTGTGTCTGCGTGGGTTTTCTCCGGGCGTTCCATTTTCCTCCCACAGTCCAAAGATTGTGCAGGTCAGGTGAGTGGTAATTCTAAATTGCCCATAGTGCATTTGTCAGAGGGGAGATGGTTCTGGTTGGGTCACTCTTCGGAGGGTTGTAGAATTTTGGGTCCGAAGGGTCTGTTTCCATACTGTAGGGAATCTAATAATCACAGCAAAAGTAGAGCAGTTGAGTTAAAGTTCCCAAGGTACGTGTAGGTCACGTGACAGTTTCGCTGTCTGCGGCTCTAGTCGCACAGTTGGTCAGCGCTGAATACTTAAAAATGCATAACATGCCAAGCTTGTAAGTTCAATGCTTATCTAAATATATTGTTACTGACATTGACCATGGATTATTGAAGCATCAGACTGAAGCGCAGTTGAAAACAATGTTGAGTAAAATAGCATTTATGTGAAAACTCCAGTTTCTCAAATGGGGAAAAGTTTTGCTTTTGTTAAACATGCCAATTATTAACAGAAAATCTGTAAATATTCCCCACGTGAATATCCATCCGTGAATAGAGAAACAGAGGTGAGGTTTTATCTTAATGACCTTCCTCAAATCGCTGACCCAGCACTAGATTACATCCTGGGAAAGTCTGTATAAATCGTTTCATGTCATTCTATTTCCTGAGAGCTGCACAACTCATTCAACCAATCGAAACTATTAGATTTTTCTCTTTGTGGAGTTTGACTGTTGTCAGTAAACCTGGTAAAGGATCTGGGCAAGTAGTTTTGCTGTTGGGAGGAACAAAGTGTCAAACTGGAATAAGGTTGAGTCTTGACGCAGGTTTTATGAAGCGGAGATTAAAGAGTATTAAATGGACTCACTCCCCTTTCGGTTGATTATGACCAAGTGTTCAAAGCAACAGATGGCAATGATAATGATGTTTTACATCGACAGGCCAACTCTTGCTCACGAGAGGTACCACAGTATAACATATCAGTTGAACGGGGGAGATGATGATTCTTGTGGAAACCTGAGACAGTGAGAGAATTAATCCCACGCTGTTGGTCTCACTTTTCTCATAAACCATTTAGTCAGCGGACTAAGCTAACCGACTTCCATTCAATGCAGAACTGAACCAAACAGCTCAGTGCATTCACAGTATATAATATTTCATGTTGAATGAGTTGCTGCACTTTCCAACTCCACTAGCTTTTCTTATACATAACATTTTCAATTGCAAGTGTTATACAATTTCTTTCCTATGAATGTTAACCGGTTCAGGAATGTTTCCATTTTGCATTCCCATCCAGGCAACCCAGAATCCCTGACGATGTTTAATTCTCCACGTGTCTGCGCGGGTTTCCTCCCACAGTCCAAACATGTGCAAGTTAGGTGAATTGGCTGTGTTAAGTTGCCTGTAGTGTTGGGGGCATGGGTAAATGTAGCGGAATGGATCTGGGTGGATTGCGCTTCGGCGGGTCAGTGTAGACTTGTTGGGCCGAAGGTCCTGTTTCCAAACTGTAAGTAATCTAATCTAATCTAATCTAATCCAATCTAATTCACTCCTTGTCTGCCTGCACTCGCTTTTCAAATATTCTTGAATCAGCTCCTAAAATGATTCTATTTCTGAAAATTCCTCTCCGAATTAAATCACTCTCAGAATAAAAAAATGCCTACTCCAAACTTCTTTATCGTGTCCTGATGAGTTTGAATTTCTAACCTCTAGTTTCCACTCACCTAAACCAGGAAAGTTCCCTCGTATTTACTCTTAACAACTTCACATTAGCTGGATAACTTCTTTTCGGACACGACTAAGTCTTTCCTGATTTCTCCCACATTATTCCTTATCTATGCCACCATCCCAGTAAACCCCCTCTTTTCATTTCTAGTGGCTTTATCTTCCAGTAAATCTCATTTCCATAGTTTCTAACGACATGGTATCATGGCCGTTTCATTCCTAACGTCTTTATAGTCCAGTAAACACTGCCCGTGTCTTTCATCATGTCTTTATATCCCTGTATATTTTAACCTGAGAAAGGATGCTGGGTCCAATTCAATGCATGAAAACTCACCACTAAGCTATGTAATCTTATTACCGACACAGGAAAGGTGGAAGCAATTTCAATTACAGCTGAATGGATTGGTTGCAACAGAATTGGGTCAAATCCCAGTCACATACATGACTGTTTTTCTTATAGTTATTTTTTCTCTACGTGTGCTGAAGTAACACAGTGAGGGATCAATTACAATTGCCAAACATGCATAAGGGGGTGTATGAAATGCTGAAGTTGTGAGATCAGAGCAGTTTTTATTAACATACCATTCACTGTTGGAATATTAGTCTTAGGAATTAGACAGAGAGCGATTTTGAATGAAATTTGAGCAGGGAAGTTTACCGCATGATGTAACACTAAATTGTGTGGTTACTTTGTTGTTTACCTCATTTGTATTCTTTGACTCTTGCGGATTTTGAATTTATCCCCTCTATACAAAAGTTCCGTGCTTTTGCACCATTATAAAAAAGATGCAGTACAATAACACCCAACGCTGTTTCAGTCTACTTGCACAGATATTGACCCCTGGAATCAGCACTGTGCACTCTCCTCGAGTCTGGAAAATAATTTGCTACATTCCCGCTCTTATTGGTCTTTTCATTACATCGGCTTATGTTCTTCACGGAATCCGATTCAGCAGATCTTGTCACTGAGTCATTTCTTTGTATGTGTTCAGATCATGTGAGCAGAATATCACAGTCCATAACCCAGAAGTCAGACCATACTCAGGGAACCGTACTCTGCTCTTGATCATTTCATGAACACCAGGGAGAAATATCTTTGCTCTTCAAAATTTACTAACCTGTTTTTCAGAAGCAAGATAAACAGTTCCAGGTTTCTGCTTTTGTTGTCACACAGACCAAGATTGTAAATGCTGGAACAAATTGAGACTGTCCGTTCTCCCACATCAATTTTCTCCCCAGTAAGTGTTAACTTGTTGGTCTGAATCAGAGTCTTCTAAAAAGAAGAATATTTTTACCAATTGATTTCTGGTTTATGGGCCCAGTGGGCCCCCGCTGGGCCTCTGTACATCTCACTGACGACAGCAGTTTCCAGCCGTCTTCAGCTTTTTTGTAGCAAGTACCTTCAAGGATGACATCAAAAGATGTTCGCTGTGACTGTGTGATACTCTACCAATGGAGACAGCTCTATCAATGGAGGCAGCTCAGTCTGCTGGGATGGGATAATTTCTTCAGTGTGTCCTGCCGATCAGATACAGTGCACGTTATCATTCAGATCATACAGAATGAGAGCGCTCGAAAAGGCCAATTGGTCACTCATACCTGTGTCAGCTCGGGAGTTACAAAATATGGGTTAAAGCGGAAACACTGGGGATTTGATCAGGTTTCAAGTGTTTATGTGAGGCAGGAAGCAGAAAAAGATACACTGTGAAGCGATTGGGACCTGACTACAGGAGCAGCAAATAGGTTGTTCGGTGCCGAGGAGAGCTTTGAAGTATTGAATTCTGATTGATATGCCGATCATGCATTCACTTGGCCACGCTGATGCAGAAGATAATATGTCAGTGTGTCTCGGAATTGTGATGTCGCAGGCAAATATCACCGTTACACTGCTGTAAATTCCCTTTTCAAATGTGACAAGAGTCTGTATGTAAAATAGCTTAAATACTTATTCCTTTCTCATAAATAATTCCATTCCATCTCATTGTGTTATATTGTCTTCTTTCCACTTTACCTGTTATTGTGTCTGAACTGAAGTTGATTTGCTCCTTCTGCGTGTCTTTTACAGTCTGGGTGATATGATGCAATTGTACTGATCCACTTTCTGACAGAATTTTCCACTTCACTTCAGCCTGCCCTAACTTCGCTATGCGATACCATTCCCGTTGTTTAGGTGTTAAGCGCTCGTCTCAGATACAGCCTGCCCTCACCCAAAAGAAACGCAAAACTCAGTCACACTGTGATCACTGCAATCCAGGGGCATCTTCACTCGAGGTCATTGATTATTCCGAAGAGAAAGTTAGGACTGCAGATGCTGGAGATCAGAGTCGGAAGTGTGGTGCTGGAAAAGCACAGCAGGTCAGTCAGCATCCGAGGAGCAGGAGACTCCACGTTTCTGGCATAAGCCCTTCACCAAGAATAAGGCTTGTAAGTCGGGACTGTGAGATAAATGTTAGGGGTGTGGGTTTGGGGGATGATGCTGGGAAAGAGATAGTTCGATGAAGGTGAGGGAGAAGATGATATTTCAGAAGCAGTGATGGAATGGGTCCAGAGGGCGGTGCCAAGTTTGAGGCTTGGGACATGGGGGAAGGGAAATGAGGAAACTGTTCAAATCCACACTTATCGCGTGAGGTGACAGAGTCCCAACGCGGTATATACTGCGTTCCTCCTCCAGGTATTTGGTGGTTATGGTTTGGCGGTGAAGGAGGCCCAGGACCTGTACGTCTTTTACGGAGTGGGAGGGAGAGTTGAAGTGTTCAGTCATGGGATGGTGAAGTTGGTGGATGCGGATGTCCCAAAGATCTTCTCTGAAATGATCTGCAAGAAGGCGTCCTGTCTCCCTGATGTAGAGGAGATTACACTGTGTGCAACGGATGCAGGAGATGACATTGGAAATTGTACAGGTGAATTTCTAACGGATGTGGAAGGATCCCTTGGGGCCTAGGACGGAGATGAGTGAAGTGGTGTGGGCGCTGGTTTTACCCTTCCAGCAGTGGCAGGGAAAGATGCCAGTAGTGGGGTGTAGGCTTATTGGGATTTGTAGACCTGACAAGGGGTTCGTATAGGGAATGGTCTTTTCAGAATGCTGATAGGGGTGTGGAGGGAAATATATATATCTAATGGTGGGGTCTGTTTGGAGATGGCAGAAGTGGTGGAGTATGATGTGTTTTATGTGGAGGTTGGTGAGGTGAAAGTTGAGGACCATGGAGTTCTGTCCTTGTTGCGGGAGGGGTGGGGTTTGAGGGCGGTGGTGAGTGAAGTGGAGAAGATGCACTGGAAGGGGGGAGGGAATTTAACGATTATGGAAGAATTAGACCAACTCGGACTTTCTGTGGTGGAATTATTTACCCTGGGAAAAGATGTGGTAGAGACAGAGGAATTGGGAACAAGGGATGACGTTTTTACACGAGGTGGGGTGGGAGGAGGTGTAGTATTGGTAGCTGTGGGAGTCGGTGGGCTTGTAGTATATGTCTGTCATGAGTCATTCGCTGGAGACGGTGATGGACAGGTCCGAGAAGGGGAGGGAATTTGCCAAGAAGATCCAGGTGAATTTGAGGTCAGGGTGAAAGGTGCTGGTAATGTTGGTGAACTGTTCAACCTCCTCGTGGGAGCACAAAGTGGTTCCAATGCATTCATCAATGTAGCGGAGGAACAAGTGGAGAGAGGTGCCAATGTAACTGCAAAAGACGGATAATTCCACATATCTGACAAACAGGCAGGCACAGCTAGGTCACATGCGGGTGCCCGTAGCTACGCCTTTGGTTTGGAGGAAGTGGGATTATTGGACAGAAACGTTGTTGAAGCTGAGAACCAGTTCAACCAGGTGGATGAGGGTGTCGGTGGAAGACTATTAGTTGGGCTGGGGTCAGATGAAGAAATAGAGGGCTGGAGACTTTCGTCATGGCAAATAGATGTGTACAGGGACTAGATGCCCAACGTGAAAATGACGCGTTGTGGGCCAGGAAAATAAATGTCTTCGAGGAGATGAAGTGCATAGGTGGTGTAACAAATGTAGGTCAGGATTTCCTGGACTGGGGAGACAGGAAGGTGTTGAGGTAGGAAGAGATGAGTTGGGTCAGACAGGCGCAGGATGAGACAACAGGTCTTAGGAAGGATATAGAATCATGTAGTGCGCGGTTCATGGACAATGAGGTTGGAGGCTGTGGACGGGACATTCCCCAGATGGATATAGTACAATGGGATGGTGATCACTGGGATGGTGATCACTGCACCATTCAAGTGGATCTAGTGCAGGGATCCAGTATGATGGCTGGGGGATCTAGTCCAATGATCACTGGGATCAAGACCAGCGAGGAGAGGGATCCAGTTGGACTGGTGCAGTGATCAAGCGGATCTAGTGCAGGGATCCAGTACAATGACTGGGGGATCTAGTTAAATGGTCGCTGGGATTATGTCCAGTGAGTGAAGGGATCCAGTTTGATTTGTGCAATGATGAAGTGGATCTTGCGCAGGGATCCAGTATGATGACTGGAGGGATCTATTCCAATGATCACTGGGATCATGTCCAGCGAGATAAGCGATCCAGTTTGAAAGGTGCAGTGATCAAGTCGATCCAGTTCAGGGATCCCGTACAGTGACTGGTGATCTAGTTCAATGATCGCTGGGATCATGTCCAGCGAGGGAGTGATCCAGTTGGACCAGTGCAGTGATCAGGTGGATCTAGTGCAGATATCCAGTATGATGACTGGAGTGATCTAGTTCAAAGATTGCTGAGATCATGTCTAGTGAAGAAGGGATCCCGTTGGACTGGTGCAGTGATCAAGTGGATCTAGCGCAGTTACCCTGTGTAATGACTGGGGACCCAGTTCAATTATCGCTGGGATTATGTCCAGTGAGTGAGGGATCCAGTTGGACCGGCGCAGTGATCAAGTGGATCTCGCGCAGGGATCCAGTATGATGACTGGAGTGATCTAGTTCAAAGATTGCTCGGATCAAGTCCAGTGAGGGAAGGGATCCAGTTGGACTGGTGCAGTGATCAAGTGGATCAAGTGCAGGAATACTGTCCAATGACTGGGGATCTAGTTCAATGATCGCTGGGATCAGATCCAGCGAGGGAAGGGTTCCAGTTTGAATGGTGCAATGATCAAGTGGATCCAGTGCAGGGATCCAGTACAATGACTGGGGATCTAGTTCCATGATCACTTGGACCAAGTCCAGCGAGGGAGTGATTCAGTTGGACTGGTGCAGTGATCAAGTGGATCTAGCGCAGGGATCCAGTACGATGACAGGACCGATCTAGGCCAATGATTGCTGGGATCATGTCCAGCGAGGGAAGGGATCCAGTTTGACCATCAACCTGACCCGCTCACTCTCATCAATCACCATCGCCCTGACCCCCTTAATCTCACTTCATCACTGTCACCCTTACCCCGACACTCTCACTCCATCACCGTCAACCTGAGTCTCTCACACTCAATCCATCATCTTCACCCTTACCCCGTCACTCTCTCTCCATCACCTCCACCCTGACCCCCTCACACTCTCTCCATCACAGTCACCCTGACCCACTCACTCTCACTCCATCACCATTCAAACTGACCCATTCACACTCTCTCCATCACCCTCAACCTGACGTCCTCACACTCACTCCATCACCATCGAACTGACCCACTCACACTCACTCCTTCACCGTCCCACTGATGCCCTCACACTCACTCCATCACCGACACCCTGACCCCCTCACACTCACTCAATCACAGTCACCCTCACTCCCTCACACTCACTCCATCACAATACCCTGACCCCCTCAAACTCACTCCATCTCCGTCACCCTGACCCCCTCACACTCACATGTTCAGTCTCCCTCACCCCCTCACACTCACTTGATCACAGTCACCCGAACCACCTCACACTCACTCCATCAGCGTACCCTGATCGCCTCACACTCAAACCGTCTCCATCGTACTGACCCACTCACACTCCCTCCAACACCGTCACCCTGGGCCCCTCACACTCACTTAATCACCGTCACCCTGGCCTCCTCACAATCACTCCATCTCCATCACACTGATCGCCTCACAGTCACTCCATCATTATCTCCCTGACACCCTTCCACTCACTCTGTCACCTTCACCCTGACCCACTCACACTCACTCCATCACTGTCATCCTGACCCCCTCACACTCACTCCATCAACGTCACCCTGACCCCCTCACACTCACTCCAATCACCGTCACACTGACACCCACACACTCACTCCATGACGGACACCCTGACACCCTCACACTCCACCACCTTCACCCTCAATCCCTCACACTCACTCCATTACCGTCGCCCTGACCCCTTCACACTCCTCCATCACCGTCACCTTGACCCCCTCACTCTCACTCCATCACCGTCTCGCTGTCCCCCTCACACTCACTCCATCACCATCAACTTGACCCCCTCACTCTCACTCCATCACCGTCTCCCTCACCCCCTCACACTCACTCCATCACCGTCACCTTGATCCCCTTACTCTCATTCCACCACCATCACCCTGGGCCCCTCACACTCACTTCATCACCGTCACCCTGGCCCCCTCACACTCACTCCAACAGCGCTACCCTGAGCGCCTCACACTCCCTCCATCTCCGTCATACTGATCCCCACACACTCAATCCATCACCATCACCCTAACACCCCCACACTCACTCCATCACCGTTACCCTGACCCCGTCATAATCACTCCATCATTGTCTCCCTGACGCCCTCCCACTCACTCTACCACAGTCACCCTATCCCCCTCACACTCACTCCATCAATGTCACACTGACGCACTCAAACTCACCCCATCACCGTCACACTGATCCCCTCACACTCATTCCATCACCGTAACCCTGATCCCCTCACACTCACGCCATCATTGTCACCCTGAAACCCTTCCACTAACTCTATCACCGTCACACAGACTCCCTCACACTCACTCCATCACCATCACCCTGACCTCTCACACTCACTCGATCAGTGTCACCCAGACTCCCTCACACTCACTCCATCACTATCACCCTAACCACCTCACACTCACTGCAACACCGTCACCCTGACCATCGCACACTCAGTCCATCACCATCACCCTGAACCCCTCACACTCACTCCACCACTGACACCCTGACTCCCTCACTCTCACTCCATCACTGTCACCCTGAACCCCTCACACTCACTCCACCACTAACACCCTGACCCTCTCACACTTACTCCACCACTGACACCCTGACCCCCTCACACTTGCTCCATCACCGTCAACCTGACCTCCTTACACTCACTCCATCACCGTCACCCTGACCCCCTCACTCTCACTCCATTATGGTCACCCTGACACCATCACACTCACTCCACCACCGACACCCTCACCCCCTACCACTCACTCCATCACCGTCACACTGACCCCTCACACTCACTCCATCACCTTCACCCTGGCCCCATCACTCTCCCACCATCACCGTCTCTCTGTCCCCCTCACACTCACTCAATCACCATCACCTTGACCTGCTTACTGTCACTCCATCACCATTGCCCTGAACCGGTCACTCTCACTCCATCTCCGTCACCCTGAACGCCTCACACTCACTCCATCACCATCACCCTGACCTCCTCACACTCTCTCCATCACCGTCACACTGACCCCTCACACTCACTCCATCACCTTCACCCGGATCCCATCACTCTCCCACCATCACCGTCTCTCTGTCCCCCTCACACTCACTCCATCACCATCACCTTGACCTGCTCACTGTCACTCCATCACCATTGCCCTGAACCGGTCACTCTCACTCCATCTCCGTCACCCTGGCCCCCTCACACTCACTCCAACACCATTACCCTGACCTCCTTGCATTCCCTCCATCACTGTCTCCCTGACAACCTCACACTCACTCCATTTCCGTCACCCTGACCCCCTCATACTCACTCCATCACCGTCACCCAGACCCTCTTACACTCACTCAATCACTGTCACCCTGGCCGCCTAAGACTCACTCCTACACCATTAAACTGACCTCCTCGCACTCCCTCCATCACCGTCTCCCTGACCTCCTCGCACTCCCTCCATCACTGTCACACTGACCCCATCACACTCACTCCATCACTGTCACCCTGACCCGTTCAAAAACACTCCAATCACCGTCACCCTGACCCCGTCACACTCACTCCATCACTGTCACCCTGACCCCCTCAAAAACACTCCTTCACTGTCACCCTGAACCCCTCACACTCACTCCATCACGGTCAACCTGACACACTCACACTCACTCCATAATGGTCACCCTGACCCCCTCACACTCACTCCTTCACCGTCACCGTGACCCCCTCACACTCACTCCTTCACCGTCACACTGACCCCCTCACACTCACTCCATCATCGTCGCCCTGACCCCCTCACACTCACTCCATCACCTTTTACCCGACCCTCTCAATCTGTTTCCATCACCGACACCCTGACACTCTCACCCTCACTACATCACCTTCACCCTGACCCCTTCACTCTCCCTCCATCACCGTCGCTCTGACCACCTCACACTCACTCAATCACCATCACACTGACCCTCTCACACTCTCACCATCACAGTCACACTGAACCCCTCACATTCACTCCATCAATGACACCCTGACCCCCTCACACATGCTCCATCACCGTCATCCTGACCCCTTCACACTCACTCCATCAACGTCACCCGAACCCCCTCGCACTCCCTCCATCTCTATCACACTGATCCCCTCACACTCACCCCGACTCCATCACACTGATCCACTCATACTCACTCCATCATCGTCACTGTGACCCCCTCACACTCATTCCATCACCGTCACCCTGACCCCCCTCACACTCACTCCATCACCATCACCCTGACCCCCTCACACTCACTCCATCACTTCACCCTAACCCCCTCACACTCACTCTATCACCGTCACACTGACCCCCTCACACACACTCCATCACTATCACCCTGACCCCCTCACACACACTCCATCACTATCACCCTGACCCCCTCACACACATTCCATCACCGTCACCCTGACCCCCTCACACTCACTCAATCACCTTTAACCTGACCCTCTCAATCTCTTTCCATCACCGACACCCTGACCCCCTCACACACACTCCATCACTATCACCCTGACCCCCTCACACTCACTCCATCACCATCACCATGACCCCTAACACTCACTCAATCACCGTCATCCTGACCCCCTCACACTCACTCAATCACCGTCACCCGGCCCCCATCACACTCGGAAAATCACCGTCACACTGACCCGCTCACACTCACTCCATCACCGTCACCCTGACAGCCTCACACCCACTCCTTCACCTTCCCCTGAACACATCTAACTCACTCCATCACCGTCACCCTGGCCCCCTCACACACACTCCAACACCGTTACAATGACCTCCTCGCAGTCCCTCCATCACCGTCTCCCTGACAATCTCACACTCACTCCATCACCGTGAACCTCACCCCCTCACACTCACTCCATCACCGTCACACTGAACACTTCACATTCAATCCATCACTGTCACACTGACCATCTCACACTAACTCCATCAATGTCAACCTGACACCCTCACATTCATCCTCCATCACCGTCTCACTGATCCCCTCACACTCACTCCATCACCGTCACCCTGACCATCTCACACTCACTCCATCACCGTCACCCTGAGCCCCTCACACTCATTCCATCAAAGTTACTCTGACATCCTCACCCTCACCCTCACCCCCTCACACTCACTTCACCACCTTCAACCTGACCCCCTCACACTCACTCCACCACCGTCACCCTGACCCCCTTACACTCACTCCATCATGGTGACCCTGAGCCCCTCACACTCACTCCTTCAAAATCAGACAGACCCCCTCACACTCACTCCATCACCGTCACCCTAACCCCCTCTCATTCACTCCATCACCGTCACCCTGAACCCCTCACACTCACTACATCATGGTCACACTGACCCCATCACTCTCACTCTATCGCCTTCCTCCTGACACCCTCACTCGCACTCCATCAGTGTCACCCTGACCCCTCACTCTCACTCCAGCATTGTCACCCTGACCCCCTCAATCTCATTCTATCACTGTCACCCTGATCCTCTCACACTCACTCCATCACCGTCACACTGATCCCCTCACACTCATTCCATCACCGTCACACTGATCTCCTCACACTCACTACGTCACCTTCACACTGACCCCCTCACACTCACTCCATCACCGTCTCACTGACACTCTCACACTCACGCCATCACTGACACCCTGACCCCCTCAATCTCGCTTGATCATTGTCACCCTGACCCCCTCACACTCACTCCATCTCCGTCATACTGACGTCCTCACACTCACTCCATCACCGTCACCTTGACACACCTCACTCTCACTCTATCGCCGTCACCCTTACCCTGTCACTCTCACTCCATCACCGTCACCCTGATCCTCTCACACTCACTCCATCACCGTCACACTGATACCCTCACACTCATTCCATCACCGTCACACTGATCTCCTCACACTCACTACGTCACCTTCGCACTGACCCACTCACACTCACTCCATCACTGTCTCACTGACACTCTCACACTCACTCCATCACTGTCACCCTCACCACCTCACACTCAATCCATCACCGTCACCCTAACCATCCCACACTCACTCCATCACCGTCACCCTGATCCCCTCACACTCACTGCATCACCGCCACCCTGACCCTCTCACAGTCACTTTATCACTGTCACCCTAACCATCTCACACACACTCCATCAGCGTCACTCTGACCCGTCAATCTCACTCCATCACCGTCACACTTATCCTCTCACACTCACTACGTCACCTTCACACTGACCCCCTCACACTCACTCCATCAGCGTCTCACTGACACTCTCACACTCACTCCATCACTGTCACGCTGACACCCCACACTCACTCCATCACCGTCACACTGACACTCTCACACTAACTCTATCACTGTCACACTGACCCCATCACACTCACTCCATCACCATCTCCATGAACGCCTCACACTCACTCCATCACCGCACCCTGAGCCCTTACTCTCACTCCATCACCGTCTCACTGTTCCCCTCACACTCACTCCATCCCCGTCTCACTGATCCACTCAAACTCACTCCATTACGGTCTCCCTGACCTATTCACACTGACTCCATCATTGTTACCCTGACCCCCTCACACTCACTCCGTCACAGTCACCCTGACAGCCTCTCACTCACTCCATTACGGTCTCCCTGACCCCCTCACACTCACTCCGTCACCGTCACCCTCACCCCCTCACACTCACTCAATCACCGTCACACTGAATGCTTCACACTCAATCCATCACTGTCACCCTGACCCACTCACACTCACTCCATCACCGTCACCCTGAGCCCCTGACACTCACTCCATCAAAGTTACTCTGACATCCTTAACCTCACCCTCAACCCCTCACACTCACTTCACCACCTTCAACCTGACCCCCTCACACTCACTCCATCACCGTCACCCTGAACCCCTCACACTCACTCCATCATGGTCACACTGACCCCCTCACTCTTATTCTATCGCCTTCCCCCTGACACCCTCACTCGCACTCCATCACTGTCACCCTGACCCCTCACTCTCACTCCAGCATTGTCACCCTGACCCCCTCAATTTCATTCTATCACCGTCAACCTGATCCTCTCACACTCACTCCATCACCGTCACACTGATCCCCTCACACTCATTCCATCAC